>NW_006442110.1:936994-943045 GCF_000325575.1 Pteropus alecto | reverse complement strand
GGGGGGCGGCGTGTCAGGCGCTGCTGAGTGCTTTACAGATGTTCTAATCCACAGTCCCCACCTTTGTGGCACAGGGACCGGTGCTCCCATGACAATCTAACGCTTGACGATCTGAGGCGGAGCTGAGGCGGTGATGCTGGCGCTGGGGAGCAGCTGCAGATACAGGTGAAACTCCGCTCGCTCACTCGCTGCTCACCTCCTGCTGTGCGGCCCGGTCCCTAACAGGCCATGGACAGTACCGGTCTACAACCCCAGGGCTGCGGACACCTGCTCTAATCCCAACAACTACTCTAAAAAAGCAGATATACTGCATTTCAAAGAATATTTTTAATTTTAGGGAAGCATAAAAGATTAAAAATCATCAAAAGGGCGGTCTACCTGAGATTTTAAAAAGTTACCGTTTTAATGTATCCGTTTCTGATCTTTTATCTGTATCTAAATATGTTTCTTAAAAACACGATCGTACTTCACTTCCTTCTGTTTCGGTGGCTGCTTTCTAAACTCGCATGCGGCTGCGAGGACGTCTACCCTTCGAATCGAGATGTGCAGCAGTAATAATTTAGTAACTACTGCAGTAGTTTGAGGTCGTGCTCTCGCTCTCGTTTTCTCTGTATTGGTGGAGACAGGGTTAGCGATTCACTCAGCTACATCTTGGCATATACGAGAGTTTCACGTTCCTTGTGCCAGATTCCTACGTGACGTTAGTAGGTCAAAGGCAGGCACCTTTTATGGAGTATTACAAGCACAGTGTGTGCTTTAATGAACCCCTTGAAGCCCCGTGGCAGCGCGACGTGATGGGGACCGTTACCGACGCTGCTCTACAGATGAGGACACGCAGCACCCGAGGGCCGGCCTGCCCCGGCCGCACTGCCGCTCAGCAACGGAACACGGACGTACGCGAGCAAGTGGTGCGACCCCTCGGTTTCCAAGGGGGCTCTGGAACCGGGAGGGTGCTGTTCCCCGCACCGCGAGTTACGGAGGAGAGAACAGACGGACCCGGCGTGGGAGACTGGGACGACCCAACCACGGCCACGGCAGTTCTGCCTAAGTGTGACCAGAAAGTGAGCCGATCTGTCATTTGTAAAATGGGGATAGTAACTGTCCCGCCACATAATTTAAATGACATCTGAGGGCAGGTGCTCAGTGCAGCAGGGTGCCTGGAATGTGGGACAGAGTCGTTACCCTTGGTAAGAGAGTCCCTACCCTGCCACCCTCCCAGAAGGACGCAAGGACCTGTGACAGTCCCCAGACGGACGCAAGGACCTGTGACAGTCTCCAGACGGACGCAAGGACCTGTGTGACAGTCCCGCACACCGGACGCGAGGACCTGTGACAGTCCCCAGACGGACGCGAGGACCTGTGACAGTCCATTCACGCACATGCCACTGATTCCATCCCTTCTTCTACCACGATACCCTATTTTTTTTTTTTTTTTTTTGCACATAATCGTCAACATTAGGACTTAACTTCGATTCCACTCACCGAACCCTAACTGTGCCACACACTGCTGGGCACTGGGCAGGAGCCGGGGGGCAGTCGCACTCTCGAGGGGCCGTTGACGGGGAGAGAACCAGACGCCGCTGTGTGAGCGCGCGGGCGCCCCCACATATCGAGACGGGCTGAGCTAGGGAAGGCGCCCAGAGAAAACGATCCCAGAACTTAGTCTTTGAAAGATAAAAAGACACTGGCTGGACGCACGAAAGAAGGGAGCGCGAGCAGAGCAGGCAGCAGCAGCAGCGTCCGGCTCCTGCGCAGCGTGGACCAGACGCTCGGAGCTGACGGCACGGCTTCGCTCCCAGGAAAAGGACGCAGTGGACAGAGTGGGCAGAGGCTGGGCCTATGTGCTGGTGACAAAAATGACTGCGAAAGCATCACCGCTAAAACGTACAAAAATTACATCAATCTAACTGGTCAACGCTCAATCTCCAGGGCACGGTCAGACAGGAGAAAGGGAGGGATCCAGCACTTGCAGAGACAGCTGAGTGAGCCGTCTGAAACCTGCACATCGGGACCACTGCGTACGCCGCTCTGCACCATTTAACCGGAACATGGAGTTACGAAGCGACACGAGGTGCCGCTCGCTGACCCTCACGCACGGTCTGGGAAGGGCACTGCCGCTCCCGAGAGACCCGAAGGGGCCAGGCCCTGGAGACTCGTCAGGGAAGCCGAGACGCAGGGCTGGAGTCCCGTGAGGGCTGTTCGCAAGGAAGCTCTTCCAGCCCACGAAAACACAAAACCAAACCCGAGGTTGCATAACTTAGAACAAAAGGGACCAAGCCACTCACCGGTTGGTCAGCGGGGCCCTGCCTCTCTGCGGGTTTGCCGTCCCCCGTGCGGTCACCTGCGCAGGGAGCGCCCTCCGGCCTCTGGTTCAGGAGGGCGGCCGCCTTCTTGCTCTTCAGCAGGTGCTTCAGCAGCTCGTTGCCTGCATCACCCTTGGCGGGGGGCCCGGCAGCCCGTGGGGGCGTGTGCCCCGCAGAGGCGGGACCGGCCCCCGCCTTCTCGGCTGCCTGCTCCCCAGCGGGCTCCTCTGCCACCAGCCCGTCTGGGCCCGGGCGCTGCTCCGTCTCGGCCGACCCCAGCTCTGTGTCTCCAGTCTGGGTCTGCGGGTCAGGAGTGCCCTGGGACAGGTCGCTGCCGGGCGGTGGGCGTTCTAACTCTGGGCCCGGCAGGCCCGCTGCTGCACCGGTGGCCGAGGGCCCGGCCGGGTCCACTGAGTCGGGTTCCGCCTGCGGGGGAAGCTCGCCGGGCGTGAGGCCTGTGGGGGTGGAGGTGGCCTCTGAGACGCTCGGGGTCGGCGGGGCGGTGATGTCCGAATGGGGAGTGGACGGGGCCTTGGTGGACTCCACGTCATCGTCTTTCTTCTTCTTCCTTGTTCTTTTCTTCTTCCCCTTTTCCTCTGGGATTATATCGGAATACAGCTGGATGAGAGACTGGGTGGGCCCGGAATAACTCTGCGCGTGGGTGACGGCCGGGTCCTGGCCACACGGGAGACTGCTGCTGGCTCCTGGAGGTGCCGCAGGCAAGGCGGGTGTGAAAGGGGGCCTCGCCGGGGACTGCTGGAAGCTGGCCCCGGGAAGACCCCCATGCGCCTGCTTAGCAGAATGGAAGTTTGGGCTCGAGCCGGGAACCGACGGTGAGTCGGGCACAAAGGAGGGGGCCCCTCCTGGCCTTCGCTCCCCGGCCTGCATGAACGGCTGGGTGGGTGGTGAACTCATGGGCCCCTGTGGCACACCTGGCTGCTGCACACCCTGCCCCAGCGGCTGCTGCCGCTGTGGGGACTGCTGGACGGGCCTCGGGGCCTGCATGAAGTCACAAGGCAGGTCGGGGCCGTAGAACGGGGTCTGGGCCATGGACGTCCGACTGCCGGGCTCCGAGCCCATCAGGCCGTGCTGCTCCAGCTCCAGCCTCTGCTGCAGAGCCCTCTGTCTATCCACCTCCTGCATGAGCTGGATTCGTTGCCGTTCCTGCTGCTCTCGTAGACGTTCCTTCCGCTCCCGTTCCTGGAAACCTTCGCTGAAGGGGTTGTTGTCATCGAATTCCACCCGCGGGGGCGCCCCGCCCTGCGGGTTTGCGCTCGGCACGGTGCCCGGGGCTGGCGTGCAAGGCTTCATCGGTAACTGGGCACCTGGAGGCTGAATCCTCGGGTTGAGAGGGAGGTGAGCGGGGGCGCCGGGGGGCTGCCATCTGGGCAGGCCGGGCATGCGTGCGGGGCTGGAGTGGCCAGAAATGACTGCTGTGTGCGGCTGCAGCTGCTGTGGCACCATGGGGAAGCCGGGTTGGCCCATGGCCGGCGGGGCGGCCCCCGGAACCAGGGCTGGCGGGGGCTGGACCCCGGGCATGACGGTGGGCGGGGCCAGCGCGCACTGCTGCTGCTTGATGCGGTAATCTTCGATCAGCTCCGCGTGCTCCTTCTGCTGCTTACGAATCTGGAACAATAAACGAGAGTCTCACTTATGTAGCACAGATAGCAAACCAGGCACCAGCTGAGGGTCACGGCCGGGGCTCGTTATCGGGAAGGCAGTAAGTGTTTTGCTTAGGCAATGGCAAAAGCCACAAAAACCTGGATGGACAAAACATTAACTAAAGATTACAAACCTTTTTAACAACAGGATTTTTCTAAGGTCATCTGTGAAACTTCTTTACATATGAAATAACACAAATTTAAAGTACATTTTCTTAAAAATCTTACTGTGAAAATCAAATCATTTAAACTGCTCATCAAAAAGATAAAACAAAGAGGCCACACAGGAAACCAGCTCACTGTGACACCTTGAAGTCACAGTGACACACAAGGTTAGAACAACTGTGCGACTCAAACATGTGAAGACTCCATTTCTGGAATGTACAGAAAGGCACAACCAGGTTCAGGTAAAGGGCGAGGACGTGCACCACGCCCTCTCTGCAGGTTCAAGACTAGACCGGGGAACAGCGCTCTGTGAACTCACGAGCCGACAGACTCGAATGGTGGTTTCTGAAATGCACGCAGTGCCGGAGGATACTGAGACTGGCTCCCAGTCGGGTCCTGACAGACTCATCAGTTCATTCCAAAGCCCTCCGTGCACCACTCAGCAAAGTGCGGGATCCCATCTCAGCAAGGATGCAGCTGGGTCCTGAGGGCGCCACCTTCTCAGGGACCCAGAGGGATGGTGCCGGATGCAGGGTATCCTTCAGTATCACTGCATCCTTGGGTACGCAGATGCTAGCACGCTGACCCCGGCAGTGCTGGTAGTTTTTCAATCCGTTCTCTCCAGTCTCTCTGACGGCCAAGGAAAGGCCAACTCCAAGGGAGCAAACACTGCTCGGGTCCCATTCCCCCCGGACCCTGGCGCTCCCCGAGGGCTCTGTCCCCGCCTGCAGTGACCACTGGGGCAGGAAGGGCCTGAGTGTACCCCGTCGCCCCAGGCTTCATGCCCGAGGAAGGCGCTCATCAAAGTCAGGAGGGTGAGACTCGTCTCACACTGTTACCCGAGGGCGGGGGTTGGGGCTGGTATTTCTGCAGGTTTGGAGGTCTCGGAGCTGTCACTCGTGGACGTGTACTTCCGGGTGCCCTTTAACACTAATCTGAGTGCTGCATCACTGCTGAGCAATGCCCTGACCACCACGCCCACCCACACCAGTCCTCACCTGCTCCAGCTGCTTCTGCACCATGCTCTGCTGTTCCGTCACGTGCTTGAGCTGCTCCGCGTCCTCCTCGGGGAACTCCCGGCCGGCCTTCTTGGCAGTGCGCTGCTTGGCCGACAGGGCCTTCTTAGATTTCCTGTGCGCGCCAATCTGCTCCTCGAGGTATTTCTGCTGCATCTGAAGGAGCTGCTGGGTCTCCTGGAGCCATTCTTCATACTGCTTACGCTGTGAGTCATCTGAGGGAAAAATTAAAAATTCAGCTGCGTTAACTTCCCGAAACGTTCAGCAATGCAAGTCATACAAATCCGTTTTCATGATGCAGTTTCATTATGACCTTGTTATAGGCATTTTGAAAACACAATACTAAGTATTAGACAATAATGTAACTAGAGGAGATTTTAGAAAAATATTTGAGAAACCAAAAATCACGTTTTGAGGACACTGGTTAACTTCATACTCATCAATAACAGGAACCCGATCTTTGGAAAGCAGAAGACCTTTCTCTAATGGAATGCTTTAATCCACTAAACTATCAAATTCTCTAACAAATAAGCCAAACTGTATGTTGTTATACGTGTGTCTTATTAATTCGACTTCACAGATTTTGACGAAACAAAGTAAGACATAACCTACTAAGGTCCAGAGCATGGATTAGGTATCATTTCCCATGCTAATTTTCCGGAGTTTATAAGGTTTTCCCTATTTCTTAATGGTGAAAAAGTGTCCTAACCTGAACGGGAGGGAACCTAGGAGGTTTCAGAAAGGATCAACATGAAGTTTATGTTTCATAAAGGAAATCCGTAAGTTCAAAATTTTGGAGAGTTCTATAAAATTTGTACCAGATGTCTATAAATAACAAAGGCAGGGAAGCATCCGAGTAAAATCTTTTGTTTTCATGACTGTCATGACTCTCTCCCAACAGTTACG
>NW_006442110.1:920917-936902 GCF_000325575.1 Pteropus alecto | reverse complement strand
ATGCCAAGTCTCAAAAAAAAAAAAAAGTCATCTTATGGTAGTAAAACTCAGAATAAACCTTTTGACTCACTAGAAGACAAAGAAATGAATAAATACAATTCCAAGAAGGACATTAGCTGAAAAATTACATCCATGATAACAGAATATTGTCATACAGTGAGAATGCAACCAAAGCCAATGGGCACAATAAAGCCAGAAAAAGCCAGTTGGTCACAGCAGTTTGGTTTTAATGCAAACACGTGTTCAAATTATGGTATTAATGCAGGGGAATTTCAAAAGGTCAGACTTTGGGTTTGTTCCTAAACCCAGAAGTTCAGCACATGTATGAACGTGAAATCTAGTCTACTAAATTTGAAGGGCATTTGTCAAGAACAGGCTTTTTCACGAGATTTCAGAAGTTCTGCTTCTGGTAGAATGAGACCTACCGCAAGGAAAGCCTTTCTGGTTTCTGGAACCAGGAGAGCAGAGGTGAGCAAAATGAAAAATAATGGTGAAAAAAAAGTTAGCTAAACAGTCTGAAGATTTCAGAAAGGTTCAGTCTGGGGAGAACTTAAATGCTATCCTGAACCGCCTTGGGACCCCTGGAGGTAACTAGAAAGGTTCAGTGGCATCCTCCATCCTTGACCTTCACGCCATGCTGCTAACCCAACTTATTTCTAAGCACGGTCCCTACGTTGTTCCCATTTAGTGTCCTTGTCACTTACGCAGACAGTCATTAGAGTAAGGAGTTGTTTAATTCTATGGATTGTAAAGTGCCCAATCTACATATATATATAAAAAAACAACAATATTGAAGAGAATGGGGAAGATCATTTTTCTGTATTAAAATATTAATCTCTAAATCTTCATGCACAAGAAAAAAAAGCAATGAAAAGACATGCCTTGAGGAAAAGACGCCTACTAGGGTTTCATAAGAGATGAGGGCACTTAGACTTAAAGTAACACACCTACACTAACTCCAAGCTTTTCAAAGAACACAAATGTAGTGCAGACAAGCAATCCCCAGAGAACACATAACTTATTAGATTTATACTTACTGACAAAGCCTGGACCAAAATTTGGAGGATTAGGCCTAGAAAGCTGATGTGTTATACTGCCATCCTAAAATAGTAAAATTTACAAATAGGTTTATTCCACATTTCAGTTAAAGGGGAAACACTTTTAAAAAAGAGAGAAAGAAAAAGAAATGGAAGGGGGAAAAAACCCTTTAATTTCCTAAGACATCTTTAACGCTCTCATTTTTATAAAAAGTAGAATAAACTGAGTGGTGCCAACTCAATTTCTGAAAATTTTAAGCTATCTCTGAACTGTTATATTTTCTTGATTTAGTTGAAAAACAATTATATTTGAGGTGTGGGATTATTTATCAGAGATATAATAGTGGGAAGTCAAATATTGTTAGTACTTAGCTAGAGAACCCCCCAGAACCCCACTTTTTGATGACATCTACCTGGTTTCTCTTCTGCAATTAAGACAAACATGGGTTATAGACTGACTAAATTCCACTCAACGCAGTTATTTATAAACAAGAACCAATGTATCTAACAAGTACAAATAACAAATACACACTAATTAAAAATATTAGTCTTATTTTCTAATTAAATATCTTGTTTCTTCCGGGATGACTGAATAGTTATGAATCTTACAATTTCCTGGCAACAATCTGATACATTTAACTTGGAAAAGTATTTACTCAGTTGTGACAAGTTCTGCGAGACAGGCAGGAGCTGTACACAAGGTAACAATTACGAATGGCACCAGTAGCCTGAATGAACTCCCCAAAGCAGGCGGTGTAACAGCTGACAGATCAGCAAGGGAGGTTAAAGAACTTGCCCAAACTTGCACAGTATTTTCATAGTGGAATTGAAATTAAAAATTTAGCTATGAAGCTTATGCTTTTTCTACTGTATGAGATGGTGTCTCTCTTTTCCATTTAATAATAAGATGAATATAATTATCGGCAAAATAAATCTAAAGCACACGTGGCAGGGCAAAAAGGAAAAATTCCAAAAAGACGCGTAGAAGGCAGCTTGGAGGGCGGCTCTCGCCCCCAAGCAGACACTTGAAAAGAAAAAATTCCCTGAAGGAAACAGTGTATGAAATGAGCAGTACTACCTTCCCAGACATTGGTTGACACTAAATATTTAAATATTTATGCTTAAAGCTGATTATGATGAATTGTGAATATTTAAAAAAACTAAACTACTCCAAGGAATAAATACCAGAACATGACTATGTCTAAATAGAATGACTCTAATTATTTTCTATTGTTTATAACAGTTTTATATTTTAAATGTAATGAATTAATTTCAAAATGTAGGCTGGGAACATATTTGGTGGACTTAAAATAAAAGCAAACCAAAAAACTTAAGCATTTGGTTTCCCTCCAGTGACTTTCTACTCTTAAATATACAGGTCCTTTTCAGGGATTATTGCCAATTTTTTAACCTTAATTTGTCTTTCTCTTTAAAAGTTATAAAAAACCTTTATTTCTGCTGAGCTGATAACATATTCTGGCAGTGCTCTAAAGCTTCTACGACTCTCTAGAAGTGGCCTCACTCTAGAGAAGAGGCTTGGTGAGAAACACGAGACCTGCATCCTAGAAAGACTGGTTACAAGCAGCGGTACCTGATTGAGCGCCTGTGGCAGGAGGCTCTGGCCTTCGCCAGTCTGTGTCCCAGTCACCGAGTGGCCCACGAAGGGGAACCTGCGAGAAGGAAGCGCTGGGTATCAAACGGTGAACATCCAGAACTAAAATCATTTCGCGTGCTTAACAATGCCCCCTGCAGGAAGGAAGAGCAACGGCCGTGTCTCCCCGCCGAGGACATGCACCAGAGCCCGTTTCCGCGAGCCAAGGGCATTCAGCCCTCGCCGCACATGCCTCTGCGAAGTGGGGGCTCGCACCACTCCCGCGTTCCTTATGGTGAAAGGAGGCTTCCGAGGTTAACCCTCCCCACCAGGCACGAAGCTGCGGGAGGGAGCCAAAGAGGCTGCTCCGGTGGTTTGTCCCGTTAGACGCCTCGTTAGACCATAACGCACAATTAAGTCGAGTCTTTTGGATAAAAAAAATATATAGTGAAGACATAGCTTTATTATATAAATATAGATTCTAAAAAAATTTCTTCTTCTGATCTTTATTTAAAAATAATTGGGAGCTTATTTTGTATTCTAAAACTAAAGATGTAACTTAATTACGAGTTTCATACATTTTTGTATATTTCCATATCTAATGTTAAAGCAAATCAGAAATAGGTCATTGACAAAAAAAAATCTATATAGTTAAAAATATTTGGCAAAATATTATTTATTCTAATTAGAGCTACGGACACTTCGCAGACACGTTACTGCTTTAACGAAAACATTTCCCCTAGCTACCAAATGCTTCAACATAACGAGATATATAAATATATAGGGCACCATTTCCAAATTACGTATCAAATATTGTACATTAGTATTTAGGGGGCATTAGAATGGAGAACATATGCTTTTTAATTTTTTAATCAGGTTTTTGATTCTCCGCTCAGTCCGTCCCCCCACCACAGTCCTGATCTGGAATGATCTCTTAGTCCAGTCATCGCGATCGCCCTCAGTCAGTACATCATCCCACTCTGAGGGACCATCGCCTCCACTTCTTCAAAGCCCTTGGCAGAAGAGCAAACGATGTGCCTGACACGTGACAGATGTGTCGGCAGAGCTCTGCTGCAGAGAGACAGGACGCTGAGAGCAGGCAGCCTGATTCTGCGGCCCACCTTTAAAACCGAGTGCCAAATGCAATTTAGCGTTCTCATTTTGACTACAGACAGCAAACTACATTTTATCATTCATCATTACTTTGAAGTCATGGTGATCACTACACCTACCGCTAAATGCGTTAATGTATTAAGAAGCGTGTGTACTATAATTTTTAAGTAACTACATTCCAAATGTAATTGACTATATTTATATAATTGTATTGTTTACATTTATAAATGTAATTTTTAATATTTGTATTGCATAATTATATATTTACATAACTGGTTACATAATTGTAATACTACGTTTTTGTTTTGCATATAAAATGTTTTGACAAAGAACTGAAAACTGTCACAGGAATGTCAGAAAGGTTCCTGACAGAAGACGTTAAGAACCCCTGTGATAAAGTGTTAAAAGATGCCGGGCGACAGTGACAATCACTGGAAACTACTATCTCGGCTTTGATCACAACAATGTTTCTTACCTGCTTCCAGGTTCTCAACGAATGAAAAGAACTATGCTTTTAAGGATGTCCAATTTATCTTCGGTATGTTTATCTTAAATTTACACAGATTTTGTATTCAATTCCATAATCAACTCCATTCCTTTTCATAAACAGTTTTTCAACGAGATAATTAGGCTAAATTGAGGCTCCATCCTACTCCATCGACAGAAGTATCAAACAGCAATACACGTTAAGGCCCACTCGTGGCGGCTGCTACAAACAGATGGACAGCCACCGCCTGCGGATACTCTCACTCAGTAGGTCTGCAGCTGAGCAAACTCACCTGCATTTAAAAAACACCTGCACACTGTCGGTGGTCCACAACCCATACTTAAGGCACTGCAAGGAGGCTGTCTGACATCCCTCAGGGGGCTCAATGACTACAATTTCAGAAATCCATACGGTCAAACAACGCTTAAGTGTCTCCTTTAATGCATAATTTCCATTTTTCTGCTGACAGTCAAAAGGCTTACAAATCCTCCCATGCTACCTTTCCAATGTCCTTTTATCTACGCACCGACTTTTTCTAAGTCAAATTCGGTTTAGGGGCACTTATTAAGTTTTTTGACCTTTTATTTATTTTTTATATTAAAACACAGCTTATCATGTGTTCTGATAGTTTGTACTTTCCTTTAATAACGGTGGTAGCTCTTATGTGCAGATCCTATGCTCGGACGTGCTGGTGAGTTTCAGATGTCCAGCTTATTGCTGTTGATGGGGAGAGATCTGCGGACGCCTCTCACCCCGCCATGTTTCTGACCCGAGGACACTTATTTTAAAACCGAGTTCATAGCTGCCTTAAGTACTCAGTAGCTTTACTGAAGTGTTCCACGTGTTTGTTTGCATTTTTTCTTTGACGGAATAAAAAATATCCACGGGCTTAAATTATCGTCTTATGTCAACACAGAACAGTTTAATTTCTATTTTCCTGCTTATCGTCTCCTCTTTATTTGGGATGAACGATCTCTGTCCCAAGCTGATGTGAAGCATTAAGTGTTCTAAAGGTATTTAAAAGCACACTTAAAATACTTTGAATTTCTCGATTATATCCAACGGACATCACGACACATTTAAACACCGTTCGTTCCTAGAACGCAGGTTTTTGAGCCACCATACACTCCTCGTAGGTACGAGATAATTGCGCGCGTCTCGATGCCACGCGAGCGTGAGGCGGCGCCACCCACCTGTCCAGGGGCACGGGGGGCATGCCCATGGTGCTCTGCGCCATCACTTTATTTATGCCCTTAAGCGCCACCATCTTGGCTTTCATTATAGGGTCTGCGATCGCATCGAGATCTGAAGAGGAAACATATTTTAAAGTCACTTATTTCATAGTTCTTGGTTCAGGTTACACTAAGAGGCAATGCAACTATCACAAACATATAACGGACTCTTATTCCTTATTTAATAATCACTATGAAAGGTTTCTAGACTAGGTAAGGAAATACGATATACTAAGAACCTCATCCTGAATTTAACCCCATCTCAGTCCTACAAGACTCAAAACAAGAAGTCTGTCAGATATAAGGGGGGATTACAGCAATAATCCAAAGCAATGCAATTCTTTTTTACCCAAACACTTGCAATGCTACTCAGAATTGCTTCTTTGGTAAACATCGTGAATGGGAATTTGCAGTCATTTCCAGGACTAAGGAATACTACTAAATTAGTTATCACACCTTAACAAGGGGAAATGTATCAACTTCTTGAGGCCATGTCCTCCAGAGGCACAGAAATACGACTCTCGGTGCTTTGGCCACATGTAACTTTAACACTGAAATCCCATAAGCTAATTGCACAGCACCCGAAAGCCCACAGTAATAATCGCCGACACTCGTGGGGACCCCTACCGATGTTGGGGAAGAAGGGCTCTGACCGCTGGCGAATCATGGCCTGCATCTGCCTTTGCTGTTGCTGTTCTTGCCTCTCTTGGTCCAGAAGATCCTGGAGAAGTAGAGGCTGTTCTTCCAGAAGGAGGGGCCTCTCTCTATTCTGCTGGGCTAATGCTGGAGGGATCATCAGCTGGTGGGGTCCGGACATGCCGCCGGCTCCAGACTGACTGGTCAGAGGCACAGTTTGATTCGCAGGTTTTCCTGTTCCGAAACCGTGACTGACCGCCGGCTGACCCTGAATGAATCCTGGATTTACCTGCACACCCTGAGGAAAAGTATGGTTTAGCCTGGAGACTACTGCCACGTTAGAATTCACGGCGCTATCCATGACACGGCCAGGTGGCGTCACTAAGGGGGGTGGCAAACCTGACGCGCGACTGGATGGTGAGGCTGGCAAAGTCGGCAGAGGAGACCCCAACGGCCTCATGTCTGGATTATCGGATTTTTCATTAGCAAGTAAACTGGAAAGAACTGGAGTGGATCCGGCGATGCCACAAGGGTTCAGGATGTCTTCGGCGGGCAGCGGAGCGGACCCGTGAACACCTGCGCTGGAGCCCGCGGGGTCTCGATCAGCTCTGTGGTCGAGGAGGTCTGCGTCACAGGCCTGCAAGGAAGCCTTTTCGCCCTGGTTCACGTCCGCGGGGGCGGAAGCCTGTGCGCAGGGAGTGGCAACGGTGTCCCCGCCCTCGTCGCTCTTCACACGGCCACACCTGGCATCCCCTTTAGAATGCGGGGACAGCACTTCCGTCTTTATCTCACTGGGATCAGCGGACTGTGTCCACGGAGGATGTTTATCGGAAGGAGCCACAGGTTTATCTTCCTGCCCCTTTTTTTTTCGTTCAGCAGCAGCACACTGAGTATCTAACTTATCATCGATGGGGACGTTCAGGTCTAGTTCCTCGTTAAACATGCTTTTCTTATCTCCTAGGTCGAGTTCTGGATCAGTGTAGGCAATGATGTCAAATTCTCCTGACCTCAAGAGGTCATCCAGGTTGGGATCGTTTGTCTCCAAATTACCTAAAGTATCCAGTTCGTCGCCCTTGCCATCCTCTGCGTCTAGATTTAAATTCTCCAGGTCTTCATCATCCAAGTCTTTGACCTCAACCCCCTCCAGGTCTTTGACATCTAGTTCTTTTACAGACGGGTCATCAGAGTCAAGTTTCTCTTCGAGACCGTCAGAAGACTGGGTGGTTACCTGTAAATGATCAGATGACGTTTCAGCCGGTGTAGAAGTTGGCAAAGGGGCCTCTGAAAACTCACCCCCTAAGGGATGACTCAGGGACCTCATGACCATAGAAGATGAATGGACAGGATGACCTTGCTCTTGATGAGACGGTGGCACCTGCTCCAAATTTGGATGCGCAGGTAGCTGATTAGGTAGACCTTGGGAAGGTCGTCTCATGGGGTCTGTGTGTCTGGGGCCAGGCATGTCCGGCCGGGGAATGAAGCTGACGTGTCTTGGCTGAGAAGGGGCCTCTCCAGCACCGCCAGGAGTGGCACCGAAGTGCAGCCGTGACCTCCCGTCGGGGGCCCTGTGCCTCAATTCAATGAATGCGTGGCAGGCATGCTGAACTGGCAGGCTCTGTGGAGGGAAGTGCTGAGGCAGTCCCACCGGGTTACTCATCTGAGAGTTATTTAAAGGCCTGGGCATGTCTACGGGGATCGGTCTTCTCAGCTGCGGAGGCACTCCGGACCCTTGCATTTGCTGAGGAGGCACGAGGAAGCGTTCCTGACTTGACAGGGTGCCGTGACTACCTCCTGGAAATGCAAATCTAAAAGGAAAAAAAAAACAGCATACAGTTAACGTTAAGTATTTTGTTGAATTTAAGAGTTACCTCAAGAAAAGTTTTAGACTAAACTCAGATACAGAATAAACATTGCCAAATACTTAGGAAAAATGATCACGATTAGAAAGAACTTATAAAGTATCTACATGCAGGTAAATTTTACCTAAGCACCTTACACTGAACGTAATATCTGAGATCAGAAGACGTATGCGCAACAGACAGCGAGAACCAAGACGAAGGAACAGCCGCCGAGCAGATGGGACCCGTTGTTCGGAATGAGGATGCTGCTCCTAGAGCTGAGTAGGAACCCATTTTTTTCTATACCTGGGGAGCCTAGACAGGGGAAGCTGATGGGGGCCCCGAACGAAGGCAGAGCGCTAGCGGGAAGCACCAGGGAGACCTGCAGGCCTCTACACGTAGGACAGAGGCGCAGGCGTGATGCCGGGGCAGGCTGACCAGCCGCGCCAAAGGAATGAAGGTAGGAGGCAGTAAGCGAGAAAGAACAAGATGCGTCATCTATGAAGATTCAGCAGATTAATAAATGACGAGACTTTTATTATTTATACCGTACCTCATTCTAGAAAGGAGTAAAGACACCCTACAAATACACGTGACGCAGAACAGGCGCACGTTAAAACGAAGGTGGACGAAAGAAAAACAAGAGCGAGACTGTAGCATGGAGGGAGAGACTGGAGTGAGGAACACAGCGGATGGAACGAAAGGCCCACCAGCTTACAACCGTGTCTCACCCCAAAACACCCTGAAGGAAACAACCTGTCAATCTGGAAACCTCCACAAATATTTACGATGGAAACTAAAATTAAAAATGGGGAAGAGCATTCCCACTCACGTCTGAAGAGGCTCTGACTGAACATGGTAGTTACGTTTTAGCGGGGTGACTGGTCTAACGACCCGGCTGTGGCTGTAACGTAGTGCTGTCAATACGTAATGACAAAGGCACTCTTCAGAGGACTTAAAGGTAAAAATAAATTCCGTGGCCCGTCATTAGTAGACATGGCCCTGGTCACATGGCAGAGGGACGGAGGAGTAAACAGCAACGACCTCCTGGCTGAGGGCGACTTCGTGTCTGTTCCCTTCTGACAGAAACTGAAGTCTGGGACGGCACTGAAAGCGTTACCTGAATCCGTGCGGTCGCACCCCCATGCCAGCGACGTCGGGGGGGTAGGGGCCACGCGGGTCTTTCGGGAAAATGGCGTATCTAGGTGCCACGGGAGGGATGGCGGGCGACCGGACGCTCCCAGGGTAGGGGGGCGGAGGCCTGGTGAAGGCCTGGCCCGCGGCATCGGGCTGCCAGCGCTGCAGGGGGCCTGCGTGGGGCACGGCCGCGGGGTCCTGTAGCCCCTTCTCCTGCCGGCACGCCATCTTCTTCTGCTGCTGCTGCTGCAGGATGATCTCACGCAGCTTCTGCCTCTGAGTGGAACAGAACAGAGTCACTGGGATTTCTGAGTGCCGATGGCTCTTTAAACCCTAATGCTTCCAGCGTGGGACTATGGCAATGTTTAAATTACCTTAATGTTTTCACATATGCTGAAACAGTCCTTAGTTAACTAACCAATAGTTATAAAATATAACTTGATGATTTGGGTGCTTTGCCTTGCCAGACAACTATCACAAAACTGAAAGCTTTCATGTTTAAGAATTCCTCTACGAATTCATAAATATTGAAATTAGATACAGAATAAATTCAACTGAATTGGTGTTAATTTTACAGTTTCATTTTTTTTTTTTTTGGCAGCATGACAAATTCTACAGAGTATGAAGATAAACTTTAACATCTGTGTAGAAATTACTCAGTTCGATGAAATGAATCGCTTTCTCAAACAAGTCACTTACATCACCTGAAGACATACAACGTGTTTACCTGTCTCAATTTCTCTGTCTCTGCTTGAGACATATTTACAGTACTCTGGGTATCAGTGACTCCTGGAGCTGGTCCAGGTCCAGGGAGCTGGGGGACACTGGAGAACTGCTGGCCTTGAGAGCTTACTGGAGAGTTAGAAGGTGCGCTGAGGTCCCCCTCTGACCCAGGCCGCGGCTGGTCAGCGTCATGGGCGACTTGACTTGTTCCAAAAGCGTCAGGCTGAGATCTTGGTGTCATCGGAGGCTGATCGTAGGGATCACGAGCAGCAGATGGGGAAACGCGGCTGAAGGTGTCTGAAAGGCCGGGTCCAGGTGGCCTCGGTGTTTGGGAACATGCGTCAGGCGGCCTCACCAAAGGGCCAGGTAAAGCTGCTCCTCGACTTTGCGCTGCCTGCAGGAAAGGGTCCTGATTTGGCATGAGGACGGGCCTCGTCACTGAGGACCGCGTGAACCCCTCCGAGATCCTTGGCCTCGGCGTTGCTGGTGGCTGAGAGTACGGTACAGAAAGCCCAGGTCTTGGTGTTCCGGGAGGGTGTGCGTATGGGTCCGAAAGCCTCTGGTTAGCTGCCGATGGGGCGAACAAGTCTGCCTGGGCCGACGGCCTCGGGGTTGGAGGCTGCTGGCTGTATGGGTCGGCCGTGGGCGGCCGAGGAGTTCCCGGAGGGTGGGAGTAAGGGTCTGGGTTGGAGCGAGATGGGCCCGCGGGCTGGGAGTATGCATCGCCAACGGGCCGCGGGGCTCCCGGGGGCTGGGAATAGGGGTCCTGAGCTGGTGGCCTTGCTACAGACCCCGGCTGCGGGAACGCCCGCGAGGGGACAGCAAAAGGCTCGCTCGCCGCGGGGCGCGGGGTCAGCGGGGACTGGCTGTACGGGTCACTGGACTGGCTGTGAGAAAAGCCGTCAACAGGTCTTGGGGTCAGAACGGGCCTCTCGTAAGGGTCAGCGGGCAGTCGCCTCGGGGCCTGTGACACTGCTACATAAGGATCCTGGGGGGCTGGAGGCGCTTTGAAAGGTCCAGGGGTTGTGTCGGGAGGTGCGGGTGTCGCCAGTGGGCGTGTGTACGGGTCGGTGACCCGCTGTCTTGGAAACACGTCGGCCCGAGGCGTCGGTTTAGTGAAGGGGTCGCTGCTTCCTTTTGCCGTCGTCTGCTCCGAGACCACGGGAGCCCGGGCCGGGCCCAGGGCCTTGGGAAACTGATCGGCGGTCACGGGCCTGGGCGTGTCCGGGGGCTTTGCATAGGGGTCGCTGCTTGCGGACGAGGAAGGACATGGGTCTCTGGCGGGGGATGGCCTGTTTGCTGTGGCCTCGCTCGTCTGGGTGGGCCTGGGTGCTGGCGGCAGAGGTGCACGGGTTTCTGCCAGCGCAGAGGTTCTTCGGGGAAAGCTATGGCCCCCAGGAGGCGGCCGTGGGGTGCCAACCATTTTTGCGTAAGGGTCCATGGGAGACGGAGGCCGGGAGGTGGACGCCGGCGGGAAGAGCTGCGGGGAAGGCGGCTGGGGCGGTGCCAGGCTGTCTAGGGGGCCGATCCGGGCCTGGGTGGGCGGAGGGGGCGCCTGTGGCTTCACAAACACATCGTCCGCAGACGCCGAGGTCGGGGCGCCGGGGAGCTGCTTTGTAAACAGATCTTTATGGAACGGCTGTGCCGGGGACAGACTCCCACCGCCGGGCTGCGAGGTCACGGGGCTCTGCGCCCCGCCGCACGCGTCGGGGCCCGGCTGTGCCAGGAGCACCTGTGGGCCCAGCTGCTGCTGCTGCTGCTGCTGCTGTTGCTGCTGCTGCTGCTGCTGCTCGTTCTTCACCTGCTCCAGCTTCTGCGTGGCCTCGATCTTCGCCTGCTGCTTGCTCTTCTGGCGCATTTGCTGTTGGAAATGGAAAGAAGAAACAATCCCGCGGTTAGGGAAGACCGTGAGTGTCATGGGAGGGGACAGCAAACACAGGACTTCTCCGCCGTCGGGCGCGGGCTGTGCCCGTCCTGAGCAGGCCTCAGCCCTGCAGAGCGGGCCGGGCCCCAGCACGTGCAGCAGCTCTATGCCTCGGACAGCACGCGGCTTGTAACGGTTCAAGAAACTTTCTGAATCGACTTACAAACGTTCTACTGACAAAAGATAGACTATCTTTAATCGAAGTTAATAAGAACTATATTCTAACATAATGACTAAAGTGATTCTCTTCTCAATAAGCAAAAATGCGATTTAGAAACGCCAACTACTGAAAACGAAACGCCACACGTGCCTGCCTGAACTTCCACTCCTGCTCATGCTCCGACTCCCGCTGCTTCAGTGGGTCTCTGAAGAGGTCCGCGTCGGCGCGCACGCCCGGCTCGCCGCCGTCCTGCTGCTGCTGCCTCTTGGCGGCGTCGCTGGACACCTGCACCTTGCTGATGCGCAGAGCGGCTCTGTTGTCCCGGGCTTTTTGCTTGGTGAGAAGGAGAGGAAGATTATCTCCCAGTGCATGTTGACACGTTTACAGAAACACCACCACACGAACTGTATCATCGGAAAGCAAGAGGTCAGGTAACACAGCCGGGCTGTAGCCCTGTCCGGCCTCCCCCAAGGATGGGTCCAGGCACCAGCCCGCCTCTCCCCTCACAGTGCACCTGCCCCCTCTGCAGTGGGGTCAGGCCAGAGAGCCAGGTGTGCACTAGCTAGCACGCTCAGTTCCGACTTTCTTAACCGACCCGTCAAACATGGGAAAGTTCACGTCTCTCAGTTTAGAGTAACGGAAAAAATCAAATCGACCCTCCAAATCTGAAGTCTGGAATCTGAAGGTTAACATTAAAGAAAATCATCTCAATCCTATCATTATGCACCAGTCAAAGCAAAAGAAAACAAAGCATTAGCAGCACATCAAGAAAACCTTTGCTCTATCCAAATAGTCATTATCACCGACAATGTAATCATCGAAGAGCAAGTTGGAAGATAACTGTGTATACTTTTCAAAACAATAATGTCATTTTAATATGCTTTAAAATGGAAACAGGAATGCGAATTCAGTTGACAATCTTAATTGGGCCCTTTGGGAAACAACAATTCAGCATCTTAACTGTGAATCTTATAAAATACCCTAATTAATTCCCGGCAAAGCGCATGCTTCAGAAGCTCCTTAAAGGTGTCTAGATATGTCCCTTTCAAGATACACGAAGATTCTACATTGAACCTAATACGTACAAGAAAGAACGTCTCGTGAAAGAAACAATAGCACACTAATGCAGGCTCAAAATTTAAAACTCTTTTGAAGAGATTAAACAATTTTTGAAATGAAATGAATTAAACATGCTCCTAAAATTAAACTGATTTCAATCTTCAACATCCTGGTTCTGGTAACTAGCTTACGAAAACATCACACTTTATATTAAGACATAATGAGTTACAAAATCGCCATAAAAACAACGTTGATAATTAGTTGTACAAGTATTAACGTTTTCTGCAAAGAAAAATTCTTTTATTAACCTAAGATAATAAAAGTAAGACTCCAGTATTGTGTTTAAAAATATAATACATGAGAGATTATTAGAAATACCACATATGGTGCTCTCTCCTGTGAGCTTGCTTTTCTCCACAATTTAGCAATTTGCTTCACTCTAGTCGTCCAGTCTGCAACAAAAAAATACAGTATACACATTTACGCACAGTAATGACATGATAATAAAAAGGTTGATGAACTGCTAATGGTGAAACTTGTTCAGATTTTCATAAATGAGTAGCCCTAGATTAAGTTCTTTGTATAATACAAAATTCTCAGCACACAGGTCAAATATTTTCTGAATAAAGTGTTGCCTTATTAACCATCTCACTTGTAGAGTTAGTAGTTTTTAAATCAAAGGAACTAAAGCAGCCAAGATAAATTTAATCCGAACATAATACATCTCCTCAAACCTGTGAGAGTCGAAACTTAAAATTTTGTAAAATATCTTACTCAAAAGAAGTCTATCATTTTGACCAAAAGCAAGCATTATTACAAATAAGCATCTCACCAGCACTGTGCACAGTAAAGACACGGAAAAGTAATGATTTCAAGCCACTTCCATGAAATTCTCAGTGCAGGACAATACATAAAATGAAGTTTGGGTGAGATCTCAGTTAGTGATAAACACAGAAATGGTTCAGTCCATATTTAAAAAAAAAAAAAAAACTTCACAAAAGCTACTGAAAATGGAAATTGGTTGACAGAACAACAGCCCCAATGTGATATTTCCCCAGGTTCTAGAACCGCACAGTATAATTTAAAAAAAAAAAAGCTTCTGAAGAAACTATAGCTCTGTTCTGAGGACACTTTACATGGACATGAAGCGACTTAACATAACCAGATGTGCTCATCTATGCATAGTGAATGAAAGTGGGGTGGGGAGGTGTGCGTGTGGATCACGTGGGCGCACTGCTCTGACAGATACCCCGTTCCCCACCCCACGGGCCTGGCTGCTGGTCTCTCCTAGGTGAGGTACCACAGGGAGGTCGAACCAAAGGGCGCCTAGAAGACAGAGGTCACTCGAGAGCCTGCTTCGGGGGCCCCCTCTAGGAACCTACAAGAGCTACGTGCTGACAGCCAGGAACCCATGCCAGCCGGTTTCAACGGCCCTTCCATCCCGATCTGCCTCGCGACGTGAACTCAGGGTAACAAGCCGGCATCTGCTTACAAATGTTCTACAAGTGACATTTCATTAATCCAAATGGTTCGTCTTCTGCTTAATTGGAATTTCCAAAACGGGTGCCATCTGTATCATCTGTTTTGCTCCCCACCCCGCCCCAAGCAGACTAGAGAGCAGCGGGGAAGGGAAGGTGATTCTGAGATGTTTTACTGGGAACAATACTTAGAACTGAGTGATTCAGCCCAACGTAAGACTCCTGATTCAACACTAAGATTCTGTTCCAGGAACGGTCTGTGCCGTCGCGCACGTGGCCCAACACTGACTCCACGTGCTCAGAAAGGCTGCTGGGAGCCAGACGTGCACTCGGCGTTCACCGAAATGGACTTCTGGGCAACATGCGGGGGATGCAGGCCTAGGTCTCAGGAAACGTGGGTGACTCCGGAGCCCCCCTGCCACAGTCAGACAGAAAACCAGAACGCGTCACCGCGTGCGGGGGAGGTGGCCACGTGGGCCGGCACTCACCGGGGAACTCGGCCTTCAGGCCGGGGAAGTTGATGTTCGTGTACAGGACGGGGGCCACCGTCGCCATCTCCCCCAGCGCCTCCTCCTTCTCCCACTTGAGTGTGCTCCTCTGGGCGCTGGACAGTGTGTCACTGTCCCCCTCTGCAGGGGCAGTGGCCGGCACCCAGGGGCTGTGAGGGTCACCGGCCATGGGGGTGAACGGCGGGTTTTTGTCCCTGCCAAAGAATGAACAACGTTACTGCACAAACATAAAACAACTTCCTCAACACTATGGTTAAGTACGATTTCACTAAACCTGATTATTACGAAATAGCTAAAATGGTTGAAGACTTTTAGCAAAGGCCACGATAAATGTAATGCGCGCTGATCCCGGGGGCACAGGAACAGACTGGCGTTTACGCAGTGAAAATTACTTGAGTTTCCACAGAAAGCGAAGGCTTTTCAATACCTGGCGTCAGCGTAAGGGGACTGTGCCACGGCAGAGAAAGTCCCCAGTCCACTTCCAGGAGGCAAAGGGGGATGCGGGAGGTGAGGGCCGGGTCCAATGAGACCATTCATGAGTGGCATTCGTGAAAAGACATCTTAAAAGAAGAAAAGAACAATCCGGTTTGCACATTACTCGTAAGCGGAAAAGCACCAGGAATACCTCTAAATAACAATTTGTAACGCTATTTAGAAGCTGGATATTTTTTCAATGTTATGTTGTAAAATATTGCTCAAAGAGTGACTGCTTATAAAGTTTCGAAATGTGGTCCCTATAATCCTGTTTACTTCGCCACGGTACACTGGAGACAGCGTGTGAGTGGGAGGCTGACAGCCCTGGGCTTGCATCTTAATTCTGCTTCTTGTTAGAAGCAGAAGTTGCTACTTCTGTAAAATGAAGGTATTCTGTAATGTGGCTGACATCATGTATGTACAGGTCTCAGCCTAGTGCCTGATATCCCGTGATTACTCAGTTTGTATTAGCTCAAGACAAAAAATCAATCTCAGCAAACGCTAGTAAGTTTTAACAAATACTCTTTCCCATCTTCATTCAAAATTTACAAGCATATTTTCTTCTATTTTACTCTTGTCTGTTAACA
>NW_006442110.1:916578-920868 GCF_000325575.1 Pteropus alecto | reverse complement strand
TTCATTCAAAATTTACAAGCAGATTTTCTTCTATTTTACTCTTGTTTCTGTTAACACAAAAACATCATCTATGATTCCTGAATTGGCACAGTCTCGAAAATAGTTTGGAACAACAAGCAATATTTCATCTACCATTATCAATTACATCGCTGCTGTTAAAAATATACGCCTTCTGATTTTGACATAATTTAGCTCCAAATGCATTTTAGCTCACCCCAGCTTATTCACAAGCTTCAAATACTCATCGTCTTTCTAGACAGACAGCAGTGCGCCATAATAAAGCCACGACATGCTTCCGCCACGCTCAAGCACGTAACTCCGACCCTTACTGAGACCTTCTGCCATCCTCAACTGACCAATTTCCAGCCAAAAAGCAAACAGCAAAACCACACCTGTTTTTCATGGACCTTCAAACACCTTTCCCAATTTCGAGACAAACTCTAGAGAGACAACGTGCCGAGGTCCGCGTCACCAGTTACACATGGGAGTAGTTACGGAACTGGCGAACGCTTGAGCGCTTGGGCTAATGACAGAGAACCCCTGACCTGGTGACCGCTGCGCCACCATAAGAAAAACCAACCAGACCAGTGTCGCCCACACAAGGTTTTATACGCAGGACGACCCTCCGACTGCCACAACCGCGAAGCGCAGCGCTCCAGCGGCCACGTGAGAACTGAGGCTGAGCACCAGCAGGTTCTCCGGGCTTTGTCTCAAGGACATCGAGGTCAAGGCTTATCCTACTCAAGGGCAGAGCTGGGCCCACTGGACAGGGGTCCACAACGACAAGTGTCTCAGGACGCTCGAGGTCACTCCAAGCATCAGGAGTGAGATTTCTGATTTTATTCAAAGTCGAATGCTCTCTTTCCGACTTCAGCGAAAACAGGTTCCATTTAGGAGTGTGAGATTTTATTGAGAAGTATCAAATGTCTTTCCTGTAGCGAGGATAAACAAAAGCTTCTTTACTGGAGTGAGGATGTGGCCCATTCTGCAGCCATCTGTCAACACTAAGGGCTGCCAGGACAACACGCCGTCCCCACATGCTGCGGGACAGCAGCCCGCACCGATGACACCCTTCACCACAACAAGCTTCGTGGGTGTCAAGCCGCTGATCCTCACAACGACCCCGCCATGTGAGTTACTCACGTGGAGCTCCATTTACGCCCAACGATCCTCCAGAAGTTAGAGTCCACAGTACCTACCCCGCACTGTCACATTAGTTTATAAAAGTAACCTTTTTCAAGGTGTGAATCACGGTAAGAATTGAATAGTTATCTAACCTTCGCCCATAGTGACTTCAAGATGCTCTGTCTCAGTCTTCTTGAAATTCCCTCCTCCGCTCTCTGACCTTCTAGATTTTTGTCGACAACACGCCACACTCTGCCGCCCTCCCTCACCGCCTCATCGCAGTCACTCTGCTCCAGGTGACCAACGACCTTCCTGTCCAATGAGACATTTGTCAGGCCTTCGACCCACTTGACAACCTGTTCCAAAGACCCTGCTCCTCATTCGGTGTCCCAATCTGTCACTGCCTTTTTCACCGTCGACTAACCCTTACAAGGGGGAAAGGACGTTATAACTGCACACCTGACACAAACCGCACGAGGTGAACATATAACTCACGACATTTAATCTTACGAAGCTCAAGGGTCTGCACTCTATGGCGGATCTGTAGTCCTCTGGAGAAGACTTCCCACACCTTGGATGAGTATCACCACACAGGTAATTCCTCGCCTCTGGCCACAGCCCCGCACGGCTGTCACCGCCTGCATCAGAACACTGGCCACGCCCCATTTCGAACTGACTGAACACGGCCTGGAACCGAACCCATTCCGCCTGCACCACGCACTGCCACGCGGTCCTCCCTGCTCCGTTTCCAGCTCACGGCACGACGGACGCGCTCCGGACGCTGGCTCACGGCCCAGCTGGGTCCCCGTGCCCGCCCCTCTGCCCTCGCGACCATTCGGTGGCTCAGCTCCGCTCAGCCTAACAGCGTTCTCTCTTCTCCGCCCCTTCTCCTCGGTGAGCTCTGCAGATACGTCTACACGAACCAAACTTTCGCCTCAGTCTCCACCGTGGTAAACTCCACAGCACAAATCATCTGGTCTCAGGTTCGTTTCCAATATTCAC
Source organism: Pteropus alecto (assembly GCF_000325575.1). Classification (NCBI taxonomy): domain Eukaryota; kingdom Metazoa; phylum Chordata; class Mammalia; order Chiroptera; family Pteropodidae; genus Pteropus; species Pteropus alecto. The sequence goes on along the minus strand of NW_006442110.1, from coordinate 918,741 downwards.
GTCAGAGCTGCGTGGCCAACACAATGCGCCGGGCCAATCCGCCCGCACGCGGCCTTCGATGGCGCTCAGGACCCCGGAGAGAAAAGGCAGCTGCGCCGCCGTCCCATCTCCAAACGCTGCCGAGCCCCAGCGTGCGTCTGCCGGTTCCGCCTCCTTCGACACTGCCGCTTCGCTCTCCTCTGCTCCGGAAAACGATGCTGCTGCCATTCTTAAACGCCTGAGTCACCCTACACGGGACCCGATCACGACTTATCCTTCAACTATTTCTTCAAATGTGAACGTCGAAATCTTAGTGACTCGAATTATGCGACACAGTGAAATGATTTAAATGATGACTGTCAAACCTCTGACAAAGGACCACATCCTTAACTGATCTGATTTCTGAAATACACACTTTCGGTTTCAGAAAACAGAGAAACAGATCCTTTCCGTACGCTGAGAAGCGACAGGCTAAAGAGTCCTGAATCATGAGGAGGCCCAGGGGGGCAGTGACGGCAGCAGCTCTCACGGTGAGCGCGTCACCCCCACGAAGACCGCACGTCTGGCCCAGCAGACGTGAGGGGACATGGAGGTCCGGAGGCCGAACCGGTGCAAACCACTTTAATTACGCGCGTTACGGGACTTTTCACATATGCACGACATCGGTAGTAAAGACACCGTTGAATTATTTGCACAGAATTGTGCAGAAAGCGTGAGATTCTGTAAATGTGTCAGCTGTTCAGTCCAGCACGTAATCATGAAGCAGCGGCAACAGGACAGAGAGAAATGAGCCTCTGCTCAAGTTGTCAAAAACGGCCACCACCGACGCCAGACTCCTTTCTAAGAGAGCTCCCGCCTGCAGCGCCACCTCCGTGCCCATCTAAACCGGCACATTCCGGCTCGAGGCCAAGAGGAGCCAGGGCTCGAGAGGACGGAAAAATTAAGGCTTGAAGCTTATTTTACGCAGCAGCTAGTTCTGAGGAGGAAACCGATCAAACGACAGGCATATTTCCACAAGGTCGGGAATGTCGCAGTCGACGGTGGCAGAACGGTCACTGACCTGCGCTGGAAGTACGTACTGAGCACGGATTCTGGGGCAGGGCACACAGCGACGGGTCAGGTAGGCCTACCCTTGAAGGAGCCCGCGGTCTAAGAGACCATAACCACCCAAACGGGAACTTGTACTTGAACCGCATGCTACGAACAAAAGCGTGGGGCCTGAGGTGGGGGTGGGGGCCTGCTAACTGCCGGGGAAACACCAGTGGCACTGAGGCCAGACCGCAAGTGAGGAGGCAGGCGGGGGGCGGCAGCGGCTCCCAAACACGGGCGCGGGAAGGACCGCGTGGAGCGGGACTGCGGAAGGGGCGCGGGCTGGCTCTGAAACGCTCTCCCCACGGCCGGCAGAGCCAACAGTCGTCTGGGCACAAAGTGGATCACAGGTTTCCCAGAGTTTCAGGGAGGTAGGACGGTGACCGAGATAAATTCGGGTTAACGTTTTCTGTCATCATGAAAGAGGGCTTTTCTCCTATCAGTCTGCATGTGTCGTTACGAAGGGACCAGGCCAGCCCTGCTTCAGAGGACATGCGTGCACGCACTCACACACACGCATGCACGGACGCGCACACACATGTGCAGACATGCGTGGACCCACCCTGGCTGTGTAGGGGCAACAGCTGCGGGGTGGGGGGCGGGGCGGGCTGCGGTATCGCAGGTGGCTGAGCGGTCGCAGGGCTGAGCACGGCAGTAAACAGGTCTTCAACGTCCTTCCCTCCAAGCTCTGTGAGAGAAAAATCATAACGGTGATAAGATTAAAAGTCTGCGACGCCAAACAGGGAAAGCCACTTTCGCAAATTAAAAAATAAGAGCACAAATACCTGGAATTTTATATAACTTTCCAAGAATTGCTCCTAGGATAAAATAAAGAAATAAAAATATTAACAACTACTATTTCACTGTACTGATACAAAAAAGCATTTGTCATAGAAATGATCAGAAGTTAAATTGTAAGTAAGCATGCAGAAGTCTTTGAAAGTCATATTTACTCATGTCTTTTAGAAAGCCTAGATGTAGGGCAAATATTTTACCATCTGTGACCATTTTGTCTAGTTCAGGACTGAGGATGCCATCGAGCTGCTCTTCACTTAATGGTCGAGAACTCTGATTGACACTTGGCTGAGGCAGAGA
>NW_006442110.1:912676-916531 GCF_000325575.1 Pteropus alecto | reverse complement strand
AGGAGCAAGGCAAAAAAATTAAAAGGTGGATTCTGAACGCTCGCGTGAAAGGCATGACACATTTACCCGCGTTAACACACGATTAAGACGGAGCAATGAAAAGACTGGCTGCGAACTAACCAGGATTCTTCCACAAATCTGGAGAGTCAATCAGTAAAATGCAGGCACAATGTATTTATAAAACTAGGTGCCACTTCAAAGCTATGTTTTAATAAAATAAATGCATTTTCTGAGGAACAGAAGAACACTTCTGGCTCTAAAGTGCTGATTTCCACAAAAATACGCATCACATTACTCAGACGGAACCTAAGAGAATATTCAGTGTAAAACATTCGATACATGAATAGTTGCTTTAACTTGGAAAACAGTTGTTTCAAACGCGTAGTTCAACTAACATATGCAGCACGTGAAACAGTAGGGATAAGTTTCACAAGAATTAATGAAAAGCTCTACAATTCTTAGTGTTTAGTAAACATTACCTTTGAGAATGATTTCAACCATAGATCATATTTTGAAATATTCTGTAGTGTCAAAACAAGATGTAGATCATGTTTATGACATAATGTGCTTCATCTCATAGAAACTTCTTTTTTTTTTTTAAACAAGAGCCATATAAAAGTGGTCTGTAATCTAATCCCTTTACCATGCTTTCTCCATATTACTACTACTTAAAAGTAAAATTTAGCCTGTTCATATTTGATTTTGTATCAGGAGCTAACATTCAGGTAAAATTATAAATTATATGTTAACAAGAATAAAACCATTCATTAAATTAAAAAAAAAAGCTACTAAAAGTTGTCCAAAGCACAGTACAGCTGTACCACGCGTTAGCTGCAGACACAAAGGGAAAAGCAAAGTATGGATTAGTGACAAATTAGCACTATAACAAATACGCATGCACCTACAGGCTGTTTCAGCCGACATCACTATAAGAAAGACTACTCTAGTCAGCCGTCAACCATCGCTCAGTGTCTTACCAAATGGAAAAGACGAGCTCTCAACCTGGAAAGTGCATAAATCAAGACCTACAAGACCCAAACCAAATAAAACGGATGATTACCACAGGAGCGTGACGCGAGGGACAAGGCAGACAAAGGCGGGAGCACGACACGGCCAGACTTTAAGGCCGTGAGCCTTAAAATCTGATGCCATCAGAAAGACAACAGAAAATAACTACTTGCTATTCCCTCCCTTCCCAAGCAGAAGAGTCGAGGGAGATCACATTAAACGATAAGTTCTTTCATATTGACCAAAAAAAAAAAAAAAAAATTTTTTTTTTCTAGTTTCAGAGTTAAAAATAAACTTGTTTCATACACATATACCTTTCGCTCATATCATACATAAATCAGACACTGGGCAAACCGCATGCACATATACCTGAGTGATCCACTGATTTTGCAAGGTCATCTGAAATTATTCCAAGAATGTCATCATCCGTGTTTAAGACTTCGGAAATATCGGCTAAAGGGTCATCGGCAGTACCTAAACACAGGAAGCGTGTTATTAAAGTCTCAATATTTTCCTAAATTCTAAAACACCCTTGCTCATTCAACCATTCACCACCTATCTCGAACACAGCAGATGATGACGTAAGTGCTAGAATCATAAAAAATGAAGATGATTACTTCTAAAGTGGAGGATTTTTCATAGAAAAGGCACTCCAATGTTTTGAATAACAAAACATTAAAAATTAAGACTTTTTGTTTTGTGACTAATTTATACTAACAACAAAAAAGAATTTAAAATAAAGACCCACAGGCAATAAAAGTGAAATAAAATTCTATGAGAAAGCAAGCAAAAAATTTCATTAAGAAGGTAGCATCTCTAAAAGTGACATCTGCAAAATAAAACACAGAAGGCAAAATATGAAATTCAAGCCCATTATTTAGAAATTCCTTGTAAAGTACAAACCAAACACCATCTAGTTCCGGCCCACTTCAGCTTCACCTTACTACTGGCTACTCACTCACGTATTTGAAAAGTATCTGAGCACCCCCAGAACCAGGTCCACGGATTATGTCAGTAGACACTGTTCCAGACACTGGGGTTGCAGAAGTGCCTAAAGCCAAGCAGACGCCCTCACAGAGCTTATGTTCTCAGAAGGGTCAGACAGGGGTGAACAATGACATTAGCACACGCGCTGCAAAGGTTTTAAAAAACAAAGGAAGAGGATTAAGACATGGGGCTGTGGTCAGGGAAGGCCTTTCGAAAGGACATGCGTGACCATGTGTGACTCTAAATGACATCTGGGAGATGTGAAGATGGGGGACAGAGTGGCTGTAGCACCACAGACAACGCAGGCAGGAGGTGTCGAGTCACAGGCCGTGAAGACGCAGCTTTACTCTGAGGTATGAAGCGTAATGGAAAGTTGAGGGCTAGGGGATGATATGATTGACGCACAAAGGCTGCACACTGGGTGCCGGGTGGGGGTGGGGAAGGCAGGCAACAGCTGGAGTCTGGGGACCGGTCAGCAGGGGGTGGTGACAGCCTGCAGTATCGTGGGAGGGAGATCATGGGACATATTCTGAAGGCAGAGACAAATGTGTGGATATATTAAAAATTCAAGGAAGACTCCAAGGGTTTCTGGACTAATCAAGTAGAAAACTATTTAGGCTGGCTTTAGTAATGTATCAGTCATTTAAGAAACATATGATTTAGAAAATCCATTTCAACTGTATTTTTACTTTAAAAAAAAAAGGGAAGGTGGACATGAAATTAACACTCCCAATCTTGGCTTAATCTTGCCGTGAAACACTAACGATCTTGTCCCATTGAACATACACGTCTCAAACAGAATTCACACATACATAAGAATGTTATAACTTCTCAAAGGGAAAGCAAATGTAAACTTTGTATGCCCAAATATTCACAAAGTTTTTAGGGAAATAAAATTATTTCAGTAATGTGTTCTCCAGACCACAGTACACTTGAAAGAAAAAATTCTGGATAATTCTTTCAGGGGGGTCATCCTCACAGACGACAGTAAGACTGAATGTGAGCACGCGTACAAGAGGGGGTAAGACTGTTTCTAATTCTTTCAAAAGTAAAAATAAAAAAATAAAAGCCTATATTTCAATCCAGGATAATGCCAAGTTAATAAAGCCATAACTACTTAATGTATCGAGTCATCGTTAAGTGGAAGATTGTCTTAAAATTATTTTCTAAATTGAGTTTATAAAATTAATTGAGCAAGAAACATAATGGCAAAAAAGAAAGCCTGTCAGAAGAACATTAACTTATAATTATTAGTAAGACAAAAACCTAGGAGTCAGGAAAAAAGGTGACAACCTTCTATACCCAACCGGTTACATTCCCAGCGCTGGCGATGATAGCGCCACCTTATACCCACATTAAGCTCTCATATCTCTCTAATTCTAAACGGTCCCTACCCATGTTCACTTAATCTAGAGCACTGTTCCTCAATCGGGGCAAATATGTTAAGTCCTTACCTGCTCTCATCCAGATCAATATGTTGCTTAACTCTTGACATTTGCGGCAGTTATACAGATAAATTTATTTGCCAAATCTTAGAGACCTGTCCACTTAAACATAGTTGCATTTACACTTCAATAAAGTTGATTTTAAAACTGCCTATGAAGCTGACCTAAAGCGTATCAAAGGTTTTACTGAAAGGCAGATGAATGTAACGTGATAAGGATGGCACGTACCATGAGCTCCAGGCTTTGCTGGGGTTGAAGATGAACTCAGGAGAGGGTCGAAGGAAGGATCCAAGAAACTGGCGTTCATGTTTGTTTTGTATGAGAGCGAAGCTGCGTCTTCCGATAGATGATCTACACTTAGCTTGTTTTGTCTGCTTGTATCTAGAAGATCTTTTCCAAAGAAAGCTTCCTAGGG
>NW_006442110.1:902276-912024 GCF_000325575.1 Pteropus alecto | reverse complement strand
AACACACACGAAAATGACCGACGTAGTTATACAATTCTAAAACGGCAGCAGGTAATTGTCATCGTTTTTGACAAGAAAGTGGCAATCACAGGAAAGCCTGGTATTTATAATACAGAAATTGAATACAGACATATCCTGTCAACTGTTTTATATAGAGTCCGCTTATTTTAAAAGTATGATTTTTGTAGTTCAGTTATTAGAGACAAATAAAATTATGCAAACAATATCAGACGATTCTGTCAAATATATTTCCAGCAACAGCAGAATAGTAATTCAATAATTCCAAGAGATTAGGCTACAATTAAAATTAAAGATTGCTACATCTACAATACTATTGGTACCTTAATGCATAAGAAAACTAAAGCTTCATGAATGTTATTATTATTATTTATAGATTACATACAGAGGATAGTGCAATGGTTTTATCTACAGCTCTAATACAGACTTCAGGTAGACTTAGTAATCTCTTACTGATTCATATAACCATGTTAAAGACTTAATGCTGTAAATCTGAAAGTTTTTCATGGTCATTTTAACCATACTGTGTACACAAAAATGCACTGCTATTAAGGGCGTTTGGCTTTTAACTCACTCACTCGGATTAACACGTCTCCGTTAACTTGCTCTATTCTAGAGACCAGACTTGCAAGCTGGGCTCCTGAACTACTCAAGAGGCGACAAGATGACAAAGATCCCTTCGCCTCCTTTAACCAGCAGCTGTGCCTCGGTCTGCTGTCCGCAGCGCGGTCTGCGGGAAAAGGGTCCTTCGCAGAGCGCAGCTTTGCAGCCACCGTCAACATTTACCACACTCTTGCCGAAGACACATACGTGACAAAGGTTTGCGGCAGCGTTTTTTATACCAAAAAGTGAACACAGCCCTGATGTCTGTCAAAAGGCATGTGACTAAATAAATTATAGATACCTATAACAAAATACAATACGGCGATCTTTAAAAAAGATACAGAGCTACGCTGTCAAAGAGAAGCACTAAAATACAGTATAAAAAGCAAGCAAGCTGAGTGGCAGGTCTAGCTAAACATAAAGTACAAACCAAGACAATTAGGACCATGCAAAAATACATTATAAATTATAAAAAGGTTCTCAAAGACGGAGCACCAGACTGGCAACGATGCTGTCCCTGGATAGACCAGGGGTGAGGAGGAGGGGTATGAAGTCGGAGAGAGGTGACGGGATGCTTGATTTGAAATTTTCACATTTTTTAAACCAACACGTTATTTCACTTTGAAAAAGAAACCTGAAAATCCACAAAGCTAGGTCACTGGGAGGCAGACGGCTTGGTTCTCAGACCCGCAATGCTTTTATCATTACGAAAATCTCTGACTAGAAGAAAGCACCGCAGAGTTTGAGACACCACTTATTTAATGACTTCAGTATAAATTTGAGAAATCTGAGACCGCCCTCAGCAAGAATTTTTCTTTACACTTCTCACGATGATTTTACAGGTATTTATCAAAAGCTAACATTCTTATTAACTCGGTGGCTCTTCACATCCTGTGGCTAACGTCGTGGACTGGCCGCGTGGCTGACTGGACGGTGGGGTCAGTGACTCCCAGAGCGCGCTGGCCTCCGACAGGGCTCCTGAGGCCGGCGGCACCCCGAGCCGTTGGCACCCCGAGCTGTCGGCAGGCTGTACACATACTTCTACTGGGTAATCACGCAGTTATTCACAGTTTGTCTTGACATTTAATTCATAAAGAAAAACTAGAAAATACTGTTACTGAATTCCTAGTGGGTTTTTTTGTCGCTGTTTATCCCCCCAATTGATGGTGGGGAAAAAAACACAACTGCCATCACAAGATGTCCAAGAAACAATACCATCACAAAGGCTTCCTTCACAACCCCTAACGCCCCCAAAACAGATATTACTGGCATGCGCCAGAGGAATTACACCTGGGCCCCAGAGGGTACAACCCAGCTTAGGAGATCGAGGTTACAGCAGCAATCAGGAAATCAGAGCCACTGCTCATAAAGGCCCTTTTGCTAATGTATAAAACAGTCAGTTTGCAGGCTTCCATAGCTAAAGCCCTAAATACAGATGACACATTACAGCGGGGTCCTGTGGGCAAGGGTGGCATCTACGCACACTCACAGGAAGGATGATCGAGAAAGGAGGTGGGAGGAATAAGAGACAACGAAAAGGATGCAACTAAAGGTACCCCAAACAACGACGGGCCTATTTCCTGACCAGTAAAATTACTATTATGTATTTTTAAAAGCCAAAAAGCTAGGATGAATGGGGATTTGATGAGAATATAGGGGGACATAAAACGTTTATTAAAGATAGACAATAATTAAGGCACAGAGTTAAGCACCCTACGTGCATAATTCTATTATTTAGCCTCGTGACATTTCTGTGCAGCAGGTATTACCACAATTTTAATACCACGATGAGGACACGGGGTCACACGGATGTAGCCACAGAATTAACGGGCAGCAGAGTGGCATTCAGCCCGGGACGCTGCTGACAAAGAAAACTGGCGAGGTCACATGTTGACTGAAGGAACATGGATGTTACTATTAAACTAGTAATAGCCAACTGGAAAATTAAGGTAAAAAAATAAACACAAGTCAAGCAACGAAGAGGCATGTTCGTCGGCCACAGCTGCGTGGGAAGGAGGGTGTATCAGGCGAGAGGTCGGGCGCAGACACTGAAGTCAGGCGGCTGCTCGGTGATGGACTGCTCCGGCTCAAACAGTACACGGGACGAAACAGAGGCCCAGGAAGATGAACGTGCTCAGGACCCAGAACCGGCCAGCGGCCCGGCCAGGTGTCTGAGCTCTGTCCCGTTTCTAACACAGGCCCTTCCAGCATAGCACACGGCCTTCAACTCTCCCGTGACCTACTGTTTACGAGAGGAATGAGAAGAACATCTATTCTCACGTCGTCTGCACCCATCGAACACAATTCGTTCATTTTGAGGGATATTTTCTGATGTATATGCTAGAAAACAAAACCAATTCTGCTTAAATCTTTGGCTGACTGGCCCCCGGAAGTGGGAAACGACTAAGAACTGTACCTCGGCGGCTGGCGGCCTGGCTGCCCTTAGGGACACTGCCGCAGCAACCGGCACTGGCAAAGGGGGTGCACGGACCGGGCTGGGGAGCACGCGCGTGTGACTGCTTCCGGAGAGTGAGCTTTCTCAGCCCAAAGTGTCCCTGCATATTTTATGACATACTCTGAAGTGAAAAACTGGGATAAAAAGAACTCTGAAATGTGTCAAAGCTCAAAAAAGGCAAACGTTCATTTTTCTGGGCCCCTAGAAGGTAAAAATGACATTTATGATGACTAATTAAAAACAAACAAGTTAAAAAACTGACAACAACAACAAACCTATTTTTCGAAGCACAACACATTACATTTTTCTCATTAAACAAACTACATAATAGAATGTAAAGCAAAATATTACTTGTAAATAGGCAGGGAAAGTTTCTTCGAGCTTATTTTTCCTTTTGCGGTATCTCTTCTTTATTTTTTCAGTGTTCTCGGCAACAGAAAGAGATTCATCAACTAGAGCATCCGGTAACTGCTCACTCCAGCCTGAAACAACAGTCACATTTATGAATATGTGGTACTTAAAATCTTCAGACAAAATCCACCCAAAGTAATGATATAGCTTACCAACATACACACAAGCTTAGCTTTACCTTTTTTTCCAGTTCTATTCAAATATATTGACATCCAGCACTGTGTAAGTTTAAGTATGCACAGCATACTGACTTGGCAAACAAGATTTTTACAAAAGATCTAGAAGTTTATTTAGTAACTTTTAAATATCATAAAAATTTCATTTCATGTCTATTTAGTATCGGCATGTATCTATTGTCTGTTAATGAGTATTTCCTTACTGGCAAAAACTGAAACTTGTTTTTCTAACCTAAACACTTTGTTAAAAGACTTAAATATGAAACTGCCCAACGCTCTGAGTATGGGGACGCAGACACTCACACACCACTAGGGGAATTTAGCAGTACGACCTTTTTGTAGGATTTATGTGGAATATCCAACAAATCTCTTAAAAAAAAATCTGTCCATTAATCCAGAAATTCCAAGTTCTGAGGTTTATTGCAAATGAGGTATTTGTAGTACATACATATTGTGATAATATGAGACTATCTGTGAATACGCTCAACACGCAATGCTTGATCTTAAAACAGAAAAATGGAAACAAAACAAAAATTTGGACTATGAACTTAGCAAAGGAACAAGTACACTACTTGAAGCAGATAAGTGGGCATTCAGATGAGACCTTCGTCTACTTCTCAGGGCAAATGGCACCTCCCTTCTAAAAATCAGTGTGGGCACTTCTGCTGGCCGACTTCGTGAGTGGACTTACTCTTCTAAAAGCGACCAAAAATAGTGGACAAACATCTCCCAAATAACCTTTTAAAAAATATCAGTAAGCTAGCCAGAAAATGAAGAATTCTCAAAGACCAAAAATTAAGGTAAAACAAGAACCACAGAAATAAGCAAAGAACCAAATACAACTCTCCGAAATTTTGCTAAAATCCAGTGACCCTGAACCTGAGTTTCCAGAGCCTCATGAGGAATGGGGAGTAGAAGACAAAGTTTAAGGCCACTCCCCAAGGTGACGGTTGACTGGAGGTGACTTGCATGAAGGAGTCCATGCTCAGGGATGGTTTAACAAGAAACACACTCCCCCCCACTCCTCCCCACACCACCGCCTCCTCCAGCAAGGGCAGAGAAATCTGTTTGTTGTCTTGTCATGGAATTTGGTGCTGGGTAGAAAGGCTAAAAATGAAAATCTTCCCTGAGAATTCATAAACTCAACACAGCCCTAATGTGTAGGAAACCTGAATTTATATAACAGAGGTGCATCAGGAAGTCCCGGGGTAGGAGCACCTCGTCTTCCTGTAAGTGACAAATACAAATGTTCTCCAAAAGAAGCCACCTTCGATTCAATTCTCAAAAAGTTCAGAGAATGTTCTAAAGAATATGAACTCACAGTAAAGTGTAACACACACACACACACACACACACACACACACACACACACACACACGTACGTATCTACCTCGCACAATAAACGCAACAGAATGAGGCACTAGGAGACGGAGCAAGAGATACAGAGCAGAACTGGATGTGCAAAGGCTGCTCTAGGTACCCGATATTCCAAATCCATGAGATACGTGGAGAAATGAAAGACACCTGAAACCAGGAGGAAGCTGTAAAGAGAGACTACGAGACCAAAAAGGCCGTCCAGAAAAGGGGAAGATGTTAACAGATTAAAAACTCCACGGTGAAGGAACAGAATACGGAACTGAAAGATAAAACAGATTTGGAGGACGAAATAAAGGGACACAGGTGGAAAACAAAAGGTAGTTTCACTGAACCTACATTTTTAAACTAGGGCTTATTACAGCCACAGTGAGTTCTATTAGAAACTTCTTCAAAATCATTATGGTGCTTTCTTTTAAAAACGTGCAGCGATGTCTGATTTTTATTAATTCATAGGTCAAAACCACATCCCACAGTAACGGGAGAACTCTATTCAGAGCACATGCTGAAAACATCTATCTTCCTTTCCCTGCCCTATGAAGGCATTTAAAACATGTAAGTGACCACACAGACAGCAAAGTCGGCATCACAACCAGTTCTTAAGCTATGGCTTAAGCAACGATTTAGCTTTCTCTGAAGCTCTCAGTGGGGAAGACAGAATACTATTTGGAAGATGTATTTCTAAGACATCGCGCAATTTTGTTAACTGCTGGGGTATGCTGTCACTTTCAACTAAATAGTCTAAAAGTTTCCAGTTTTACATCACGTGGCTAAGGCAGTCCCAAAAAGGCCTTTGGGGAGAGGCCAGAAAGTACCCGACGTCCTGACTCAGTCCCTAAACTATATCTCACATAAGAAAAAAGGGAACTGATTTAAAAAATCTCAAAAAAAAAAACCAAAAAAACCAAAAAAAACAGTCTACTGGATTTAAATCATTTTCTAATCAAACCTAATTTCTAAACCACGAGTGTGAGCTACCTGACCATAAGCAGCCAAAAGGCAGCATTATTTAGGGCAGTTCTTGTCACCAGGGATGTCGAGGCAAAGGGGCTGCATCAAGCAGAATCGGCACCGTACCATCGTCTCTGCCAGGCGGCAGCTGCTCACAAGCAGAGCCCGAGGAGTCTTTCCTCATCACCGACCTCTTGGCTTTTCCTTGCCCGGTTCGACTTCGTTGCCGTACCATAAATCCGCCGATACCTATCCGGAAGAAACGGGTGGCCAGGTGAGCGGCTCATTTCTGCCTCGGGAGAAACGGCTCAGCCTTCGACAGTGAGGCAGTTCCCGAATTCGACAGGGGCTAATTTAAGTCAATCATCTCATTTGCATGCAAAAAATACAGGAGTTTGGAAATCAGCAAATAAAAGAGGGTAGACCTAGTGTGACCTTATCACTAACCAAGCAGGAATAAAAACTCATTACAGAACAGAAAGACCCCACGCGCTTCCTTCTAAATGAAGCTGAATGTTGTTTACTTCACAAACGTTAGTAACTCATGTACCGTCATTGGAATTATTTGCACATCAGCTGAAGGAGAACAGAGACAAGGTACAGACGACACTAGATGATACAAACAAAACCCACAGGACTTGAGGGCTGGCTGTCTCCTTCTGCCAGGGGCCCTCAGGCACGGGGCACACGGCTCTGCGGTGACCATGCACGCTGGCGCCAAACCCTGTAACTCTGGTGGCCGCCTGACCCTGCTGACTTATTCGACTTCTCGGTTCCCCCACTGGTAAAACAGGAGTGATGACAGTACCTCTTCATGCGTGAAGTTGTAAGGATGAAATAAACAGTGGAAAGTGCCTGAATCGAGCCTGATGCATGGCCAACACTGACAGCTCTTGTCCTATGATACAGCTAATGACATACTTTGTGGCCTAATGGGGCCCTTGGTTAGAGGGACAAATGACTCCCATATGAGAGAGAGAAAAAGAAACCTTCAGTGTCTAAAACGGTGTCTCTGTGAGCCTCGTAATTAGGAAAAAATGATATCATTTTCATACAGCGATTTGGATGATGCTAGGAGAGGCCCTATTACAGATGTGGCTCACCTGGAAGGCAGGCTAGCTTTTAAAGCCTTACAGAACACAGTGAGAAGGTCTCTCCTTACACCTCCATAGGCACTGGGATCACCCTTATCAATAACAGAGGCAATCAGAAGAATAAGGGTTGAACTGATTCAGCTTACTGGCTCACTGCCTGGTAAACAGACATTAACGAACTCTGCCTAAAGAAAGCTGACAGGATCTGTGTTCTGACCATTTCAATAATTTTTTCCAATAAGGTGCATATAATTTGCAAGCAAGACAGCTTTTCTCTCTACCTCCGAGGCAGAGAAGAAATAGGGGAGCACTTTATCATCACAGTATTAACCAGACTATAAATTTGTGGGGGCATGAGAACCCTGACGCATCACTTCCGTATGGTATACTTACCGGGACTTCTACACAAACACCGAAGTAAGTTTCAAAAAACAAAATATTGGAAAGTGAATGCTAAAAATTAAAAGACTTACAGAAGTACACAGCCACAAAAACCAGGCTGGTGAAGCATTTACTAGAATGGATCACACGTGAGATAAGGCATTAAATGATGGTTCACTGTGAAGGTACCACATACTCAACCTAAAGAATGTGTCGCCTGAAGAGCATATTCAAGTAGCTTAGTCCATTAAGTCACAAACACGAGTTTTAGTTAGAGTTGCTGAGCAGCTGTGTGTCACCCTGATCCCTTAACTATAACCGATGCCCTCGACACATGCTGTCCTCGGAGCACCCAAGGTCGGATGGGACCACACGCAGGGCGCGGGCCATACCTGGTCGGTACGGCCTCCTTTTTCTCTTTTTGATGCCCTCTGCTCCTTCCAGCCCTTTAGTTTCATCATCCACAGCTTCCCGTTCGGGACTAGATTCTGATTTTCCATCACAATCCATAAGTTCTCCTTCTGGGAAAAAAGCAAATGTACAGATAAAATTAGGAAAACTTATCAAGTACATAAATCCTCTGTACCAGGAAATACATAGCAAAGCGGCCGCCGAGCCACGCTAACCGTGCGTCCAGCTGGCAGGGAAAGTACAGACAGGGATGGGGAAGTCCCCAGGGGCTGTGGGACTCATGCGACTTGGTGCAGTGAGCCCAGGAAATGGAACGGTCACCATGGAAGGGGAAGCACAGAGACGGTGCCCAAAGACGACTATAAACCAATGTGCACTTAAGTCATTCCCTTGCTTTTATAATTATGGCTTCAGGTCCAAGACCCCAGAGCTCGTTCTCTAGCCTAGAACTCCCTTCTGAGCTCCAGCTCCAGCTGTAACTGGATACTGCCTAGTGACTGAAAGCTTATCAAAAAATGAATTATTAACTTAAGACAAACCTTCTCTCTTTCTAGTTGTCACCTATCATCATTCATCCATGGAAAGGCATCCTGGAGAAGCCAGAATCCTGGCAGACGGACCCGACAATTCCTCAATTCCTCTACAGTGAAGACACATTAAGCTCTCTCAGAAACATCTCAATTTCCCCACTATCCTGGTCCAATCTCGACTCACCGCAGGCCTGCCTGGCTTCCCTGCCTCCGAGTTACCCTCCTCTCAAATGCTCTTTAAATTGCAATCTAAAAAAAAAAAATCTTCGAAAGAAATGTGTATCAATTTTCTGCTTAAAAATCCTTTCATGTCTTCCCAGTGGCCTCAAAATGACATTCAAACTTAAGGCCCGATATAAGAGTCCCTTGTGAACTCTCTGGCCTTAGCTCACACCATGCCCCCAAGCTAAATTCAGCAACTTGAAAGCATGGAGCTATTTCTTCCACTCCTTCCCCAACCTGTGCCTTCCACCTAGTCACCTTTCCGGAGGCATCCTAACTGCCACCGTCCTGGGGAACGCCTGAGGCTCAGACACGCCACGTGCCAGTTGCGTGATCCTGTGCTTTAACGATACGCTTTATTCTACCTGGTTCTTTGAATGTCTGTTTTCTTGCTAGAGTATGTGCTCCATGAAAACAGGTGCTATGACTCCTATTAACAGGTGCAACCTTAGCGTGGTACCTGAGCGCTGCTGAATAACTATTCCACCAAATGAAGTAAGCAATTAAACTAAACGATGCACACAAAAGCCCAGTTCTTAGAAAAGAATGCCATTCTAACACCACGACACTGGTCAAATCTTTGCAAGCTATATATGATCTACACTGTGCTGTAAGTTATCAAATACATTTAAGATTAAATTTAACTCATTTCTCCATTATTTTAAGTATTATATACGATATTTTCTGCGTACCATTCCTAGAATTTGTGAATGTTTTTGATAACATGAGGCTGATGTTTGAGGCCAATTCCATAATAATCTGACACCTGTTCTATATATTTGACTAATTTTAAAAAGAAATGTTAACTTACTGAAACTTAGCAAGCACCAAGGAAAACAAACAAACAAAAAAACCCAATTGTTTACCATAAAATAAAACCACCTAAAAATTTATGAGAGGGAATTTTGGGTTAAGATGGAAGACTAAATTCATGTATCTAATTTCACTCTTCCCGAAACCCAACTAAAGACACAGCAAAGCAATCTATTTTTGAAAGATAAACCCACAAAGACAGAGAAAACAGGAAAGGCAAAAAGTCACAAACTTGTGAGGGGGAAAAAAAAAAAAGATAAATAACTGACTTAGCAAATGCTCAGCTGAGAGTGGAAAGAACCACGCAAA
>NW_006442110.1:897918-901729 GCF_000325575.1 Pteropus alecto | reverse complement strand
GTCCACCCTTGGATGCGGACAATCTCTGGGCGGTGACGAGAAAACAGTGGTTCTTTCCAGGGAGGGAAGTGCCTGGCTGGGAGGAGGGCTGACTTTGGCTTCTGCTCGCTAAATTCTTTGCGATTTTTATGCCATGCGTAAATGTCACCTACTGAAAACCAGCCTGCCCGATCCCCCAAAACGCACACACCCGTTTACGGGGCGGGAATTCACCCGCAGGCTCGGCGTTACGAAGGTGCCGGATGGTTCACTGCACCGTTCACGGCACCAGGCTGAAGAGAACGTCAAGGGCTGTCAGTGGGGTCTGGGCTCCTCACATCCGCACGAAGGGAAGTGAGAAACGGGGCCGCAAAATCGAAGGCAGGGAAAAGGGCAGCGAGACCAAGGAACGGAAAACGCGCAAACCCGCCGGCCCGCACGCACCGCACGCTGCCGCGAGAGCACAGGGCCGCCACCTCGGGAGGAGTGCAGTGCCGTGCGGACCGGAGACACCCCTCCCTGCTTACGTTCTTCCCCCAATTTTAAATCGGGTGAATGTACTGTCCAACGATAAAATTTAAGAAGTTGAGGGAATTACAATGAGCAGTACAGGCGATCATAACCTAGGCTGCTTTCTCCGTCTCCCTCTCTGCGGGGGCACATAGCGCTGCCCGGCACCCCACCCATCTGGCGCCCCCACCCAGCCGGTGCCCCACCCGGCTCCCGAGCACTCCGCTCCTCGCAGGGAGGGGCAGCGCAGGGGTGGATGGAGAGGGAGGCGTGTTCCCACGCAAGAGACACACCGTGTGTTTGTTTTCTTCAGATTTGGGATTTTAATTTAAAAGTTATTGGGGTGCCATTGATCAACCAAATCCAGTGGTTTTCAAGGCTACGATTCAACAGCATTTGGGGGTTTTTCTGCACTAACAGGGTTTCCGGATCCCAGAAGAAAGGAGCCTGCTTTTACTGTACAAAGGATTTGTCTCTGATATGCCAGCGTGATTGTTTTTGACTTACCTTCCTAAAGACACACTTATCAGAAGAGTTAAAAATCAAGAACTACAAAAAAGATGGGTGATCTTGCCAAATCACAGGAGCATGACAAGTTCTGGACTGCAGACTCCTGTAGGACCTAATCTCATGTGTGTAACACAATACGACGTGTGATGTCATTCCTATGGGGACACAGCTGCTGACAGCCCCACGTGGAAACACATGGGTGAAGAAGCGTCCGCCATCCCTCACCATGGCAGTTACAGGGAGAAGCTTCTCAGGGCTTTTTGCTGACGTTTGTTTCGAAAAGGTTCTACATAACCTCATTCTTCAGAAACTAACGGGTACTATTAGGAAACCTTTCAAGTTTTGTGAAATGCAGCAT
This sequence comes from Pteropus alecto, assembly GCF_000325575.1. Classification (NCBI taxonomy): domain Eukaryota; kingdom Metazoa; phylum Chordata; class Mammalia; order Chiroptera; family Pteropodidae; genus Pteropus; species Pteropus alecto. The sequence goes on along the minus strand of NW_006442110.1, from coordinate 900,372 downwards.
TTCCTAGATTCAAAGTAACTACGGAACCATTTTTTCAGACGTCATCTAATATTCTCAGAAACGAGAATTCTTCACTGTACTCTGGCTGATAGTAATACGATCAATTCCTCCCAGATTCATGGGCTACTTCTTCACAATCCCCAAATCACTTAAAACCTCAAAATCAAATTTTCTACCCAACGGTATTTGAACATCAGTCATACGTAAGCATCGGAAAGCTCTGTGCCAACCACACAGACCCCAGAACACGCTGCTGCAAACGAGACGTGAAGATGAACTGGTGAGACGCCGAGCACACGAACGACGAGCCACGCCCGCTCTGCGCCAAGCCTCTCGCCAGGCCTCACCGCCGCCTCCTAACCAGTCCGCCGGCTGCGACTCTCGGGCCGAGTGGTCTACTCAGCACAGCAGCGCTTCTCCCTGTGTGGTGGGACCAGCCACTCTCCCCTTGGGAAAGCCCCACCCACTCCCGGAGGATGCCAAGTGCTCGCGCCCCGCCTGGCGCCCCGCCTGGCAGCCTGGAAGACCTCGGGAGTCGCGCCTGGTCCCATCGCCTCCTATCAGCGTCCCCTGGGCTCACTCGGCTGGACGCGCTGGCCTCCGCGATGCCCCTCAAGCACGCGGGGCCTCTGCACTGGGCTCCGCGCCGTGCGCTGCTCCCCACTCAGAGGATCGAGCGGCGCCTCATTCGGCTTTGGGTTCCCCTGATGCCGCGTGCGCCCCGCGTGCTCCCCGAGTCCTCTCGCCCGACTTCTTACTGCAGCTCTTGCCAACACACTGTAACCGGCTTTTTATCTATTAACATCTATCAATCGTCATTTCTCCTAACATTAAGTTCCATAAGTGAAGAATTTTGTTTGTTTTGTTCACTAATATGACTTCCAACATTTGGCACAAAGGAATTCAATACTGTTCAATGACGAGATCTGATAGAATAAAAATGATTATTTCTTTAGTTCCAAATCAGCTGAAAAAAGCCATCCTAAAAATAAACAAGCCTGTGGTCATCTGCTTTAGAGACAATCAGTAATATAACTCATACTGAATTTAATACTACCAAAATTATTTCGTCATTTCAAGAATTCAGCTAGAAAACCTTGAAATTAGACCAAGAAAACGTTTATGAAAAGATAGTTCACGGTAAATATCTGTGAATATAAATTTATACTTGAAGACTAACGCCGGTTTTTCCATTTCCAGACTAGAATGCACAATCACACTTTGCTTTACCCTAACCATGGCGCCCAAGCTCACAGCATCCGAGAAGGTTTACACTGCCATCCAGGAAACCAGAGTCAAGCCCATCCATAACCCTCAAAGGTGCGGTGCTCCTGGAGATGTCTGCACTGCTGCGCTGTCTTAGGGGACACAGGACAGGAAGAGACACTGAAAAGGCAAGTTCCAAGGAGACCACCCAGGAAGGAGAAGTGTCACACCAAGGGTTATCGGAGTCAGAATTTGCCCTTAAATAAATCATACGTATTTTAAAAGCTATTTTATATGCTTTAATTCTTGCAAAATATTCTAAACAAGATAAACTAGTATTACCTCGACTATCATCCATTTCGCCATCCCTTGAATGCTCTGACTGGATGTCCGGAGGGGTCTGAAGGACAGCCACGCTATTCTGATTTATAATCTTCAGTTTCAACTTTGGTTTTGACCGTTTTCTTCTTGGAACTGTAGCTGTGAGGCTCTGTAACTGCGTCATCCCTGATTCGGTCAAACACACACCATCCTGGGTATAGGTCTTGGGTGGATCTAAAATTATAATATCCGAGAATACAAATTAAAACTCTCGCTTTAATTCTGATTGATAAGTTGATTAATGGTCCAAAATACCCATGTCAAGGAAATGTGACTTCCATAACTCTACAAAATGCATGAATAATTAACTTAAGAGTAATTAATTAAAACTAAGTAATTGGCTACACTTCCTTGAGTGATAGGCAGAAAGGTTACAAGCTTTTAAAAAATGGTCTTCCTGGAATTTCTTTGCTCATATAGCAACAGGAGGATTTAGAAAGAAAGCACTGAAGCTAAAAGCAATGCTTCAGCTACTCGACTATGAGTCTTTCCTCGAGAATATTTTCTCGATAAAAGGTGAGGATCAATTTATGTAAGAGAAACAAGAACACCCGAGAAGCCCATCTGGAAAGCAAAGTATCAATATAATCACTCACAGGGAGAGGAAGTAAGGAAGGAGAAATCTTATAAATTTTTAATGTACAAAATCGCTGTTCATTACAACAATTTCTGTACTACTCAAATATTTTTGAATCCGATGACAGCAAATGGAAGTAGACAGAATAATAATTTAATAATATATTAATCGCTCATCTAGGTTGATCTGTTACTGAAAAAACAGGAAGAGATTGAATTAATTCTAAAGGAATCAGTTTTCTAACCAGACTTTACTCTCTGCTGATAATGAAGTATAGTAACATCAGTAAC
>NW_006442110.1:880253-897611 GCF_000325575.1 Pteropus alecto | reverse complement strand
GTGACAATCTGTGCTACAAGTGAAGAGTCACAGCAGTCTGAGGAAGGCACTGAAATTAAAAAAAAAAATGCATGTAATTTTTTCAGAAAAGGTTAACATGTATTTGAAGACTTACAAATGAGTAAAATGTCTACTTCTGTCCCCACCTGACTGAAATAAATGCTTGAACACCGGAGTTAAAGCAAGGCCGCCTTTAAAGCAACAGCGGCGGAGGAGGAAGCACGCGCCAGGGGCAGCCGCCCGGCCTACAGCAGCGCTGGGCATTTGTGCACACGGCCGCAGCCACGGGCTCATGAGCCTTCAAAGCAAAAGCCCCACGGTATACCTCAAACTCAGGCTTAATCTACTTTCTTGGTGTGAGCGAATTGTTTTTACACATTAAGGTGGGATGAGAGTTCATTCATAACAAACGATAACTTATTTTTCACAAAACCCTTGTCCAGATGACAGTTTCAGGCAGAGAGGACCGGTGTGAAGCCCACCCGCTGTCGGAACTGCTTTCTCACCGTGTGACGTAGGCATATAGGGTCTGCACATGCTGCAGTCGAAACCAATGTCGGCGACACTTTCCACTTCCTCTTCAGTATTTAAGTTTTGACAAACTGCATGCATCCATCTAAAAAGACCGTATTTGTACATTTTTTTTAAAAAAAGAAAGAGAACGGTTTCCTTTTAAGAATAGGAGCTGACAGTCTCTAGACGTTGAGCCCCAAAGCCACAAATGTTCCCCACATCTAGTCCATGGTTCCCTCTCCCCCTAACCTTGCCTACTGGCCCATAAAAAGTTCAGAGCTGAGGAGGAGGAGGAATGAAATCAAGTACTGCGAAGGGAGAGAAAGCGTCCCGCGTGACGAGGACGGGGTTCCTGTGCGGAAGCTGCTGCGGGAGGGCGGGAAGGCACTTGGGAGCCCGCGAATGCGGCGTGCGTGTGCATCGGCCATGGCGCAGCTGCGGCTGACGCGGCTCACGCTGCCTTGCCTCAGAACAAAGACCTGGTGGCAGAATCTCGCGAGTCCTGACCTACTGATGAGCCGCCACTGTGACTACGGCGTGTTCAGCTCTTAACTGCGACCGGACCACAGGGATAAGCTGCCGGCACCAACAACGGTATTGATTCTGAGGCCGCACCCAACTCCGTAGGAGGGGGGCGAGCTGGCATCTCATATCTAGATATTTAATAGCAAGGAAAAGTGGCTTACGGGAAACAGAATGTGTAAGGTCCTTTGTAGAGTCTAACAAAAGATTCAGAAGCCCTCCTAGTAAAATGTATATATGCAGGCAATAATTCTGCATCTGATCTCAAGGGATTCTCAAACCCTCAAAAGGCCCCAAGTTAAAAATCCCTGTCTGGAACGGTGCGTACAAAACGAGAAACTTCTCTAAGTTTCTAGCTGACCGAACACCTGGAGGAAAAGACTTGTTTCTTCCATTTAAGAGGGAAGAAACTTATGTTCCAATTTTATTCTGCTACATTTAAGAGGAAGGCTTGCAGAAGATGCAAAACAAAACCGGCACGATACCTATCGCACTGTCTGCACTGCAGAATGAGGTCGTCCTCTCTGTAGTTTCGGAAGCAGACGGGGCAGGCGGACAGGCTCGCGCAGGGGGCGCACTGCGTGTAATTGTTCTGCCACTCGCATCTCAGACCCGCACACGTGGCTCCGCAGTGTCTGCACCAAACACACCTGAAAGCCAACACCCACCCCCCGGTCTCGATTTCATTTACTTGTTTAGTTACTGTCATTCAAGAAGCTACACATGAACAGGAGAGGGGGAACTTATTTAACGCATACGTGAAAACATTTTCATTAGTAGTATCTATCCTAGTAAACGTGCATTACACAAGTAAACATATGTGGCTCGTTTTTAAAAACGCATGTGGGCAAGTTCTGAATTGAAAGATTAACAGGGGAAACGGCAATCCTAGAGTACCATTTGCACTTCCAGCCTCCCTTGGGAACTGTCTGCAAGGGCGGGTCGAGGCAGTAGGTGTGATAGCTTATGTCGCAATCATCGCACAGCAGGAGTCTTCCTGGGTCGGTGGCCTTCCCACAGGCCTCACACACGGTGCACTCCAGACACCGCCAGCCTTTGCTGAGAACCACTTTAGTGATCTGCAAAAGAAACAACCAGTCCGTGTGACTTATACAGCGACCTGCGCCTCGTCTTGCACGATTGAACACGTAACATAAATGAATATGGTGCTGCTGTAGCTAAAAGCAGGAAAGACGCATGGAACTGATGTGTGCTGGCAGCCAGCACTGATTAGGCCATCGATTCTGTTAGGGGACAGAGTAGTGGCAAGTGGTACATATTTTAATACCTATTTTCTAGTCCCTATAACTGCCTTGTGCTGTGAATTTTAAGTCCATTTTATACATCTAGATCTGGTGACTGAATTTTAAAGAAATCAAGTCAATTGCCCCATTATTGCTAATATGAGATTTAAAATGTACTGATAGTCTCCATCTACATGTTAGGATTCACCCTTTCGAAACTTGTGCACACCGCATAGGGACTAGCATATTAAAATCAATATGAAAATGAAAAAAAAAAATTAAAGAGATTTCCTAAGAACATTTTATGGTCTTGGAGGCTTTCAGGCTATGAAGCCAATGATGTTCATTCACCCCAGTTGCCCTCTCTGCTGCGAGGGTCTCAGTCGGTCTGAGACTCTACACTTCTACTGAATTCCTCGAAGCAGCCACACCATGTGACATTCAGAACTTGGAACCAACTTAAAGATCTCAAAAGACTAGAGTTTATGAACAGAAAGGCCCTGCATTATAATGAAACAGCAAGTGAGGAAGACACAGAACAAAAATTCAGGTCATGAGAAATAAGAAAGCTAAAAGCCGCCTGTGAGGAAAGTGAGTTAAATAAAGAAACTGCGATCCCAATGGCATCAAACTTTCCAACCTGAGCTGCGAAAATAGAATGTTTCCAATTCTACAGGAAAACACTTTCCAAGGGTCAACACTTCACCAAATCAACAAGCAATTACGTGTGAAAGCAGAAAACCTTTTATTAGACATATAAGGACTCCAACTTCAGCTGCCAAACTCCCCTTCTAAAGAAGCTGGTGCGATGAGAAACGAAACGAGGGTGTGCAGAGGACGAGGGAACGCGCGGGATCCAGAGCGACAAACCCAGGGAAGGACGAGAGCGAGCAACGCGCCCAGATGGGAACAGGGAGAGGAGGAGGGCGAGGGGCGGGACCCGTCCCACAAACGCGGCTCCGTGCCACAAACGCAGCTCCGTGCCAAAGGAACCGGGCCGATGCGCTCCGGCAGGGAAAAGCAAACAGCGAGGGCTCATGGAGAATCACGACTCCTTCCTTTCTTGCCATTAAAAACTCCACGAGAAACAAAGGAAAGTCGTAATGCACACGAGACCTCCGGTGAAACGTACTGAGTCTCGGCCAACGCTGTTTGTTTAGTAAATGAACGTAGTAAAACAAGTACACTGGGGGTGCGGGGTGCCGGGAGGAGGCACGAGGTACCCTTGAAGAGCTGAATTAGCCTTTCTTCGTAGCAGGAAGTCAACAAAATCTAACCTTTAAAGCAGCAATAGCACCAGCATAATATTCAGTGCTACAAAATTAACTACCAAAGGGACCCGGAAGGAACCCAGGGACCACCTGTGGGAACAGCGTCCTGCGTGCAGGTGGGGGAAGGGGAAGGCTTGGTCAGTCGCTATATGGCTTTTAAAGCTGTTTAATTTTTAAGCATGAATATTTATTACTTTGATTAGCCCAAGAATTCCTTTAAATTAGTCACAGATGATCACGTTATATTGTTCACCCGCAAGGAAGAGCCGGCAGCAGGAGCAGCAGGGTGGCTTAGGGCCACAGCCGGCAAGCTTTGTCCGTAAAGGGCCAGAGTGAACATTTTCGACTTTGAGGGGCACGTGGTCTGTGGAATGGCACAACGGTGCCCTGGTCGGGGGCCGCCCACGGTAGGCACACAATGTGTCCGTGCCCTCAGCAGACGTCACCTGCGAGAGCAGGCGAGGCCCACACGTGGCCTGTGCGCCGTGGGTCACGGATCCCCGGCACGGAGGAGGCAGGATGAAGGTGAAGTGCGAGAGGGCACCAGCATTGGGGGGCGGGGTGGGGTGGGGGGGCGGCTGTTCCATGGTGAACTTCATTCCCGAGTTTCCCTTCACAGACGCCCACGCCGTGGTCCCTCACGGCCCAACGCCCCGTTACTCAGCTCGGACTCACCCTTCAACGTGCTACAGTCCGGCTGCTACGCCCGTCACCACCCAAACCACCCAAGCCAGGCGGTCGAGGCCGCCTTCCCCCCAAATCCGCGTGATCCTCAGCGTCTGTTACTTGACCGCTCTACAGTATCTCAACATGGGAACAATTTCTGCCCCTGCGAAGTTCGCTCTTGATACAGAAGCCAGGGCTCTGCTATCGGCTCCTTTTGCTCCACTGACTGTCATGGTCCTATCTGTAAGAGCTCTTGCATGCAGGGTGTCGTCTGGGGTTCCGTCCTCGGTCCCCGTCTGGGGCTGTGACACCTGTGTGTGTCAGTCCATAATGGGAAACGGCCGCGACCACGAGGAGTAGCTGCGCCAGACCCTTGTCCCACTGTCAGATACTAGGACACTTGGAAAAGCGCATGGAGCTCGTTTCCAGGTACTGGGCAAAAGGCAGAGCAGGACCGTGGTTCCCGAGAGGAGCGAGAGGGAGTGTGGTAGGCCGCGTGATGCCTGCGCCCCCAGCACGTGGCCCGGGGGCTCCCCGAGTTTCGGGCACGGGCGGCGCACAGCAGAGACGAGGCAGCTGGAGCGTGCAGCGGGGGTGCACCCAGGGGCCCCGCAGCGTTTGGTGGCACACTGGGCGGTTCACCCAGAGCCAGCGAGCACCCACGGACAGGGCGAAGGTGAACAGGTATCGGAACCCGCACAATGACGGGGAACACTGGACTGTCGACCAGCTGGAGGGGAAGGCTGGCGGGGAGGGGAAAGGGGTGGGGGGGATTCTGGCAAGACCTCAAAAAGGCGATGCCTGAAGCACGGGACCAGACTGGTGCTAGGACAGCGGTTCCGAGAGCGTCATCTGGGGGACCCCGGGGTGTCTGCGAGGTCAAAGCTTCTTTCATCATGATACTTTCATTCATCTTTTTCACTTTACTCAACGCACTGATGCTTTGCAGAGGCTACGAGACGCCTAAAACACCATTGCAGGACACCACACAAGCTGTCTGTACACTTTCGTGTTTTAAAATGTTTCCAGTTAATTTCTAAAATGGTAAATATTCAACACGTACGATCCACATAAACAAGAACTCTGCTGGGTCCTCCGTAAATTGTACTAGTGTTATAGGTCCTAAGGCTGACATGCTTAAGAACAGCCACCTCCCCAAGGGCTCTCTAAAACCACCCAGAAAGCCTACGAAGCAGCTTCAAAAGGTTCAGACTTATCCACCAATAACTGCCTGCCATGACAAGTCAATGCTTTTTAAAGGAACAAAATCCAGAATCCTGACAATAGACTATCACGATACACAATGCCCACAATCACAAATTACTAAATGCAAAGAAAGCAGGAAAACATACCCTAATGCAGAAAAAGAGTTAATACAGTAAGAAATGCCAGATATACAGAGACTTAAAAGAAAAAAACAGGAACAAAATTTGAAACTATAAGATAACTATAAACTATAAGGTATAAAATGGAAGTGGGGTTAAAAATTGCAATCTGAGTAAAAAATCCACTGGATAAGCTTGAAAATATATTACATACTATATAACAATGAGTTTGTGGGATGTAGTAGGAACTACAAAAAAAATGTACAGATAGAAACCACTAGAAAACATCAACAGTGTGTCAGTAATCTGAGGGAATATCATGTAATTTTTCTGTCTGTCTGTCTGTCTGTCTGTGTGTGTGTCTCTCTCTCTCTCTCTCTCTCACACACACACACACACAGATTCCAGAAAGGTGGGAGGGTTGGGGAACAGAAGAAAATGTGAATAATGGTCAAGATTGCAGCAAAACCGATTAAAAATATCAACCCACTGATCTGAGAAAGCTCACAGATGAACGGCTGAGAGCAAGGACAGTGACTGTGCGGAGACCCCAGGGGCCGACACACGTTTTACTAGTAAGTTCTTTAGACACTCGACTTTTATCATCGACAGGATGAATCCACTACGCCTTGTGCCTTAGAAAATAGTAATATGAAGTGTCTTTTAAATTAAGTGTATGTATTTTTTGGTCATACTTTTTCAAAACAGCAGAATAATCACCACGATTTAAGACCCCAGATTTACAGAGTTCATTTCTTGAGGTAGCAGGTCAGAGGCTGAAAGGACTTAAACACTGTCCCGTCTCAACAACAGTCCTAACGAACGATACCCGGTTAACTGTAAGAACTGGAAGCAGCAGACGACCCAAGTCGAAAGGAACATCGACGCCTTGCTCAGCCACTGAAATCGGGCATATTTACCTTAATACTGACGCAGTACGGATGGTAGCACTGACCGCACTGTGAACAGGCGAGCAACCTCCCCTCTGCGCCTTGGCCGAAGCTGCCGCAGACCACGCACATGTCCTGGCAGGAAGAACACACGGACATGTTTAAAACGGGCACTATGCTACGAAGGTGTGATGTGCTCGTTGCATATTTTCTTAAAAGTGCCCTCTGAGCTCATCCGGCTCTACATCCAATCGGATGGCTCCCATGCGTGTGAGACAAGGAGAAACGGGCCACGGGGGACCCCCGGGGAGGGGGGGGGCGGTGACCAACAGCTCGGACCTGCTGCAAGGTGAACTTGTCGCTGCTGGAGAACAGCACCACCGTGTTGTGCATGGCGTTCTCTTCCTCGTCCTTACTCGAAGACAGGTCGGCAGCAGACACCTGTGAAAAGCAAAGAACGCAGAACGTGAGGCTGGACTGTGCGGCTGTGTTACACTCAACTGGGAAGTTCGAAGAGATCCACAGTCAAAATGCAACTTTTACCAAGGTCTAGACTGACGACGCCACGTGAGATGATCACCGGCAAAGTCTCCGCCACGACCTTTCTTAGTCACCTGTTATCTCTTTAGAGTCACAAGTCCCACAGATCGAGAAGGAATGAGAAAATGTAAACCTGTCTTTACAAGACTTGATGACACAGAAATTATAATCGAGAAACAAAAAAATTATACCATATTTGTGTGTGCACACGTATACACATATGTACACACAACTATGCACATGTGTATCCACATATACATGTTACTCTCCTTTAGTGACTCTTAAAACCTGCAACATGTTTAGTCCAAATTGAGATTTGCTGTAAGCGTAAAATACCCACCAGATTTCAAAAACTTAGTACCAAAAAAGAATGCAAATACAGAGCATAAACGATTTTGTACACTACATGTTGAAATGGCAGCATTTTGGTTACACTGGGTCAGAGGATAGACAACCAAACTAACTTGCACCTGTTCCACTTTTCTTTTTAAATGCAGCTCCCAGAAGTTCTAAATCACACATGTGGTTCCCTCTATGTCTCTTCTGGACAGCACTACTGTAGATTGTTATTTTGAGTAGTGTCAAAATTTCAGTATTAGTCAAAGGGTTATCAACCACGGATGTTCGTTTCTGGACTAAGATTACATTGGACCAAATCGACTAAGTTCCCATGGCTTGTGAATTCTTTCCAGAGAGGTCATCACAAACAAACCTCTGAGTCAGATGCTAACAACAGAGAACAGGGAGGCCAATGCCAAAACGACAAAATACAATCTTCTTCCCTTAAAGGGCTTCCGATCTTCTCTGGAAGGTGGGGACGGAAGCAGAACAGGTCATGGTCAAAGAAAAAGAACAGCATTACTGCTCTTTAGGAAATGAGCGAAAGAGGAGGCGTCAAAGGCACATCTGACGGCAACCCTATTTTTCATTGTTTTAAGAGGAAACATATTCATGTTATACGTGTATCTTAAAATGAGCATGTCTTCGGCACGTCAAACAAAGACGACTCATTAAAGTAGCATTATTATCCCATCGGCAATGATTAGGTGCCTGCTAACAGTGAAGTAACCAGTAATACAACCAAAGGACTAATGATGCATGGAGAACATTATTAAAATGTACAACTCTGGCAATGGCTAAAATACAGGTAACAAAAGAATACTGAAATAAAAAGTATTCATTTCATTTCCCCGTCTCCAAAGAAAACAAAACGGGTTTTACAATTGGCTAATACATAGAGAGCAGGTCAAAGAAATAGTAAAAATGTCATTCTTGTTTTTGAAGGATAATTTAACTATAGAATGCTTTTGTTCAAAATGAAAAACAAGGATGGAATATAGTATTCCCAGTGTAAACCATAAATGAAATCTGTAGAGAACGCTGCAGTATCCGCTTGGGTCAAGTGTGGGGTAGGAGCAGCAGCTTGGGGGGTGGGGGGGCAGTATTTACATAAGTGCTAAAAGATCAAAGTTTTTTTTTTTTTTTAAAATAGCAATTGTACATGTAGAAAGGAAAACACTATCATCTAGCTTAATGATCCACTGTTTGCATTTTACACTTTATTTTCTGACCTTTAAACCATTAGAAAATACAAGCTACCTCGAGGGTGAAGGCGATGATCTTTGAGAAAGTATGTGCTTTTGTTGCCTGGATAGATATTAGTCTGATTGTCCCAAACATGACAGAAGCTCTACTCTCCTGCACCACAGATGGAAGCCTGAGAAAAGAAAGCTCTAACCTCACAAGTTGGGGGAATTCCAAGCAGTGACATACAAAAGTCAACAAAAGAAGAGCAAATTAAACTCAAAGTGAGAGGAAAGGAAATAATAAAGATCAGAGTGGAAATCAATGAAAACAGAAAGTAGAAAAAAGTAATGAAAGCAAAGGCTGACTCAAGAAGATCAATTAAATTGATAAATCTCGAGCAAGACCAACTAGGAAAAAAGAAAAGACACGAACTACCAATAAATATCAAGAGTGAGGAGGAGGTGACATCACTACAGACTCTACAGATATTTAAAAGATAATAAATATTATGATCAACTCTAGGCCAATAGATCTGCGAATTTAACACAAAATGTATAAGTTCTCTGAAAGACAAATTCATACAACCAACAGATATCCTAAACAGGCCTATACCTCCCAAAGAAATTGAATCTGTGGTTAAAAATACTCCCACAAAGGAAACTCCAGATGTCGCTAATAATTCTATAAATAATATAAGGAAAAAATACTTTCAATACTATAACACAAGTTTTCTAGAAAACGTAAGAATATTTTTTTCCAATTAAGTCTATGCAGCCAGCATTATGTTGATATCAAAACCAAAGACATTATAAAAAAATAAAACTATAGACTAATATCCCTCATGAACGTGGACATAAAAAATCTGAAATATTTAGCAAATGAACCCAACAATATATAAAAACAATACAATATCACTACTAAGTAGAGTTTATCCCAAGAACACAGGATGGATTTAGCACCCAGAAAAGCCAATCGATGTCATTAGCCACACCAACAAACAAGCCACATGATCATCCTATGCGGAACAAGCATTTGACAGAATCCAACATCTTCTTCAGATTAAAAGAAAAAAAAAAAAAATCCCAGCAAATTATGAATAGACAGGCACTTCCTCAAACAGACTTAAGATGTTTAAAAACAAAACAAAAAGCAAAAACGAGAGCTAATACCAAATGTAGTGACGAAAGACGAAATGCTTAGTCCCTAAGATCGAGAGCAAGACAAGGTTACCCGATCTCATCACTTCCTGCCAACACTGTAGCGGAGATTACAGCAAATGCAGTGAAGAACGAAGGAAAAGCCTCCAGACCGAAGAGACATAAAACTTTGTTTGCAGACAGGACTGTAGATGTAGAAAAACCAATGAATTCTACAAATAAGCAATGAGAAGAATTAAGGGAGTTTTAGTAAGATTGTAGGATGCAAAATCAATATATAATAATAGATATTAGCAACCAAACACAATATGAAAACAACACTACCATTTGCAATAGCATAAAAATATGGAAGACTCAGAGAGAAATCTGAGAAATAGTGTAAAAGACCTGTATGTTGAAAACTAAAACACATCACTAAAATTAAAGATCTAAATAAATGGAGAGATACACAATGTGACTTAAAAGACCTCAATATAGTTAAAATGTCAATTTCCTTCAAACTGATCTACAGTTTGAACGCAAACCCAATCAAATCCTACCAGGTTTATTTGTAGAAACCGACAAGCTAATTCTAAAATTCATATAGATAGATATATGAAGAATTTAGAATAGCTAAAACATATTTGAAAAAGTAGAAAATTACAACACTAACAGTGTCTGATTTCAAGAGTAAGTTATAAAGTAATTAAGATAGTACAGTATTCGCCTAAATATAATGAAATAGATCAATGATATAGCATAAAGATTCCAAAATTAGATCCACAAATATAGATAGCTAATGTTCAAGAATAACACAAAGCCAATTCAGATAAATGGTGCTAGAACTGGGTCTTCAGTATGCAAAAAAATGAACTTTGATCCATATTGATACCATACATAAAATGCAAATTGGATCGTAGATCTAAATGCAAAACCTAACACCATAAAACTTTTACAGAACCCAGAAGGTGTTCGTAACCTTGGGATATGCAAATATTTCTCAGACACCAAAAGCACAAGTCATAGAAGAAAAAATTAATAAATTACACTTCATCAAAATAAAAGCACCTGGTCTTCAAAAGACATACAAGAAAAAACAAACAAACAAAACGAATGAAAAAAATGCAAGAAAATATTTGCAAATCGAACGCATGATAAAGAACTTGTATCCAGAATGAAATCTCAGTAATGTCCTTTGACAGGTGAACAGAGGTACAAACTGTGGCCCGTCCGTGACAATTAAGTGCTCCCTAGCCACAAAAAGGAACAAACTATTAACATAGGCAAGAGCATGGATTAATCTCAAAATAATTATGCTGAGTGAAATAAATCAGACAAACGTACGTTCTGTATGATTTCACTTACATAAACTCTAAAAAAAAAAAGGCGAACTAATCAACGGAGATGGGAATCAGATCGGTCCATGCCTGGGGATCAGGGCTGGTGGCCAAGGGGCACAGAGAAACTCTAGGGCCGGTGTGTGTGCTGTGGTTCCCAGGTGTGCCCATGTCGACAGCCACAAAATCGTACACTTCAAACATTTTACCTTATTTTATGTCGATTTATCTACTTTAAAAAACTTGTTAATTTGGAGAGAGAATGTGCTTTTTTTTTTAAAGGACCAGAATCCAAGTTTCCAAACTCCTTTTGTAGTAAAATTAAACTATCTCATACGTCTTCTGAACTTAAAATGACAATCAGTTTCTGAAAAATAGGATTCTGGTAAAATAGTTACTGCAGGAAATGTGTCATCACATGCCAAATATATGGCTTTCTCAATACACATTTAAATAAAGTCTCGTAACATGTCAATGAGCAAATGTTTATCGATCTTAAATTAAAACGTCAAAGATGGTCACAAAATCTCCAACATCTTAGAGTCCACACTAACCTGCAACATTTCTCGTTTCTTCTGTAAGCCACACTGTAACAGAGAACCCCAAACCTAAAATGTCAGCATAATTAATTTTTTCAAAGAAGTAAGACTGTTACAGGAGTTTCCTTGCTTTTAATAAAAGAAAACATGTTACATTTGCATTTTTGGGAAAGGTTGGCGTAGAAAGATAAGAATCACAGAGGAAGGCAAGAAAAAAGGATAAGTGAAAACCTGGCCAGAGTTTCTTTTTTTTTAAAAAAGCAGAGACACAGTAAAAATAAAAATTGTAGCCTATTTCTACGACTCTCGGGATCTAAGTAATTTTCCACCAACAGGATTCTCAGCATTAGCTGACACCTTCAGGACAGCACGTACAGGAAGCAGCCTTACCCCAGGTAACACGACGGCCCCCATTCCGCCTTTCAGCTTCGACCTGCCTCTGCCGCCTCGGCCCGACAGGCCTGCTCCTCGAGGCCTCCGCTTGCCCGGAAATCCCGACCCACGGCCCTACATGACAGACAAGGAAAAGGCAGTGGTCTGTGCGCATCCCCAAGAATGTTCAAAGGCAAACCTGAGGCAAAACGTCTCATTATCAAACAGTTGCTTCTTTTATCCTGATCAGATAAGTGTTAGGAGACCTGGGTTATTATCTGCATCTTTCGGTGTGTTCTGATACTATAATGTGAGTGTGTGTCTGTGTGTGTGTTTGCATGCAAGTGCGTGCGCGCGCGCATGCACGCACGCACGCACGCACGCCTGTGACTCCAGACTTGAACTCCGGGCCTGGCCTTCCCACATCCTAGGGGGCCAGGGCCCGCCTGGGCATCGCCATGTGTGACCACCTTCTTCAACGCAGAGGAAGCAGAGGGACGGACCCCTGTCCACGTCTTCTCTGTGGCTACAGCAGCACCTGACACGTGAGCACTCATCCTGTCCCACTCGACGAGCCTTTCATTCTTGACAACCTCATAAGACCAGTCTTATTGGATTATCGCCATTCTAGAGATCAAAAGGTCAGGTGACTTGTCCAAAGTCACAGACCCAGCAAGTCCGGCTCCAGTGTCCATGCCCTTAAACTCTACTCTGCACTGCGACGTGGCATCACAGCCCGTTTCTGCTAGTACACAGCAGTGCTTGCCCCCGCCATGAAAACGGCCAGTTCCCTTTACTACTCAGTAGGAACTGGGCACATGTGCCATAGTATTTAGAGGACAAGTTACTTAAAGATAGGAAAACTGATCAAACAGTAAAAGGCTTGCTTTAAATCACGCAGATAACTTGAAATGAAAATCATTTATCTGGATTTTTACCCAATGTAAGAAAAAATTCTATGGGAAAACATGTTAAATTCCCTGATAATTTCACAAATAAGTACTAGGATTATTATTTATTGTTGCTGTTTTCCTTGTTTATATTCGGACTTATTTATTACTACTTCAAAAGACCTGGCATTTACACATCTTTATATATATTTAAGGTTATTAAAGTACTTAGCAAAATCCTTTCGTATTTGTTCCCTAACAGGTTAAACACTATGTCCCATGTTCAACTGACGTCACTAATCATAGTTTGAAATGCTGAACTCATTACCTATTAGCAAGATGGTCTCCAAGTCAGTAATTTACGATTAGACTGTGAGCATAAACTAGATACGCATGAGCAAGCAGGAAAGGAGAATCTTTTTTTCTCTTCGGTTTTAATAAATGCAGCCCACTTCCAATTTTTCAAACTGCCTCTCTGTCCTCTGAAAGTATTTTCCTCTCCTTTTCTGGAGCTTCTCTCAACAAGGGGTAGGGCAAGGCTGACTTGGATAGTTTGTTGTTCTGTTAACAGGTATAAAAGTTTGTTTTTGTTTTGTGTTCCAATTCAGTGACTAAATCAAGACTATGGTAATCTCGTAATCCCACTCCCCTACCCCCCAAAAAATCCAATGACACAAATAAGACTAAGTTAAAATCAGTGATATTTGCTTCAAAATTTTCACATCTTTTATACTCTTAAAACAAATATATATACTTTCGACATTTTGTGTATCAGTAGGGAAGAAGAAGTTCTTCCAATAGTGACAGAAAAATAAGGGAATCTAAAATTCCTTTGAAATCCTTGAACGGTCTAAATTAAACAACCTTATTCCAGAATTACATTAAATGTAGAAGATGAAGAAAAACTGTGTCCTCTAGTCGGTGAAATATTTTAACTTTTCAGATGATTAACACTTTTTCAAATTAATTTTTTACTCTTCGAAATGCATGAGACTACTTAACTTACTTCGAGGACTAGTACAGTCATCCAATGACAGGGAAAAGAGGTCCTATAATTTTGAGTTTAATACAATGAAATGTGCTGCAATTCTGGTATTTCTTCTCCATTAGTACATTAATAGATTAATGCATTTTCTCTTTTGTTCTTTTCTAAGCAACAAAATTTTACAACATCATGAATAACCAAGTCTTTAATTACTTTATGGCCTATGTGAGAACTTCCCCCATAATAGTAATTACAACATAAAAGGAAGAAAATCATTAAAAAAGGTATTAAAATTTTACACTTAAAATCAGTCATGTAAAATTGCAATTTAATGTCCTCCTAATCCAGATTTTTAAGTACAAGCATGTTGCTTTCTTCATATCAAAATTTTTAGATTTTAGAAACATGGCTGTGGAAGCTGAACTATTTAGAAAGGAAAGGTTCAATCTTAACTTCTACTCAGAAAAAAACCAACCGGAAAGAAATGATATATGAATGTAAATGCAGTTTTATTTACCACTTTGATGCTCCAAATGGCACTGCCAGGAAGCTGCCTGGGCTTAAAACCTTCCCGCGCTTCTGAGGTGTCTGGGGACCAGGACGGTGGGCTCACTGTGTTATGGGTGCTCCAAGCTCCCTAGGGTGTGGCAGGTGAGAAAACAGATGAACAAACTCAGCAACGGAAAAGGTCAAAGCCAGCAACTGAGGAATTTTAGAATAGCAAAAACGAATGCAGACGTATGGAATTTAGGACAAACTGCTTCAGAGAGGGAAAACGAGCTCATCACTACAGAGACTTTATACTTAAATGTTTGCAGCTACCATTTACATCAAATATTTTGTTCTGGTTGAAAAAGTACAATGAAACATTAAAAATTCAGGCTTACATGACATCAACACTGACTTATGAACTACAATTATAGCACCAAATATAAATAAGTCAATCACTCTCTTAGAATTAACACTATAAAAATCTATTCTGGGATTAAATTACTTTAACAGCGTATCACTCTACTGGAAAGGAGAAAAGGGTCACTGTGTAGAATGTTATGCATATGTACTGCTGTAAACAACCAAACCACTAGGCCAAAAAAATCAGAAACATGAGCAATCAATAGACACAGTCACTTTAAATGGTGGAAAGTTAGTTTGTCACCTTAAGATGCAAATACCATTATAATTCTAGCATTTAATTACTCTTCCTTCAGTGACCATTAGCTGTGGGTTTTGGTTTTGATTTTGATTTAGGGGACTATTACACTTGGATTGCATCCAAAAGATTAATTCAAAAAGTGAAAAATGTTAAAGCAAATTGTCCTAAATTTGCAAAATAAAATGCCTAAAGTACCTGATAATTAATACAAAAAAACTATTATTAAAATAGATAAAATAAAATTAAGACATTTTACTTCCAAATAACTACATTCGGCGATAACCTGAACTAATATGATGAAGAATTAAGCAGCATAAAGAAAAACGTTTACTCCATAAAGATAAGATTTTAAAGAAAAACACAATGCAAATGTCAAACAATAAAGAACCTATTCTGAATTAGGTAGTTTCAACAAGGCATGCCATAAATTTTACATCAAATGATCAAAACTTAAAAGACAAGAAACAGTACACTTACCAGGCTTCTAGAATATTATCAAACTGACAAGTAATGACTTAAAAGTGCCACTGGGAAGTTAAATAACCAGCCAAAAAGAAGAGCATGACTACGCTCTGTGGAGCAGGTAGCTAATGGGATAACGGGATTTGGGGACAAACCACGCAAAGGACAGGCTGGACTCACTTTAATTAGCCTACCCCGTCTCAAGCTCATGGCTCCACCAACCTCGGCAACAAGAGTCGCCCCCCACACCCCCCGTCCGTTCCACTGTTGGATCAACTCGCCCCCCACCCCACCGCACCCCCACATCCAGGGCCTCTGGTAACCTCTGTGCTGCCAAAAGCCACTTCTCTATTCTGTCACTCACTCTCATCGTCCAACACAGCTCTGCTGGCTTCGGGGCAGCCCACCTGTGCCCGGTCCCCTGCCCTCCACACTGACCTCCAAAGCCTGGGTCTCCCGGGGCCGAAGCCTGGACAGCTGTCCCGCCACCGGGCTCACCCTACCCGTGTCATCTGTAAGGAGGGCTGCAAGCACCCTCGGGTGTGTGTCGTCTCCCAGCTTCGCATGTTCTGAGAGCTCCAAGTCAGTATCATTTTCAACTCCCTTCCTGGCACTTCCGTTTGGCCACGCAAAACCCACGTCTAGACCACTGTCTCCCTAGCCCGGCCCCAGCCCTTGATCCTCCCTCCTCGTCCTTGGAACCGCGCTGGAGGTCACGTGATCTGTTCTTTACCTTCAAGGCTCCCCCTGCTTCTTCGGCCCTCCCCATCCTCCATTCCTTCCCCCTAACCACTGGCGAGCTCCGTCCCGCTCTGTCTCTGCTTCAGAGAGGGAAAAGCAGCTCCTCGCCTCCTCGCCGGCATCTCCGGCCTTTCTCCGCAGCAGCCAGGGGGACTACTCGAAACTGTAAACCTGAGCAAGCAAGTCACGACCCCATCTGACCGTTCCCTTTCCACCGTCCTCAGCACATCTAGAACACGCGCCTGGCCCCCGCCTCCCCTCCCCAGCCTCCCCTCGGCCTGCCGCATGCTGAAGCTGCCTGTCTTCCTCGCTGCCCTGTGAACGGGCCCAGCTCCCCACCAACCGGAGCCCCACTGACGCAGAAGGACCCCAGCTCTCCGGCGGCTGCTTCTTCCGGGCCTTCCCAGCCCCCTCGTAAACCATCTCCCTGCGCTGTTCTGTCTCCTCACTGATCCCAAGTCGGCCTCACGTGCTGTTTTGCTGTTTTCATTTTTAGTGACAGAGATTGGGGGCGAGAGACATCTACACTTATTCTCACTATTTCCACTGGTTTTTCTCTGAGGATATCTGGCTAGTATACATCTTAAGTGCCTTTTGATGACATTAAATGTCACGTCAGGAGACAGTTCTTAAAACGAACAATAAAAAGTAGTACTCTAAAATAATGTTATACTATTCATCATAATTTAAAAGCTAGCTTTGATGCCAAAATTGTATCTCATTTTAAAAAAATCATACTTCATAAAATATGGATGAACAAAATGAAGGCTCTATAGATCAAGAATGTTTGGATATCATTTCAGGGATAATTAGAAAACCACTCAACTGCTATGAAGAACTTATATAATAAAAGCTTGGGTAATTACGTTATGAATTTTAATAAGTATATTATCATAAGACACTGGAAGATGGATTGGATGCAGTTTTTATAGGAATTGAAGAAAAATTATGATATACTTTGATATTTTGACAAAGGAGTTACTTAATATATTCTTTAGACCTTAAAACTGAAGTGCAGCTGTAGTTATGAACGTTACTTATAAATTTCCCTCCAGACCTCGGCTCTGATCAGAAAGAATGCAGACCGCCCGGAGGAGGCGGGCGCCCCCTGCCTTCCGCATGTGGTCTACGCCACTGTCGCGCTGTCCACCCTGACTACACTTGGAATACTTTGTTGCCAGCGGAGGACGAGCTTGCTGAGGAGACCTCACTCCTCCGTTCATTAGGTTAAGCATTCGGTTTGGC
>NW_006442110.1:877043-880218 GCF_000325575.1 Pteropus alecto | reverse complement strand
CTTATCACTTTTGCATGCGTGTTTGCATGAATGCGTCAATAAATACTGGAGCCATGATCTAAACATACTAACTCACGCACCAGTCACAGCCTGCAATCCCAGCTACGCTCACCTGTTAAACAGATCGCCGGTCTACTCAATGCATGTCTCTCCCAACTACTCACCAGCGGAATTAAAAAGCAAAAGGGTTTAAAGTGTCGCCGTCAGGAGATGGAACGGAAGCTAAACTGAACCAACTTGTTATTGAATCCTCTAAAACGAAAAAAATACTACTTGGCAGAGCTTGAATTAGATTCCAACAATAATTATTGAACTCAAAACCTCTTTTAAAGTTGGTATTAATCGTCTTTCTGCTTGGAGGCCAATTTCTCAGGTAAACTTATGGACTTGGTAAATTATGCAGCTATTACGAGGCCTGTGGGACAGGCAGATGGGGACAGCTTTCTACTGGAAGTCTAATCCTGCCGGCTCTTAACGTCGGACAACGTCATGATTAGGGCCCGATGCCAAGAGTCCCCTGACATACGGAATCCATTTTGAGAGTGGCCACGGGAGGGGTTAGTGTCTCCTGGGCAGACTCAAACCTCCAAGTCCGAAGTCCACCTCAGGGTCACCCTCTCCCAACGAATGATGTAAAACCGAGATTGCCGTGAAAGGATGAGTCGGGTTTGGAGAAAGCGAACGCGATGAAGAGTCAGTCACGAGGACAGCTAGCGAGGGAAACAGACGACTTCAGCATTAGCGTTTATAGTCTGTCTTCCGGAAACTGACGTTCGCCCTACGTTACGGCTACAGCAGCAGACTCGTTTTTGTGACAGAGAATTCTCTTCACGTGAATAAGTCTCACATACGAAACTGACTTCAACATGAAGTAGAACAAGAAATTTAGTCTCGATGGTGATTTGATACTATAAAAGCACAGAAATAGAATGTGAATTTGGCTGCTGCTAGCAAGGGTTTTGGTCATGGCTTCAGAAATACGACAGACACAAGGGAACTAAGGAAAATCTGATGCTTCTAATCGGTGTGTGTTGCTCGACACTCCAAAAACGAGATTTTTTTTTAGGTTTAAAACCACATTTTAGTTTCTCACGGGTTTGTAGGGCTTTTTGGACTTTAGCCTGCATGTGGGGATCGTCATAAAATACACGTTTCCACTCGAATGAAGGTGGGGCCCAAGAGTCTGCCGAGCGAACTCCCTGGGGATGCTGATGGTCGTGGTCTGCAGGTCGCGCGCACTTTACGAAACGCATCGTACTTCACCTCTAGAAAACGGGGCTTTCCTTGCGCCTGCTCTGCCTTCCAACAGCGCCCGGCGGCTCCCTCCACCCCGGCACGCGGCACGCACGGCGCACTCAACGGGCCGCCGAGCGCTCAACCCTGGGTAAGCAGTACGTGGCTGTGAACTTCGGAGCCCCGCCACGTACTGTATTCCGGGCAAGGCCTGCGGGTATTTTCATCTGCGCATTTCAGTACAGACAGGAATCGGGCTGGTTTAGGGCCGCCGCTCCAGAGCCACGTTTAACGTGTGATTATCGGTCGTCTCAAGTCTCCGTTTTCACGGAATGACCGGAATGACATCTGGCGCTGACCTGCAATTTAGGAAAGGCGGCGGCAGCGCCAATGTTTGCCGTGTGGCTGTGTAAGCGTCAGCGCGAAGTGTGACCACCGCCGCGTGATGTGGCTGTACCGATGGAGGAACAAGACGGTTCCCCAGGGGACTCGCCTCGTTTCACACAGACAGTAAGAGAAGGGTAAGGATTTGAAATCAAGCCGTCGCACTACGGAAAGAAGGTTCGTGCTGATTTTCTACGAATTAATCTTCCTTGGATCAATTAATTCCAGTAAAAGTTGATGTAAACGACACAAAGCACTTCTTGAAAGTCACTTTCTGAAAAAGTGGCATAGAATTTAGACTGGAACATATGTGGGAAAGAACTTTCGGCTGCTTCTCTGCGTCTCTATTTCCCATGAAGAATAGAGACTTTCCCTCTCTTTACTAATGAAACCTCTAGCAGACTCTGAGACAGCAGACCTCAAACGCTGGTTTTACCTTATTGGTAACCCAGAATGGACAATTAAAACTAGCCAGAGTCACATCTTTTCCTGAAATGACTAACATTGTGTCTACATTACAAAAAGCAATGTTTCAAAATTCAAATTTATTTTGATTAAAAGCTGGATATGAAATAAAAAAGAACTGAATCTCTTATTTGGACGATATGACTGACAGATCTGCCCTTTTTTTTTTAAATCTTAAAAATAAAACAAAAATTTTAAAATGTCAACAGTGCGAGTTAAAAAGTTTGTGTTTACAACAAACCAGAAATGGTGTCTACTATTCAAGAGAAGGAACCACTGACTTTTACCGAACTGTTACCCACAATCAGCAGAGCTCACCGTGCGGGAACTTTCTCTGTCCCGCTGTCTCTCACAGGTATAGATTATGAAACTTATTTGCTCATCTGAAACACTTCATCTAAAATGCTACTGCAGTACACAAGTATGTTATAAAATTCTATGGTTCGTGATAAAATTATTTAAAAGCCATGAAAAATGAGAAATCCGGTTAACCATGCATCGGGAACGCAGTTATGACTGATGAAGTACTGTCTCTGGAAACCTACTGTAGTGAACAAATTTCGCCTTCTCTACGAGACGCTCTCAGCAGATGTCAGTCTCAGAACTTACAGAAATCCCTAAGCTTTCCACATGTGTGATGTTAGCAATGAAAACCATGCAAAGGTAAAATTTTAAAAACATCTTAGAATTTGAAAGTTATCAAAATATAGTTAAGAGAACTTTTAAAATAAAATTTTCTTGAACTATTTGAAAAATTGTAAATATTTTAAAATAGTTCAAGAAAACATTTTTCAAAGATTTAATAAACACTCAGTATCATGAAAGCAATTAGTACATAAGTGTCTAAACCAGATCATAGTTGTACGATTAAATATTTCCCTATAAAATGAGATGCTACAATGGGGTAATATAATCCGAGATGAGCTAAGAGTGCAATTTTCTCAGAATTTGCAAATTAGAATGCGTAGGTACACTGTAGATAAGGGAAGTATACCAAAAAACATATTTGATATAATGAAATAATTTTTATCCTACTTTCCCCTTTTTCAGAGCATTTCTTGTATGACGTTTAATGCATAAAAATAACAAAGCA
>NW_006442110.1:865534-877017 GCF_000325575.1 Pteropus alecto | reverse complement strand
CATTCTGCTTCCAGGCTTACGGAGAAACGAGACTTGTCAGTGTTTGTGTTTTAATTGGCACAGGGTGGGGTCACTGTACTGATATGTTTTAAAAGCTCCTGGGTGATAATAATATGTTATCAGGTCAATAATCACTTTTCTAAATGCAAGGGCTCACGTGACTGCACCCATAAAAACACCAAGGAAGTAAACACTAAAATATATAAAATGCGTACAACTTCAATAAAAGATGAGAGGAAAAAGACAACGGGTTCACTGGGACGGATTTTATGAAACTGCATCCAAGTTGCCGCCATCACAACGCCAACTTCCTTCTACCTCTACCTCTCACGCCTGTCTTTCCTTCTTTGTGAAATCCTGTGTCTGAAATGAGGAGGAAAACAAACAAACAAAAAATCGTTTTTCTCATACACAATCCTAGAAAAACTGATGTTACTACTCTGGGAGTTAGTAAGCTTTTGAAGTATTCATCGGAAGTATGTTAGGACATACCACGAAGAAAACTGCGTATTTCTCAGTAAATAACATCTAAGGTCTTTCATTTAAAAGGCAGACTATAAAACACTACACTTGGAGTACTAATCTCTTCTAAACAGTAAATAAAACTCTATGATTTGCCATTTCACAATGGACTTCCGACACTCGGGACACAGAGTCCGTTTTCTATGTTCTGACATCGCAGATGCCGAATAGTGATATATCCATCCATCCATACTCCAGTACCACTACACACACTCATATGTACGTATTTAGGTATATGTGCGTGTACGTATATATGTGAACATGAGTGTATACGAGTGAATATGTGTATACGGATTATATACTGATCATCTAATATACACTGAAAATAGTGATTTGTTGTTACAAGAAATGGTTTTATCATCTATTTTCGAATGTGTCCCTTAAGCAATTGGAGCAAGTAGAAAAGAATATTTCTAATTCAATCCTTAAAAACAGTGAAAGCCTAGCAATATTTTAGTTTATCAATCTTCAATTCGTTCCGTGTTTCTTTTTAACTTCATCAATAATTCTGGAACTAAAGTCTTCCTAATTTGAAAATGCTTTGCCTCACCTTGTCACTGAGGTAGCCACGGCCCCTGTGATGCTACCAAGCACTTCTACCAGGCAGCCTAAAACCAGCATGGGAAGTGAATGGAAAACAGCTCGATTTTTATACAGATTCCATGCTGAAATAGTCTAACATGTACATTGCAGTATATAACACATTAAAATTCACCTCACCTGCTTCTTTTTATTTTTCAAGTGGGACTACTAAAAAAATTTTAATTCGACATATGACGCTCGCATTAGATTTCTGTTGGACAGTGCTGGCTTTCCCTTCTACTGGCCAGCTCACGTCTCCAGAAAACATCTGATAATACAATCGCTACCTGTCACACCAAATTTTAAAGTTTCAGATTTCCTTTGTTTCTAATTAAAGTATTCACTTAGTTTCTAAGTGAATTCTTAGAAAAGTTCGTGTAATATTAGAAAAAAAGTTAAAAGATTTAAGCGCTATGAAACTGAACTGAATCAATGCAAACAACGCGCAGTGCTCCGGGTGAGGGTGGTATTCACCATACCGGTGAAGACCACAGAACTGATGGCATCCGACAAAATACGGACATGCCAGTGACAGGAACGATCAAAAGACAGACGGAAACCAAAGAATCTTGTTTACATCATGATCACTGACACACAAATCCATCTCATTTTACAGCCAGTCCCTACTAGCAAGAACATGCAAAATAAACACTAAATAAAACCAAAAATACAACACAGGAGTGCCTGATATCAAAGAAATTCGTGTAACAGAATAATGGACTTGAGGATTTCCAATAAAAGGACATACACGTCCCTGTTTAGATACAGACTGCTCCCTACAAGTTATGGCCCCAGAACCTCAGCAATGATTTAAAAAATGAAAGAGTTCCCTTGTTCTCTACCCAACGCATACTCTACGAAAATCGGGGTATATTAGCAAGCTACGGATCGAGGGCAAGTTGCTCGCTACGTAACAGAAATCAAGCTAATGGGGAGGTAAAACATGGCCTACAAAATACATGAGCTCAGCGTCAAATTATGTAGTAGTAATGAGACAGTAGCGGCAGCTAAATAGAAAGCAGAACGATACCAGGATTGGGACAGGAAAGACAATACAGCAGAAGCAATAGCAAATGTCAGGACATGGCTCATATAAAAACGTCGATCGACCTAGGAAAAAAATACACGCACGCACGCACGCACACACTTCTGGAACATAAGTCAACAGAAAAATAATCCTAATTGTTTCTCAGTTGGAACAGAAGTCTCTAAGGAATAATACAGTAAAATTTAAGAGGATTATTTATGATACAGTATCCTTAAAGAATGTAAATATCTAAATCAAAATTAAATTTTGATTTCCCATTACTAAAGTCTTTTGAGAGCCAAAACTATATAACTATTACATAACTATTAAAAAAAACAAAAACAAGACTGAGGAGGAGAACTGGTTTCAGAAGAAAACTCTCCCTTGGAATAACAGTGTAACTAGCTGTCTTTAAAGAATAAAAATATATCTGGATTTTATTTAAAGATGACTAATTCTCACGTTAGAATAAAATTAGATTTTATTTTTCTACTCGTCTTACAATTCCAAAATTAGATGATCAAAATCAAGATATTACTCCTATGAAAAGTTAAACTTTTCATCACTGAAAGTGAGTTGAGCCCTGAGACTTGAAACTCCAAATTACTATCGTGACTAAACACTTCTGCACTGTCCATCTGGCCATTTTATAAAAACTTCGGAACGCAGGAATTTTGTGGAATAAGTAAATCTCAGCCCTAGTGCCTTCACCTCGCCTTGTCGTTTCACTGAAGTCCCACTTGAGAAAGAACTGGAACGTAAAGGGCAGAATCCACACTACTCAGCACAACTCAGAGCAGCTCCCTTCACTTCATAAAGATCGACTCTACAATCCTAAGATTTTTCCATGAAACCACTGAAGTAAGTCCTGACTTGAAATAAACCCCACAAAAAAGTTAGCGATTCCGATGCTTAGGCATATATTAAAAATATACGCAAAGAATAACATCAATAAACAGATATAGTCAAGGAAAAATGTTACAGTATACCTGGAACTAGTTTTTTTAAGGCTCTGTTGTTACTATAGCAGAGAACTAAAAAAATTGTTTCTGTTGGTGACTACAATCAAATAGGTTACGTTTGTATATCCCAACTAAGCTGAAATTCTACACAGGGTCACTTCAAGTTTAATGAATTAGACTTCGTTAATAGCATTTTTTAATGGCCAAAACGCACAGGTCAACGTTACTTCTAAGTTCTACTCGAAGACAGAAAGAAAAAACTGTTCTCCAAAGCAAAGCGATGCTTCCGTCTTATTTTACGTAACTGCTCTGACATCTTTTGTCACCATCATTAAAATCGCCCTACCTGTTTGGACCGCGGTCGACCCGGAGAAAACTTCCTTTTGGTGATAGCTGGTTTACCCATGCCAATTTTGGGAGTGACCGAGATGCAAGTCGCTGGCATGATGTTCCCGGCAGAAGCGCCGAGTGCTGGAGGGCAGGCGTGCAGCACGTCGCGGGAAGGCAGGTCTGCAGACAGGGGTGGGGAGGAGGACGCGCTGGCCTTGCTCGCGTCCCCGGACACTGACGAGAACGATGACTCCGCCTCAGACGACGACTTCGCAGGTCTGTCCGGGCACAGCCCGTCCTTCACACAACTCTGCCCTGCAGGCGGCGGTTCAGAGTCCGGAGGAGCAGAGGGAGGTTCGGAATTTTCCTCGTGTTCTGCTTCTTCTTGCATCCTTTCTACGGCCAACTGCTCCCTAGGACATGAAGTGCCCTCCTGGCACGGGGGCACGAAGGGCTCGGGGGCCGCGGTGACAGATTGGCTGACTGCGTCTGCAGGCCGCGCCTCCCCTGCGGGCGCCGCCGTCTCGGCCTCCTCTACCCGCAGCTCCTCCTGCACGGTGAGCTGCCGTGCGACGTTTCCTGTCACTTGCATTTTGCTCTCGCTCGGATCTTCGTCACAAACATGCGTCGCTTTAGAAGACGCTTCCATTTTTTCATTACCAACTGCATGAGAAATCCGATTGTCCAATTCGGGATTCATTTTGTCTTGGGACGATTCTACAAAGTTGGGAAGATTTATGTGAATTTACACAGGAATTTAAAAATTTCTAACTATGAGTAGGTGTAAGACATTCCTATCTTACATGTCGGTAGCTTTGTGGCTTAAAAATAATAGGCTTGGGCAGAAAAGGAAGGGGAGTGGGAGAAAGGCGTTTCCAAAAGACTTAAACGATGACTTGAATAAACAAGTATTCATCAAGAAAGGCAAATATTAAGTTAACAAAGGCCAAAATAGACCAGGGTTTTATGGATCAGACCAGAAAACCTATGAGAACACTGTCCCAGCGTTTAAGGTAATTTCTGGTAAGAATATGAAAATAGAATTGATTTCTAATATAGTTCTATTATAGATATGTGATGTTTTACGATTTGAGCACTGACAAAGGTATTTAAAATTCTGTAGGTGAAGTTACACTCATTTGACAGCTGGGAGAGTAAGCGCAGCCATGTTACACGAGGTGTCTGAGTTTAAAAAGTAGAGACTAATCTAGAATACGGATATTTGGCAACATCAGGTGACCCAAATCCAACAAAGCTCTGTAGACACCGGAAGGAGTAACAGCTGCAGGCCAGAAAGCACCACTTCTGTCTAGCTGCCCCTGCTGACACACTGATGTAACCCCTGATCTTCCTCCTCAGCCACAACCCAAGGGACTAATCCTAGCAAGCCAATGAACAGAATCAGATATCAGAAACATCAGTAGTCAGTGACCAGTAAGTTTTAAATCAGGGTAATGTGTTGGATCCTTAATCCAAACCTATCGAAGAGTAAATTTAGAGATCCAATTGACATGAGCTGTCAGTGGCTCTATAAAGTAAGATCACGGAAGAAAAAAAGCTTATTTCAAGTACCATCGAGGTAAATTCTAAGTTATGTTAACAGAGACCCTAAGTTCCTCATTTACTATTTACTCTGGTGACTGAAATTTATCTATGTTCTGATATCGAAATGAAATCTCACTTCTCACTCTCACTTTACTGGAAGACTACAGTCAAAGATAAAGAAAAAATACCAAATAACAGATCTGCTTGTATTAAATATTTTTAAACAAAAAATGCTTCAAAAGTATTTAACATAAAAAATTTTAAAATTGATTTTCAAAACAGGAAATTAAACACACATGAAGATTGAACATGAAGAGTGAGCATGTACAATTCATAGAGACCACATGTATAGTCTTTCTGTTCCATGCTAGGCAGGAAATATTAAGATCAATATGTAAACACACTGTTCAATTACAGTCAGCTACTAGTCGTACACAATGACTTTAACTGGCCCATACAACGGTCATATGAATTAGCAACTCTTTATACATAATACTCTTTACATATAATGTAACGTCCTTCAGAAGTCCATTGCCAATTCTTTACAAAAAAAAGACTGACTAAAAGATTTCATTACTGTAATGTGTACACAGCAATAGTAAACAACTCTTTGTGATATTTAACTTGAAAGGTCAATAGACTCGACTGAACATAGAAACCATGAAAGCGTCATGCTGTAACTCCGTCAAATCAGGCAGTACGAAGGGAACACTTACCGGGAGTGAGAAGGCCGGGCGTGTCAAGACCCTCTGGTGGACGGTCATTCTGCTGCTCTCCCGTGTGGACCTGAACTTCTGGGAATAACATTTACGGGACTCTAAGCAATGAGTCGAAATTTCGCTAACGCTGCTCTCTCAGCAGTAATTTGAGTCAGATTTTTATCCTATTGCCAAATATCCACTTCCAATATAAGCACAAAACACAATGCTCCTGTTTATCAGGAGGGTCTGAAGACGGGCGTGAAGATGGAATTGGGACTCTGATTACGCACTAGGATGAAATTTATTATCATAGACAGCTCTGTCTCACTTTCCTTCACTTTACATCTTTATGAAGCATAGCTTTTAATCAGTTAATAAATATACACTCAATCTCAAAAATCCCAGAAGCTTTTTATTCATGTATACATGCAATCTATAAAACACACAATTGCACTTAAAATACCACAGACTCTCAGATGAGCTCAAGATTAAATTTAATAAGTATTTTTTCCCCCAACCTGGTCTCTCATTAAGTTCTGATCCTCAAGTACAGCAATAGCTACTATCAATATTGCAAAAAGCTCAATTGAAGTATCATTGAAATAACTGAAATAACCCTCAATAGGACTGCTGAGACCGTCTAAAACAAATCTTTCATTATCTCAGCATGAAGCATCCCTCAGTCAGCAACAGCTCTAGTGAGTAATAACAAGTATAACTAAAGAAAGAGAAAATAACAAATTGCTTTTTAATGAAAATTACTTGGTCCCTAAACAAAGCATATGTTTATGATTAGGTCTAGACTATATGCCCTTTACCCTCTTAATTTCTGTCTAAGGTGATTTTTCTAAAAGCTCCTCTAGTAACAATTTCCTAAATGCTATGTATATATCTTGGCTAATTTGTATTTAGGGTACTAAAGTTTTGGCAGACGTTCACATATTCACTGTACAGACAAACTTTCTTCAGAACATACGTTGTATCCATTATCAAAATCACTCTTACCGTCTGGAACAATTCCAGGTGTGGGCGCCCGACCACAGACATCTTTATCAGCTGCTTCCTCCAGGGAGGGCACCTGGCCTTCGGGTCCTTCGACTTCCATTTCGGTGTTAAAATCTTAACAGAAATTTATTCTTTAGATCAGAAGGAGTTTTTCTGGTTTTGTTAACTAAGACGACAATTACTACTTTGCAACAGTGAGGTTCAACTGTTACTGAAAATGCTGTAAATTCTCCGCATTTTTCTATTTTGAACCCAATATGTATTTACATTTTTAAAAACATGGAAAGTATAATGAATTAAAAGGTAATTGGCATGTTCTTATTTTAAGAGGACATTCCACAATGGGACATTGATGGCAGCCTGGGGTCAAAATATTAGCCATTAAGAAGCTTCTACTTAAATCCCTTACAGATAAGGGACTTTTCTCAAAGTTACCGTTCATACCAGTGAAGATGAAAAGTAATCGAGTAAACAGGCCTGTCTTCTGTACCATCTAAGAATCTTGTTACGATGTCTGTAACCAACATTACACTACTAGAAATAGCTGGGCAAAATTCTGGGCTCAAGAGGTGATACAACTAAAACTTCTCTGGAGTGAAATAACCCAGATTTTGAAGTGTGAACCTAGTCCGTGTCGTCCAACACTGCGGAACCTCCACTGCTGGCTCAGAGAACACGACTGGAGTAACGCAAACCGGTCCCAGAACTCAAATAATAGAACGGCAGGAAAGAAACTGAACTAGGTGCTCACCATAACATCCGGAGATGACCACGATCATGTGTGTATTTAAAAGCTGAGAGATTAAGAATGAGGTGGGACCTGAGACACAAGATTCCCTCATTATTGCTAAGATAATAAACTGGTGACCGGCGGGCACAACATCACTTAAAAAAAACTTTCCTCGAGTTTACCTGCGGTGACTTCATCGATCTCCAGCTCATCGCATGGCTGCAGTGGAGCCATCTCGGCTGCTACGTGTTTGCAGTACGTGCAGACATACTCTTCCCTGAATGGAGAGTCCAGCTCATGATCTGCTGGCTTGTCGCATTCTAAGTGAACCCATCTGCAGTGACAAAGATGTTTAAATTAAAGTGTCTAATTTAAAGCCAAGTTAACAACACAGGGGAAAGAAAAGCAACAGTGGAAAAGCTAGCTCTGGGAAGGGGGTTGAGGATGACAGAGGAGGCTACAGGGCATGGCGACTGGTAAGGTTCTGGGTCGGGGCCTGGCGTTTCTGGATGTCGTCAGACGTGCTGACGCATGTTTACTTCCGTAGTTTAAAACTCTTCCCTGTGTAATTTTCTCTCTTACTGCTCATTGCTGGTCTTAGCTTTTGCCCATGCACTTCCTTATACTTTCAGATTCATCGAAATGTAACTTCAATCCCATCTCTGACTGCCCTCAGCACTAAAAGAACTACTGGCGGGATGAAAGCCCAGAGCCCGAAACCTAACGGTAGAACGAATGACCACACGGACAGAAGAACTGACAAAACGCTTCGAATGGAGTGACTCTAGACTCTTACCTTTTGCACATATTACAATGGAGCATGTCTTTCTGCAATTCTGGATGGTAGCTCTTTCCACAGAAAGGACATAAGTTATCCTGCTGCTGGTAACAACTGTCACATACCAGGCAATTGTGGTGCCACTGAGAACTAGATCGTGTGCCACACGCTACACATATTCTGCAATTCTAAACACCGAGAAAAACGAAAACAAAACCAGTTTGTTATGCATTTGTATGGCAGTTCTGCTGTAAACCTTTTTGAAATCAATAAGACGTTTGTAGATTACGCGTTGAGACTGACTCTTCACTGACACTAATTGAGGGCGTGTGTGTTGAAACAGCAGTTTGTTTTGAACATCTGATGAGACATCACTCGACTGCACTAAAACCTCCAGGAAAATATAAATAGGAAATAGAGACATCCAAGAAAACATAAATAGGGAGGGAAGAAAACCAAGAACACAGCAACTCAAACTTCAAAAAGGGAAACGTATTCCAGAATCTGGAAGTAGCTTGTGTGGAATATGTCTACTGGACCCCATTACAGAGAGCAAAACGGAGCTGCTAGGGGGTTCCGATCGCACATGGGTGACCTAGACACTGAAAACGAGAATTCACACTAAAGAAGTATCATGACCCACTCCAAACGACTAAAATTGTGAGAATACGCATTCCACATCAAAATCCAAAAACTGGCTTCACATTTTCACTCTGTTGAGAATGGCGCCATCCTTATAAAGTAGAGCTATTTATGGAATGCAAGGCCGGCCAGGGGCCAGCCCCAACCCCCTTCTGCACAGTAAGCTAACCTGCCTCAAAATCCTGGACACGAGGTTAATAAGGTTGTGGGGCTCTCTTTACCTATCCCAACTTTCCAACCTAAAATACCAACAAACGAAACGGTATCTTTTTGAACTGCTGGTGGATACGAAAGACTTGCTCACAAAAAAAGAGAAACTAGCATGAACCACAGATCTACTAAAGTCCTACAGATTTCAAATGAATGCATTCAAATATCATGCGAAGATCCTGGATAAAATGTTAGCAAATAGACTCCAATAGCAAATTAGGAAAATAATAAACCACACCCAAGTGGAGTCTGTACAAGAAATGCAAGGATGGTTGAATATTAAAAAATCCCTTAATAAAATTTAACATATTCTTAGGTCTAAGGAGAATAAATTATTTCAATAGATGCTGAAAAGGCCTTTCGAAAAAAAAAAAATCAAAATCCATTACTCATTTAAAAACTTTTGAGAATATAAAAATGATGGTTATTTCCTTAATGTGATACATGTACATGCCCTAATTCTTAATGCCCACCTTTTATTTACCTGGGGTACCCGAGAGGTATCCACACTAAGTCAAGAACAAAGCAGGATGCTTACTGTCTCCACTACGATTCAACATGGCTCTGAAGCCATGCACACTTTGAAACAAATGAAAACAGAGGCAGGAGAATAGTAAGAAAAACAAAACTATTTGCAGATGGGAAGGCAGTATACTTGGGAAAGCCTACAGAACTGATCACAAATTCAACAAAAATTTAACAAAGGATCAAGACATAAAATAAACAATGAAAAGTCAACAGATTCATATACAGTTAAAAGGTATAATGAATGGGAAAAGTCCTATTTATAATAGCAACAAATATTTAAGAATGAACTTAATGTCTAAAATCTATACAAAAATCTATACGTTATAAAACATTTCCAGAATAAACTAGACTAGACTTGAACAAACGCAAAGACATGCTTTGTTCTTGCTTAGGACATCTTAACATCAGCAAGATGTCATTTTCTCCTAAATCAATTAATAAACATAAAGTGATCCAAATAAAAATCCCGATGAGGTCTGCCATGGAGTTGAAAGTAGTGTTCATATGGAAAAATAAACACACAAGAACGGCTAGAAAAATGTGAAATGAAGAAGCTCTTAAAGTATCTTTGCAGATACTGCAAAGCCTCTGTGACTGAAACAGCACGTATTGGTTCATAAATAGGAAGACACACCTGTGGGATGGACAAATTCCAGAAACAAACCTAAGAAATCTACAATTCCAGTCTGGAATCCCCAGTCACTGGGGCAGTCTTTTCACACTGAATGGATTGTGGACAACTGGACAGTCAAATGGAAAAAGAGACCTCACACCACACCCAAGCACTCAACCCAAAGGGAATGCAGAGCTAAATGTTCAAAATAAAACAATGTAAAAGGTAAAAGAAAATAGGACCTCTTCTGATAACCTACCTCAGTGCAGAGAAAAGGTAATTTTAATTCAAAAATCCAGAAGCAATAAATGACTAATAAATCTGACTACATAAAAATAGACTTTTGTTTGACAAAAAAATACCATTAGCCAAATCAAAAGAAAAATGACTAACTGGGAGAAAACATGGGCATCACAAAACACAGATAAAGCCCCATGTCTCCAACATACAAAGAACTCTTAGGGGGTAAAAAAAAAATCAAAATCTTCGAGAGTAACAGGCAAACCAGACGAGCAGAAAACTCACAAAAAGAGGTCAAAATTATCCTTAAACATATGAAAGTATGATCAACTTTACTCAAGAGAAATGAAAAAGTACAATGCGATACCATCTTTCACCATAAAATAGGCAAAAATTCAAAGGCCGAACATGACAATCATTGTCAAGGATGTAAGAAAAAAAGTTCCCATGCATACTGGTGGCAGTGTGAACTGCCACAAGCCCCCAGAGAAGGAACTAGACAATATCTAACAAAACTACGTATGCATTTACCCGCAGCTGGTGAGCCTACTTCTGGGAATTTATGCTAGAGATTCTCTCTTAACAACTCAACAGCGCCTACGCACAAAGTTACCGAGAACAGAATCATTAACTTAAAATGAGGGAGACTAAGCATAGGGCATCGGTTAAACTATGGTCCAGACACACGACGGAGAAGAGGAGAAGACAGGAGGGAGGGAGAGAGAGATGAGGCAATGCAAAATGACTGCCAGATATTCGAGGTAAATTACAGCAACATACAAAAGAGCACGTATGCTGCCTCCGGTAAAGGGAAAACAATGTATCTGCTCATCCTTACGAAAACAAGAGAGATGACAAACCAGAAGCAGGTTAGCTACCTCTAAGAGCGAATGGGGTGGAAGTCATATAGGAGGAAATGACAATTCTCATACCTTTTTATATGACTCTGACTTCTGAAAGCACGTAATATCCTACATATTTTTAAAAACTGAATTAATGAGTAAAGGGAATAAACACCTATGACCAAGAGCACACTGAAGGAGGTTTGTTATTGGATTGAGCCATTAA
>NW_006442110.1:862992-865484 GCF_000325575.1 Pteropus alecto | reverse complement strand
ATGAACACACGAGAACGGGAGAAAGCAAAGAACTCGTCGGGAGAGATCAGAACCGGGAGGTACTGGTGCAAATTCATTATTTATAAACTATGGACATGTGAGTCGGTGCGTATCTGTGCGTGTGTGAATGTGTGTACGTGCGTGTCCTTCCTGCCCCATCTGCTGAAAGGGCAACAAAGACAACACACACCTCACCCTCCACCACCACGACCACACCCCCCAGCCCCCACCGCACCCCCTCAGCACAGAGCACACCTCGAGCCCACTCCCCACTAAAAAAGCCAGGCATGCTGAGAGAAATCAGGTCTGACTCCAGGGCTGGGGCACAGGAGGTGTGAGATGAGCTCGGAACATCTTATTAACTGATGAAGTGCTCCAATAGAGGCCCGACACAGACGAGGCCTTCAAACGTTAACTAGGTGAGCAAGCTGTGAGTAAAGACTGTGCAGAGCGACGAAAGAAGCTAACGGGAGGAACAGGACCAGTTTTCAAACTGAGAAGAGAGGCCCTCCCACGAGAAGCTCCATGCCGATCACCTGGGCCCTTGGCTCACGCTGGGCAAAACCTCACAACGTCCAACACGGCTGTGAGCCGAGTGCTGCTAACGTGGTCCACGTGAGCGAAACGTAACTGCTAAAGACCCTTGGGGCTGAACATTTGGCTTTCAGGACCTGCCGAAGCTGGGAGCTGCCTCCGCAACCCAATCTCTTGTGCACATTAAAATGCCTCCATAAAACAGAATTTAAAAACCACACACACACAACTACCTGATCGTACTCTCAGCAGTATTAAAAATGACTCTACCTCAGTGCAAGAGAACAGCACCCTGCGACAGAGGGCAAATCGGGAAGTGAGCAGGACAAAGCAGCCCGAGCGCGATCCACAGAAACGCACCTGGGATTCTGAAGACATTCGCCAAAATAATGACGAACATGACGAAGAAGATAATGAAGAGCAGGAAACAAAATAATCTGGATGTCACTAAAAATTATGAAAGAGAATGTAAAGACAACACGTTTTTTTAAAAGGTAAAGTTAACTGACATTTGTCTAGACCTTCCCTAGGCCCAACTGGAGATTGACCGTGGCACTGTGTCCCAGAGGACAATGATTAATGCACAGCCACAAACAGAGACATCCTGGAACCAACCCAAAGAAGTGACAAAAATAAAGGTCCCAAAGCTTTTAAACAGAAAAAAAAAGATCATAACGAGGTAAACTTTTTAAAAAGATTTTTTTTTCCGTGATAAGCAGGGAAAATTCTGGGAAAAAAATGTTCCAGAGTAATAAAAAAAAAAAAAAGAAAGAAAAAAAGTTGTAACACAAAACTATACCAAACCAAGTTCCTGGCAGTCTGAAAGCAAGTCTCTTTTGGAGAGGCAGGACTTCAAAAAATCTACAATTCTTTTTTAGAGAAGTATAACCAAGACCTCAAAAGACGGGGTGAAATGAGACTGGAAAAAGTCACAAGGTTTATAGTCCGGGTGAACGTAACAAAGGCAAAGAGGAGAAAGGAAAATTTCTCACTTCTTCATTTTCAATGGGAAGTGAGAGAAGAAAAAAATTTATACTTTCAACATTTGCACCTTAATATGCAGTAAGATTCTGACCTGTAAATCACTGCAGGAACTAAAAGAAACAAAGGACAAACGTTTGTCTTGAAACAGCCAAGCATTTCCACTGCAACCGTTAACCTCAATAGTTAACGCTACCAAAACTTTCTAAAGATGCATTTAAAATTAAGAAGAAGAATCCAAAATTAAAAAAAGAAGTGAAAAGATCCCATTTAACTAGTAAACCAAAATCCCACATGGTCAGATTGTCTGGCAAAAAAAATAACCTGAGGGGAAAAAAAGCATTACACAAGACAAAGACAGTTTTACGTCGACAAAAACCACAATATATGTATCGACAGTGGCCTGACCTATTTACTAAACAGTCACAAAAATCATACTTCTGTTAAAAAAAATAAAAAGATACAAGGCAAAATATGAAAAATCATAGTAAAATTTTATCTGCATCTTTACCATTGTTGAATTAAGTCGTCAAAAAACGAGGATTTTATCTAGCAAAATAAAATTAAAAACAAATACTAGACCTTAAAAAAAAAAAATCACTATTTCAAGTATGAGAACATTTGCAAAAGGGAAAACTACACTGGTGAAATTGTCCGATTAAATACTTCAGCATAACACACGCTTAAGCACAATCTAAAAAAAGGAGTTATTCGGTCAAAGATACACAGATAAAAAGACAACAAACTGGGGGCAGCCAAAACAATGACGAAAAGTAAATTTACAATTTTAAAAATGTCCTTTTTTCCTCAGAAAAGCAAGAAAAGGCACTGAGAACTCAAACTCCCGGTGTGGAGTAACTCAACCTCCCGAGGAGGGAGAGGCGAGCAGGCCGCGCGGCGGAGCTGGGCGCAGGGGGTGCAGGCGGAGCGGGGCGCAGGGGGCGCAGAGGGAGCGGGGTGCAGGGGGCGGAGAGCGG
>NW_006442110.1:859090-862653 GCF_000325575.1 Pteropus alecto | reverse complement strand
AGCCCGTGTGCGGGGACCCCCTCCGCCGCCCACATCACCCCAGCCCTCCCGAAGGC
Organism: Pteropus alecto; assembly: GCF_000325575.1. Classification (NCBI taxonomy): domain Eukaryota; kingdom Metazoa; phylum Chordata; class Mammalia; order Chiroptera; family Pteropodidae; genus Pteropus; species Pteropus alecto. The sequence goes on along the minus strand of NW_006442110.1, from coordinate 862,597 downwards.
CGCGCCGCTGGCGGGGGAGAAACCGAGACAGGACGAAGGCAGACCGGGGCCAGCAAGGGCCAGGCCAGAGCTGGGCGCGCTCCTGCGCCGCCGGGACCAGCCCGTGGGGAGCGTGGGGTGCACAGAAGAGCTCTGGGGGTCTGTGTTTTCTGAGAACTTGTTATTTCTCGTGGAAATGCAAACCTAAAATTATGAACATAAGTGGGCCTGCAAGGGTACCGCAATGCAGACTTTAACACCCGCGCTTACTTAGCCCGAGTCCTGTCGAGGACGCAGGAAAAGACCAGGACTCGCTGTGGTTAAATCACGAGACCTCTGGCGGGCACGCGCCTGTGCGCCCCCCGCCCCCCGGGACAGCGCCCCAGGGCGAGCAGACGATGTCCGATGTCCGCACGCAGCACCTGACGGCCAGCGGCAAACTTCAGCAATAACTGCTTTGGTGCCCATTTATTTCAGACCTTCGGAGACAGCTTTCCAGAGTTGCTGAGTGACAACTTCTCTGCGTCTACTGTTCAGGGACTGCTTGCTGGCGTTTTGAGGTGTGATTACTCTGAACTAGTAAACATGGTCATGGCGTTATCAATACTACTTTTAGACAAATACTTACACAAAGGTAGTCTCTGTATGGGCATTAAAGCCAAAGGAAAAGCTAACGCACCGAGCTGGCCTGAGAAAGTATCTATTACTCAGTCTTGGCAATTTAGTTTCAAGGCAAAATTGTCTGTTAGATTAAATTAATATATACTTTATAAATTCCAGTTTTACTTTTTAAAGTCAGTGTGATCACTAAGTACAATATTAACAGGGAGGTACGGTAATGTACCAGCTAAAACGACATCGTAAGATAGGAAACCCGAGTTTTAGTGCCTGTTCTGCTTCTCCAAATCAGTGACCTGGACAAGTTCCCGCACTAGGCCCTCAGCGGCTCCTAATCCAGAACGGACTGGTTTACCCGGATTTCAAAGGAAGCAACTGCAAGCACGTGAGCTACAAAGCGTGACTGATGCGGCTTAGGGAGCACCCAAAGCGAGGTCACAGTAAATGCGTTTTGTTACTGTCTTCTCAACAGAAAAAGTTTTAGTCAGTTGAGAATTACAGGTAAACGAATTATTCTTACCTTCGCTTTCACTTTAAGAATTTAAACATTTTGTGCCTCTATGCACAAATTCGTCTAAAAGTTGTTTGCCTGGTACTACACTAACTCTGCCCAGAGGGAGCGCTGTCCGCCAACAGACAAGGTTCGGCGATGCAGAGGAAGAACCTCAGGAAATGTAGAGAGAGACCAGCACGAACACCTCAGGGTCATAGAGATGCAAATCTCAAAACATATGGGAAAAGGGAGAATCTCTGGCTAAAAGAATATCCAGAAAAAATTTTAAAATAACTGCAAATACATCCTGAAAGTGTCCCACCAAGCAGGAAGACGGGTCACGCTGACTGCAAGTGATCTGACAATGTGGTGACTATAATCCACAATGACATGTACCCCCGTAATATCAGACATATTGATATCTTAAGCAATGACAAAGAAATGGGGAAAATGTCTAGATTCTGTCTAGCTCTCAAAGCCAAGAGAAACTTTAAACAATATCTAAAAAAATAAATCTCTAAGTCAATCATCCCGTGCTAAAACTACCACAGCCGAGGTACTATATATATCCACACATACACATATCTACATATATATACATGATTCCCGATATTCAATACAAGTGTACATCTAAATACAGAAATATACGCACAGATAAAAATCACTGTACAATAACCTAAAAGCCAACTTATCCAAATGTAATGCATTTTATCTCTGGATTTTAAATTAATGGATTTAAAAAAATGTATCTCTGTTTTCGTATCCACATACGGGGAGACTACCTATTTCGGATTTTCTGGGAAGATTAAAGATTAATTATTCAAAAACCATTTGTGAGCCATGAAGCACCATCCATGTTAGGTAACAGATTCATAGGAGCATTTTTTATAACAGCCTGGGATTGTGAACAACCCAAATGTTCAACAAGGGATTCAATAAGCAAACTGTGGCTCCTCCTCTACGCAGCAACAGTACGGGCGCACCTCGAAATAACCGAGTTTAAGAGACAGACCCGAAAAAAGAAAAAAAAAATGTATACACTATATGACGTCATTCATAAAAAATTCTGGAAAATGCAAACTCATCTATGGTGAGAGAAAGCGGATGCCTGCCTGGAGGACAGGAGGGGTGGGTGGGCGAACAGCTGCGGGGCTCGCAGGGTACCCAGGGACCTTCGGGGATGGCGAGTATGCTCATAGCCTTGAACGTGGTGATGGCTTCATGAATATGTACACATGGGTCCAATAAATTATAAACTTTATAGATATGTACAGTTTATAGTATACCAATTAAACGTCAGTAAAGCTGTTTTTTTTTTAAGTTGATGGCAATGTATAGATTTGAATAGGTATCCGATTTGTCTGCTCTACAGAAATAACATACAGATGCTGATATTTTTCTTAAAAAAATAAACAACTTACTTTGCATTTCCAGCCATTGGTTGGTACTGATTTCATAACTGGTTGAAGACAAAAAGTATGATACCCTTTGTCACACGTATCACACACTAGCATCTTGCTATCTTCTCCCGATTGTCTAAAAAATAAGATAGCATTAATGATGCCTGATCTTTAAACTTATGTTTGTAACATAAGTAATCATCTAAAGAATCAATCCTGGGAACTGCCTGGTTCATAAACACCTCAGTGTCTGTTCTGTCTATGCACAGATAATGACGAAGGTAACCCCCTAGAGGATGGAGAGACATCTTCCCAAGGTCCCTAAGGGATTTTCCTTACTGAATGCTCACCAACGGGGATCCCACTTTAGTCAATTTGGGATTCCTGCAAAGAAGGAAGGGTTAAGGCCAGATGACTGACGCTGATCTTTACTTTTTAAGCACCCCAAACTCATCCTTTCTTGGGGAAGGAGCTATAACTGATGAAGCTGTGTGGAAAGGCACAGATCTTGGGACAGGGAACTGCAAAGACATTGTCATCTAATAAAAAGGGTCAAACCTGGTATCAGACCTGTATTTGTACTCAGACTGATTTTCTAGCTGTGACTCCTAAATAACTTCCACTTGAGTTCTCTTAGTTTCAGATATAAAATGTGAATAATAATCAAAGATTACTGTAAGAATTAAATATGATTCTGGCTGAAGAGCTTAGAATATTCATTAAGCAGTAAGTGCTAAATCAATAGGTATTAGAATAATCGTCTCATCAATATCAAGAACTGTACTCAAAAAAAAATCTCTGCCTTGATTCTTGGCTGTTAATCACTCTCAGATACTAAGAGTTTAATTCAAGAGGAGGAAAAAGAAATCTGGGGAACGCAAGAGCTGAGGAGCCGCTGAGTGAAACCTAGGGCGAACAGGGGTGAAAAGGGAGAGGTGTTAGTTGGCCTCCGGTTATTTCTTATTCTGCTTAACAAATTCTACATATAAAATTGCATATTTTATCTCTACATGGGAA
>NW_006442110.1:790220-859039 GCF_000325575.1 Pteropus alecto | reverse complement strand
ATTCCCTCCCAAGAAACTAGGCACAGATACAAGGTACCAAAAAAACGCTGACCAATAGTTTAATTTTTACCAAAATATAAAAGCACATGGTCCTACTTATTCTACACAATTCTGAGCTACTGATGCTTGCTGTTATCAAATTAAATCAGGAATAAAATACAGATTAGGGCAGCGGTGGCATCATTTCTCCTGGTGACAAAGGTCCTCAGTGTGTAAATAATTTAACTGCTGTAGATGCAGGTAACATACCCAAATTATCATGCTGATTAGTAGCATGAGGGAAAAAAAAATCACAAAGAGTGGAGAAATAACCCAAGACTGGGCTCCTACAAACAGCTGACCCCATTACAGATGTTTAAATGCCGTCTAATATGTTCCTTCAGCACTGTGGTGCTGGGACCTACTGAGCATGTGTCAGACAGACACAGATTTCTTTAAATCATCTTAGTGTAAATCGTTCTTCCTGGAATGAAAGATGTTTCACTCTAACAACTACCTTCTGGAGTTAGTAGAGGTTTATTTTCCTATTAAACCTCCACCTCAGTCTCCCTGGGAAAAAGCTCCTTTATTTTTTCTGAAGCTTATTTTATTTTAAATTGTTAATATCATTCATTTAAAAACTGTTGGCAAATTTAAGTCAGCTTTTTAGGCAACCAGAGGAATTTAAATGGTTAAAATTAGCTTTTTAAGACTTGGTTCAAAGTGCTGTACATGTGAACACATGCCTAGCATTTATTCTCTAAGCCGATGCGAAGGCATCTGGCCGCAGCACGAACCACCTTCACCGCGTCACACGAGCCTGTTGCACCTAACAACAGGGCCTCTCCCAGACTCAACACACACCTTCGAGTTGAAATTAGAACTTACTTGCAGTTCTGGCACACTTTGCACTCAGGACATTGCCAACCTGCACGTTTTAATGGAGTGACTGCTACGTCCAGGCACATTCCATGATAGTGCTGGCCACAAGTGGTACAAAAGAACTGATCTAAGAGGTCTCCCGGGCTGTCGCACACTGCACAGTTTGCATCTTCCTTTGCTATAATTAACAGTGAAACAATGAGATTGTTGTATAAGAGTTTAATATTTTTCTGACTTTACAGTTTAAAAAGCACTGGAAGGGAATTGGCACGGTAAATCTTTCAGACACTTGAAGTTATCCACATTGAAGCGATCGTCAATCAGAACAAGGTCTCGAGAACACCACCGATATAGTTCATCTAAATTTAATCACATTAAATTTAATCAGAGCTTGGTGATTATTTGTGCCTACATCTACTTGAGACCATAGGCAGTTCTTACTGAATTTCATGACCCTGGGTGCCTAGTTAATGCTCGATGTTACGTTTGCTGAAAAATCCAACAGGAAAATATCAACTGAGAGATGCTTTGCAGGGTAAAAAGAAACATTTTATGTGGATGTTAAATATGTTTTAAAATTAACAAAATCAGATAAGAGACAAAATTAAGAAATGTTAATATCAATTAGATTAAGATGCTGCTTAAGTATAAACAGACTAATTTTTATTCAAATCAAATAAGGTTTCTTTTTGGTACTGGAAAATATCATATGAGGGAGAACGCTAAAGACGGAAGCTACATATTCACACACAGATATGATACATCACACATTAACTCTACATTCATCTATATCATCGGCTGTAAAAATGCATTAAGATCTATACAATTACGGACATCACCTAGCCCCTAAATGTGGATCAAAAGAAATGGCACTTTTTGACAGTTCCTTTACCACTGAAACAAGACATAATTGTAAGAATACATCTGCCTTGCCTTGCCAAGTACACAGTTACACTTACAGATATTACAAAATAAGGAAAATAATGTATTCTAAAATCACACCAATCTGATAATATACATAAATATGCATATATCTGACACTTAGGGTCCCAACTAAATGGTTTCATTAGCTGATCATCCTAGGACTGCTTTGAATTGCATAGGCGAATGTTCGTTTTCCCGAAGGTTTGGTCAGTCTTCCCCGGCTATGAGCCCTTTCTACCTTCTCTCCTCCCCAGTCGAGCGTCTTGAAACAGCGTGATCATCTCCTCTTCCTTACATCAGGAGTCAGCACGCTGGTTTTCTGGCCACCGAGGTCTCTGGTATACAGGCTTCCCGTTTTAATTTTAGTCTTTTTAGAATAGGAGAAACCACTCACAGCTTGAGGGCAGTACACAGACAGACAGACCCTAGGGTGGACCTGGCCTGCAAGCTGGACTCCCCCCGACCCCCCGTTTCACACCCGCCTTTCACCTTAAAGCTACTTTAAAGAGGCTGCAATGACCTGTGAACTCCGGCCAGTACTTCTGAGATCTTACCTTGATCTTACTTTACCTGCACTTCGCAGCGTTCACACTACCGCCTACTCCCATGTTGGAACCCCCCTCCCCTGGTTTCTACCATGCGCTTTCCCTATTTTCTCCAGCCTCCTCCACCTCCGTCTCCTGCTCCGTCTCCTGCTCCGTCTCGTCTCCTGCTCCTGTGTTGCTTCCGCCCCTCTGCACTCCCCTAACTGCGGGAGTCTTCGGATTTCTCCCCGTTCCTTCTCGAATTTCCCAGGTTCTCCGTGACCACCACCCACCACGATTCCTGAATCAGTGTCGCCGGCCCCGGACGTCCTTCTAAACCCCGAAGTTATCTTCAAGGATTAGTGGACCTCAGTAGCCAGAGGTTCTAAAAATACTCACTCGACACTTCTAAGATAAAACATTTTCTAAGCCTAAACCTCTCCCTTCTTCTGAACCAGATGGGTAAAGGCAGAAACTTCAGTGTCACTGCAGACCCTGGAACTCTGCCCCGGCCCAGCATGTCCACGCGGACACCAGCTCCCACCGAGCGAACTTCCCTGCGTCCTCGTCCTTCCCCCTGGACAGCTGGGCCCCTCACGCTCTGCCTTGGGAACTGCGGCGTCTTCTGAATGGAATCCTCACTCGGGTTCTGATCGCCTCACTAAACCGCCGTCTACACCTCCAAAACGACTTTTCAAGACGGTGACTCGAACTCCTATGCCCGACTTAAGACTTCAGTGTGCACTCGCCTCCCGCTCTGAAATGCGGTCCAGCTAGCACGACCGCGGCTTCTACTATCACTGCTACTACCATAACTGCATATTATGATGACTTCTGCTACTACAAGAACAAAAACTTTCAATACTTCCCCCTTTTCACCTAAAAGAAAAAAAAAAAAAATCAAAACTTTCTAGTATGAGGCAAAAAACCCCCAAATCCTTCCCTCCTTTGCCAGCTGGATCTGAGCCTCCCGCTAGCTCCCGGTCACACGGAGCGGTGCGAGCTGTTCAGGGCTCGTGTGCCTGTGTGCATTCTGCTCCATCCGCGTGAACTCTGTCCCTGTGCTGTGCCCCAGCCCGTCCAACAGGCCTTCAAGCCTCTGCTCACACTCAGGCCCCCTGTGACCACACCCAAACACCTCCTTGGTAGCTGACCACTCCTTCCCCATGCGCTGGGAATAAACGGTTATGCGATCAATCACAAGCCCGGAGGACAGGGCCCTGCCTTTGCCAGCTCTGCACCTCACTTGCTTCCCATAAATCAAGTCTCGCTAAATGTACTTTAAATTGACGTGCTTCTGAAATCACTTTTACATGGCTCCTGAATTGAGAGGCATTTTAAATAAATTATTAATTTAAAAAAGGAAATGTCACAGACTGGCTCATTTTTGATAGAAATGACATAATAGGGTAAATTATTTTTCTCAATACAAAAAGAGAGTGCCAATATTTACTGACTCCAGTCATGTATATTTAAAAACTGATCTTTGATATTTGCATACCCTCAGAACTTACAAAAATTGGGGCCAATACTAGACTCTTGGTTATCAAATACTCAGTTCATCTTTCTACTCTAATTTGCCAGGAACGCTGTCTAAAATGCTTCTGTGAATCTCCAGAATGTGCTTCAAATTCTATGGTAGCTACGAGCCCATGTGGCTCGTAAGGAAATGAAATGCAACTAATTCAAACTGAGATATGCTGTACATATTCAACACACCCAGACACCAAAGACTTACCAGGAAAAAGATAATGTCGAATATCTTAAAACCTTTTTATTACATGTTAATATCAATATTTTATGTATACTGGGGTTCTATCTATATTTAAAATTGATCTCAAAATTTTTTTTCCCTACGGCCACGCCACCCTGAACAAGCCCAATCCCGTCTGATGTCGGAAGCTAAGCAGGGTCGGGCCTGGTTAGTACTTGGATGGGAGACCACCTAGGAAGACCAGGTGCTGTAGGCGTACAAAATTTTAAAAAATAAGCGATTGTAAGCTGACAAGGTCCTTGCAATCCGTGAGGTCAAGCAAGGGTTGCCTTGCCCCCCCCCACCAAAAAAAATTTTAACATGACTAGAAAATTAAAATTACTTACATTGTTCGCATCATATTTCTACTGCACAGCACTATGTGCTACAGCAAAGCCCAATCTGCAACTAGATAACTGTCACTGTGTTACTGCTTCATTCTATGATAGTTCCAGCACTTCTCTAATGACGAGACTGGCATTTTGTTTGATTAATGTGGGTCGCTAATAACACATCAGGCACGCAAAAAAAAACCCATCCACATTTACTTTGCATGATATAAAAATAATAACAAAAAAGTACTACATAAAGAAATGAAGTTGTTTCCAACTGCGTCCCCAGTCAGGGAACAGATAACATGCAGAAACGCGAGAGCAGCCTGTTGGAGGTCGTGCCCGAGAAGATGGCACCACTGGAGAGCTCAGGTGTTGTGTGGGCTATAAGTGCACGTACATATACATACATAGGTGTCTGCAAACCACAGAGACTTGTTTGAAGCGATACCCGAACAACTAAGTGAGGTTTTTCTTTGAGTAGTTGGAAAAGCAAAAGAAACGGAGGGACAGACTAAAGCTACAGACAGTCTGAGGGGACAGGAGCAAAGTCCAGGCCAGTCTGGCTCCAAAGGCCACGTTCTCTGCCAGTACCGGGATCACTGCCGAGGGAGGGGCGCGCCAGGGGGGGGAGCATCTGAGTGTGAGCAGAGGTGGAGAGCGCGGGCACAGGCCGCAACGAAGCGGCTAAACCACGAAGGGGCAGCGAGACAAGAGAGGGAGGAACGGAAGGGTCCGCGTGGCCCGAGGCCACTTCCTGAGGCCGCGATCAGAGAAGAGATGGAGGAAAAGACAAACACCGAGCTCGACTTGGAAGGGAGCTTGTCACCGTCCTTTAAGTTGGTCAGGCTGGAAGGTGAGGCCGCGGCTTACGAGGTCTAGAGAAGCCCCCGGGAATGGAAGCCGGGGCACAGATGAGGGCGACAGAGGTCGGCCGATGCCAGACAGCACCGGCCTGAGGAGGAATCAGCACATCACAGCACCCGCCACCGACGCCTGCGCTGCCGGCAGGTCACTGTGGGGGTGATCTGCCTACCGCGTGGAACTTCCAGCAAGAAAAAGCAAATCGTGGATGCTGTCCAGAGCGGCTGGCCCACGGACAGGCAGGTGGGCAAGGTCAACGGACGGACAGAGTTCAGGGTGACAGAAAAGCGGCAGGGCTTGGTGTCAAAAGATGCAAAGACGACCAAGAAAATGAGCTCAGAGTTGAAGGCTTAACTGAAGCGAACGCAGCTGCAGCTGGAGGAGGAAGGAGGGCCTGGGGGAGGGGCGAGGGGCGCAGCGCCCGCGCGTTCAAACCCGACAGACTTCGCCTGCAGAGCGGACGGGAGCCCAGCCCCGTGCCCCGTGGGGTCTAGTCTGTGCATCCTGCGCGTCTCCACTCCCCGCCTGGCAGACACCCCGTCCCAGGCACCACGGCTGCCTGCCATGTCGGGCTCATTCATTCCTGAAGGCCTGTGTGGTAGCTGTTCCATCTGCCTGGAATGTTCTCTCCTCTGATCTGGCACGGCTGGCCCCTTGCGTTTAGCTTCCTTCCCCTGCGAGTCAAAACACTCCCAAGGAAGAGTGTGTGGCTGTGCCTCCCAGGTGGCTCTTGAGTGTCCATGTTCCAGACAAGGTTAGTGCACACTGTATCATCGTGAAGTAAGAAGCCACGACCAGCACTTATCTGTGACCAGCACCCTCCAGCCATGTTCTAATGGAAATGGCCTTGGCCTTGCTCACAGATACTCTTCGTAGGGACTTCTTTCTAACGGGGTCCGTATCTCTGTCATTTGTCAACGTCCATGAAAAGGCGTCACTCCGGCTCCTCACTCAGCTGTCACAACATAGTGTTCTACACAGCAGCACAGAGCATCCTACGCCAGGCACACGTGCAGCTTGAGCCTCAGACGAGAGCTACGATAACCACCTCTCTGTGAGGCGATTCATTTATCCAAGGTACAAGGCTGCATGATGTTCACTAATTAGTGTCATTTAGCCCTCAAACAACACTGTCATTTAAGATACCCCCATTTTTAAGACATAAAAATTTATGTACTTTGGGCCATGAGACACAATCAGGACAGCTCGAAATACTTATGAAGACTGTTGCGTACTCTTGTATATTGTTGTAATACATTCCGTCTGCAATATTCTCTATACCATTGGATTGAGACAAATGGTCAGAAAGCTGTGTATTTAAACTGCATTGTTCAATATCCCCAAGAAACAGCACGTACTTGGTTGGGCTTTGGTTTGGTATCGCTGCCTTATTGTGATGTCCGTTATGCGGAGCTGCCTTGTGGGAAGTACTTCTTATGCTTCAAAGCAGCTACTTTCAGACAATTTTTCACTGCAGCATATAGAGTGTGTGTGTGTATGTGTGTAAATATACGTATGCGTGTGTATAATACATATACATATGTATTTCGTGTCAGTATCAAGTAAATTCTCGTCACACTGCTGTGGACCAGGTAACTAACTGCTCACATCTCCTCCTTCGTGTTGACTGCTGAGCAGCTCTGGTGCCAGACCTGTGGCTCAGGTTTAGGAGGTGTACATTTGGGCATCGGCCTCACCATTACCTTCCCGTTTATCCTACCCTCATTTTCCCATGGCCAAAGTTCCTTGCTTATTTTTAGTTTCATTTATTCCTACCATTCATGTATTTTCACAAGTCTCCATAAGTCTATTTTGGAACGAGGCACAGTATCAATAACTTCAGAGTATCTTTCAGCTCTATGTGGCCAGCACGAACCTTTCGCTACGTGCGTGATAAATCAAAGCAAATCACCTCACCTCAGTTCCTACACTTCATTACTTTACAAAACGATTTACGATCTCTAACGCGTGAGTGAGGCCGACGCCATCAGAACTCAGTCTGCAATAGTTCTGCCCTTAAGTGGTAAAATATCTAACACCAGAAACACAGTCATAGAAAGTCTGCACACTGTGTACTCAGGTCTAAAGCACAACTACGTACGAAAGGCTGAACAAATTCAGATCCTTACACACACACACACACACACACACACACACACACACACACACACAGTTTTAGTCGACTGGCAGAGTGTATTAAACCACCCAGAATATAATCAACTCTGATGACTGACATCACAGATTGTGCACTTAGTGAAGTAATTCACTATACGAGGTCTTAAAACGATAACACCCACAATAGTGGCTGTGCATGAATGTTCTCGCTCTCCCAGATTTAACGGTGTGGGATCCAACACATTTTTAAAACTTTAAATCCCTTATTAGCCTAAATGCAATCTAACATTTCAGTATGCCTTACCTAAAATATATGTCTGTATGGTCATTAAAGGCAACACGGTTATACACGTAGATACAAAATTTTAACTAAAGATGAAATTATGGTACTGAAAAAAGATGAAAAAATAATGATTATGAAATCTATCTGTACTTGAGATTACTTCAGTTTAAGCCTGAGGTTGCTATAGTTATGGTGCACAGAGCTGGGAAAAGATAGGAAAAAAGTCTTTATGAACATGACTAAGAAAAAGGTAAAAGCTGACAATTAGGTAAAAAAGACTGAATAAAGCATCACAGAGATTTCATAATGAGACTGGAAATTCAGTTGACTAGGGGGAAGATCCCAAAGCGATTCATGCTCATTGGAAATTCATAGAGGAAGAAAAAGGTAGGGTCTCTGTGTTTAACAACAGAGACAGGAAAGTGTTATGATTTTCTGTATAACATAAAATTCAAACGTTTAAACATTTTCACTTAATTATCAAATAGTGCTCGGAAGAGAAAGGGAGAAAGCAGGGCTGAGGACGGCAGCTGAGGACGGCAGCCAACCAAGGCAGACGGACCGCGGGGCGGCGCCGAGGCACCTCCACGGTGACCTTCCGAGTGAGTGTGTGGGGGCCCTGTTAGCGTAGGTCCTGAAGTCACACCTAAGTCATCTTCTGATTCTGCACCTGGGTGGCTGTTTAGTAGAAAAGGCACTGCATACCATCTAACCTTTTAAACGGCTTACTGTATAGCACACGCTAAAATATCATACACTTCGTATTTCTATCTTTCTACAGTGGTTTAAAGTTTTTAAGATAAGAATGGCATGCAAACTACATTTGACTTTTTCAGGAAATTACTCTTCGGATTTAACTTCAATGATACTGTTGATAACAGCGTCCCTCCCCGAAAGGACCTCGGCAAAGGTCCCTCGGATGATCACGACTGTGTCGCGTCACCTTGTAATCCAAGCAGAGCCACGTTTCGGGAACGTACACATTTGTGACTGTAAGTGGGTGCACAGGTAAACGCAGGAAGTCGCGGCTGCAGTGAACTTACATCTCTCAGGGGCTTGGTCGATGTGCTCCGGACACAGCAGGAAGAAGTGGCTGAGGTCCTGGAAGGTGCCGGCCCCGGCCGCACACGGGTAGTGGTACATCTGCGTGCACCTCTCGTCACAGCACCGCAGAGTGGCTCCCAGGTGCTTGCAGAACGCACATCGCTGAAGGGAGCAAAGGGAGAGACGCTTCGTTAGGGAGCTGGGAAAGGGGACACTCCGTCGCGGGGCGAGGAAGGTGTGAAATGACGTTTTCGGAGATACTCGTCAGAGGATGTCGTGCCCCTGGAATGAATTCCAAATAAAGGATGGGTTAAAGATGATAAGACCTACGGTGGGCAGTTCGGTGTCCACACAGCATCGATTCGCCGTCTACTCAGGTTCCGTCGTGAGCATTCCACCTTTTCTACTGACTTTGGAGAAAGTGTGTAAATACGTTTTTTTTTTAAAATCAGTAATATGATTAAAAGAGCAGGTGTCTAGTTGAGGGTCATTTTAACAGTGATTAAATCGCATTAATAAACAAACGAAAATGAACATATGTGATTTATAAAACCTCTTGGTGTTTTTCACCCTGCCTAAAAATCAGTATGAGATCAAGTCCTCAATCACGACTAATAAGCTAACGAGGGGCAACGATATTCTTAAATGCAACAAATTTACACATTTCATGTAGCAAGTAGTGTTAAGTTTCCTAATAAATGCTAGGAACGTGAAGGTCTTATGAGTATCTCCTCTCTGCACCCCTGCCCCCCCCCATTTCAACCTGCCTCTACTGTCCTGCAAGTGGTAATGGCTAAGAAATAAACAGAGAAATAAGCCCCACAACTGGCAGGGGGAGTCGAAGGCAATGATGTGTAAGAAGCTGGTGGGGATTACCCACAATGCTGCACAGACTTAACTCGGCTTTTCCTAAGAAGGATGCACAAACTCTGGCTTACCCTTCCCAGCCCATTTTGGAAATCCCATTCTTTGTGGAGCCTTTGCTGGGGGCCTGCATCATACAGCGTAAAACCTTTCTCTAAGACGCCTGGCTGTCTGTCCTGTACAGTCCTCTGCTGCAGCGTCTGCACCAACACGTGCGAACTGTCTCTTTTCAGCCTAGTCCAAGACCCTGGAGCAGAGGAAACTGCCACCTTGGCATCCGCAGCAGCACGCGCGATGCCTGATAAGCAGGCGTTGGCGTGTATGGGCGCCAAACGGATGGCTCTGCAGGTAATCTCACTTGCACCTCATGTGACTTGCAACTTGCAACTCTGCCACTTGCGGCTCATGAAGAGCACAGCCAAAACAGCTAAAGGCAAACGGGGCAATCCTGCTCAGAAAACTGAGCCTCAAGTAACAGAGTTGCTAACAGTGCTATGCATACCTTCACAGGCTAATACACTGACTCCGTATTCTGCTAACTCATCAGAGAATACGATAATTCTAAGTTGTAATTAACGTCCACGTTTTATGTGTCAATCTACATAAGATATCACACGCCATCAAAGCCTTGCTCGTGGCCTTCGGTCCACTGGAGACAGCCTGGTGCCTCTTGGTGTCCTCGACACACTTCGAGTGCGGCCCACAGATTTATGCAGCTTCTCAGTTATGCATAAATGCTCGTTATATTTGTGGCATTTAAACTTTATATAATGTCCACAAATCCACAGACTAGTAAACATGTCCGTTCTTTTTGTACTCAAGGGTGTCACTGCATCAAAAACAGAGAAGTAAAGAAATAAAGCCATATTTCTCTTAAGGGATAGAGTGTAAAAACTAGCTTTTTCCAAACTGAATATATTTTTAGTTTAAAACCTCCTGAGGTATCCGGAAAGGGTCAGTGTATTTAGGACAACATGCACGATGTCTAGGCGAACCTGACTATCCCTGCATCATTACCAAAACGCTCAGAGAAACGTGTGTTCACCAGTCCGATCACTCGCCACAAATGGTTTTATTAGCTCATCGGCATCTAATGATTTGTGCTGAACTGTTAAAATCTAGAATCTTTGTTACTTTTATAGCATATGAGAAATTACACAGAAGCCTCTTGCATTAAAAATGATTCTGGCAAATAAAATATAATAACTTTTAAGTGAATAAGGAAACAAAATAATTTAAATTGATCCTTTTCCCAGTGTCTATATCATTTTAGAAACATCGACATGTTCTCTTAATCACATTTGCAATGGAAACTATTTTCTGACATTAGCTAAACTACTATAAGAAATCTGGAATGTATTCAACATACTAATTTACAATAACATATAAAGATATCAGGGAATAGAGGAAGAGAAATAAAATATTAACTGCACTTAATTAAATGCTTCAAACCCATCTGTTATAATTACATAGCAACTGAAAGACATTTGGCATTGAAAGAAAATGTATACTTTACATATAGGCTGGAATAGATTATTTTGAACCAAATAAAAAGCATTTGTAAAATTATAGAAAATATCAGAGTCGAATTCCACAGGGTACTTCGTTAATGTCAACACTCTCGTAAACCATATATTAGAAATTAAACAAATTATAAACTAAGGAACAATTACAAAGCTAATTAACTTTGAAGAGAGGAAAAGTAAGGTAACTAGCTCTTAAACGGTTTACCACCTGAACAATTTATTTGAATCAAGATTCAAAATTCCTAAATAGCATTTTTCCCCTACCTTTTTAATCATTAAAAAAAAAAAAAGGGAAGGAGAGAGAGAGAAAAGTGTTATAGTACATTTCGACATTAGTCCAAGAACGCAGCCGAGCACGCATGCGGCCAAACGCGAGAAGAGTCTGAGAAACTTCCAGAACTCCCATCTCACTAGACTGAAAACAGGAAGCAGCTCTCAAAACAAACCTGTAATACAGAGCGGGGTCGACAAAATTTCTGGTTAAGGTTAAAGATGAGCTACAAGCTGTAAAACAGTAACAAGCCCGAGGACAATCCGAGGCTTGTCCATTCATTAGGGATTTATTCTGTATCAACCACAGCAACGGGCTCCGTGCTCGAAGAGACGCAAGTATCAGGGCGCAGTGTGCAGTGCCCCTTCCCGCGCCCCAAGGCCATGACGGTGTCCCCGCAGGAACACCGAAGGGAAGGAAAGCAAAGGCCTCCCAGACACAGGACCGCTCCGAGGCCGACGCAGAGAGGGAGCAACGCCCGTAGATCTCCCCATCACCCACAAAGGCCGGGGTACACTCTGTGAAATCAGGTCTCCTACAGCGATGTGATCAACTGTGACAAGGACCAGTGCCCCATCGAGTAGTTCCACTTCTCTTGTGTAGGACTGAATCATAAACAAGGCGGCCAGCGGTGCTGTCCCACGTGTGGAGGGCACAACAAGGAAACCGTGGACAACGCCTTGGGGAGGTCCAGAAAGGAGAGGCCTCGTGACAGGCGGGAGGGACCTCAAAGCACCGCGAGGAGAACCAAGCCCCCGAATTCACTGCAGCGCCGCCTTTGGTGAGGCGCAAGGACCGTACAATGCGTACTTTTAAGGACAGTTAGGAGGGGCGCCAGCCCTTCTGTAGGGTGGCGGTGGTTCCCTGTGCCTCTTCTTTCGCTGGGACACATGGGTAACAACAAAGTGGTCTGTGGATCAACATTGTAGAAACTACAAACATAGGTTTGAATTAAACACTCAAAAAATCTTATTAGGTTTTCCACACCCAACTGTTTTTAACCGTGACCAAACTTTTCTCCTTATTAGTCATCTGGAATTCTCCCAGAATATAGTAATAAAGAATAAAGCTAAAGGTAAAATGACACAGGAAATTGATCCAGAAGAACCAACGTCTGCTTAATAAGAGAACCAGAATAAGAGGGAAAGAAAGGATTATAATCAGGGAAATTATTCTAGAAGAAAATTCATGAAAATGTCTGACGACAGGAGCTAACGTTAGGCATAGAAGCTGAAAGACAGTCCCATCTGTTCCACTGACCTCTGCTCACGAGAAAGCCCCACCCACCCAATCTCTGCTACGCCGCCTCCCTGAACAAAAAATGCCAGCTTCACATTAACATGTGTCACACCTAGAAACACTGGCCAAGTTTTAAGAAAACAAGGATCAAGGAAAAGTTCTGGGAGCCTCACAAAAAGGAAACTAGGCCATTTCCAACGAAAGAAGAATCAGGCATCACTTATCAGCGATCGACGCTGACTGCAAAAACGAAAGAGTAATATCCTCCAAGATGTACAAAAAAAATTTGAAACAAAAATGTTACTACTTGCTAAGTTAATATTCAAGTCCATGAACAAAAAATGTAATTAGGTTAAATTCCCTACTTAAAAACAGCAGCTTTCGAAATGTGCAAAGAATACTTTATGTAAGTGCTTAAACACACAAACTCTGTATTACACACACATACATATATGTGTGCGCACGTGTGCATGAGGCAGTGACACAGGAAATTCAAAAATAAAGATCTGGGGGGAAGCACATTTTGACTATTACGTTACGAAACTGTTGTTTGTTTAAATCTCCCGTTTAGCAGCTCTGATCTCAAACTGTGCTTTGGGGATAAAAAATGCAAGGCGTGGCACCACTCTGTGACCCCCGAGGGTGTGCAAGTTCGGATCCGCAACCTGCACCGCAGCTGGGAAGGTTCCTGCTTGTCACTTGGCCCCCACTGACACTGCGGTGGACGTGGGCATGTCACCTCTGTGCAGTGGCCTAAGTTCTGATTCTCTAGTAGGCGTCCTCTGCCACCACTCCAGTGGGGACAGGTACTTAGGCTAGAGAATGTGACTTTTTATTCAATGTGCACATGAACTGACTTGAAGCTAGCTGGGTTTCAAGACTTTGTGAAGACGGATTTTTTTTTTCCCAGTTTTGCCTTACACTGAGGGTACTGCCCAGGGATCAGCAAGCTTCTGCCGAAAAGGGCCAGATAGTAAATATTTTAGGCTTTTGGGATAAGAGGCAAAGTCAAAGATATAAGTACTTCTCTATTATGAGAGAAAAAAATTTTCCAGAAACTTTTAATAATTATTATTCTAAATATGGTAATAAATATAACTTTTTTGTTGTTGTAACACAGGACTACTAATAAAAAAACCTAGAATTTGGAATTTGGGAGGGGAGTAACATTTCACTTAACCTAAGTTCAAACTAACTTTTCTCTGTCATCAAAATGGATAGTAAATGTTCATCAGTTTATTCTGACATAAGAGATTTCACATATTCATCTTTGATAAAATATATATCGCAGAGGGGTGCTGCCAAATAGTGATATCAATCCACAGGCATATAATTTTATCTAAGCATACCCACCTTAGAAAGTCGCTTATAAATTTTATTAGTCTCCGTCTTTGGTTTTAGCATATTATTATACCGCAGAATAATCCTTTCAATTAAAAGACAGGTTGACGCTTCTCAATTAGAGTTAAATGCATTTTGAAATACAAAAATTTCCTTGGTACTTGCCTCAAGGTCCAAAAAGTCCTACCTGAACAGTAGTTTGACCTTGAAAAATATTTCTGCACCCAACTTACGTGGGAAGGAAGATCTTGCGTTTTAACTTCTGATGACATGGAAAGCGTATAAAGCATTGACATTACTTGTGCAAACACTAGGCTGCAGAACTGACCTCACCACAGTGTAAAGCAGCGATAAAGCCATGCTTTGCGTTGTAAGTTTAGCCTGAATTCTCTAGAAACTATTGTTAGTCTGCAGCAAAGGTTAACTTCCACGTCCGTTAAGTATTTGATTTAGAGGTTGAGGGCAATCTTCTTACTCAAAACTTTAATCTCAGCCCTCAGTTCAAAAAATGACAAAACTTCACCGCTGTTAAGTCATCAAACTGGTTTGTGGTAGGCAGGGCAGTTCAAACACTCAACGTCTCTATCTGACAAAAATCCCGGGAAGTGAGATGGTGACATCCACAAGCGTAAACAAAACTCACCACTTGATACTAGTGGGTTAATAACTCAAGACAGATTTAAGTATTTTCTGTAAAGATGAGTAAAAACAATGAATAAGGACAGGCATTTAAACACCATCATGTTTCTTGTCCAACTAAACTAAAGCCTTTTCTGCTCCACGCTTATTTTTACCACCATTAACTGTAACACATCTTAACAGATTCCACTTCAGGTTGTACTGAATTACTGTTTTCTCAGCTTCTTTGAAAATATCTGCCCTGTAGTTGTTTCATGCCGACTACTCATAAAGACTAATTCTCAGTCACTTCAAACTCAGCATGACTCCTAGAATAAACAATAACTGAGCAGCACTGTGACATTTACTGACTCAACAAGAGCCCAGAGAAACCACTAGAAACCATTTGCCTTGTTTAAATGACTCTTGATATTGCCCACAATGTCCTCGACCTTTAGCAGGTACTCTTACAGAAAGGTAAGAGTCTCAGAAAGTTTATTTTCTGTGCACGTGTTTCTTCATCTGTAGAAGTCAAACATGATTTAATTAACTCGCCATTGATAAATGGCTTTCCTTGCTCGGCTAACAACAAATGAGCCACTCAAAAACTTACTTTAGTTGTAGCTTCACGTTCATTTTTCACCTTTTTAAAGAATTTCTGCTGTGATGAGATAGTCCATTTTAATTTACTATTTTTTTCTGATCATTAATTTCCTGTGACTTCAGAATAGTGTGATGAGTGCTCAATCTGGTAATGTTGACGAACACGATAGTCCCTGCATAATAGATTTAATGCTTTGCCATCTAGTTTGATAACCACAGAATCCACTCCACCATTCCTCGGAACTGCTGCACATGAAGCCTGGTTTCCTTGCTCTACTGTGAGAGGGGAGTGCGATTGTAATGACAGACAGAAGCGGCCGGGACAACACGAGCAGCTCTCAGAGATAGAGTGTGACTGTGTCGCTGTGGTTCGCGGCACACCCACAGCCCTGCGGAGCAGCCGTGGTCTCTGCGGCAACAACTCCCCAGTCTGTCTCTGGAGTACAGAAGCCACAGATAACATGCAAATGAATGAGTGTGGCTCTGTTCCAATAAAACTTTATTTATGAACACGAAAATTTAAATTTCATATGACTTTCATGTACTGTCAAATACATTCTTTTTATTTTAACTATTTAAAAATGTAAAAAAGCACCTTGGCTTGTGTGCCACATAAACACAGGTGGGGGGCTGGATTTGACCCACAGGCCATAAATCAATGACCTCTGATGTAGCCTCGAGGGACCCCGAATGAAAGTCTATAGCATTTAATGAACCATGAGTCTTATTTTTGCCTTTCTAGCTCTAGAGACTGCCAGAAACCCTTCGCTTTCCAGCCTCTCGGCTGGTTTTTTACAAACTGGACAAATGTCTGAGGAGAAAAGCTAAGTTACTGTCAGGCTGACCTATCAGCATAACCCCTCCCCTGGGCCCTCGCCCCTTCGAGTCCTCGCCTCTCTGAGCGTTCGTTCTCTAATCTTTAAATATTTCTCTGAAAAAAAATATTTTACCCAGCTTTTCCAGTTGTTGTCAGTGTCAGAGCTGATCCAACACAAGCTTCTCTGCTACAGGCGGAGCTGGAAATGATGTGTGCCCTGCCAGGTAGCGAGACTTACGCCCGTTAGCAACCATGGCAGTGCGGTGCTGTCGGCAGAGTATATGGAGAGAGCACTTGGAAACCACACACACGTACATTATTAAACATCTGCTAGACGACAGAGCTTATATTTCGAATTAGTGGATAAAAGAAATTTCAATAAATGATCAGTAACAACTGGCTCCCCGTGTGTGCTAACATGAAACTGGAGTCCTGCATCACATGACATAAAATTCAAAACACCTAAACGTTATCGCAAAACCACAGACATGAGTTTTTGAAATACTGTTCAAGATGACACTTTGTCTAGGCTCCCTGCGCTGAGCTACTGAAACTTACCCATGCTCCAAGCACCATCTCAACCTTTCCAACTTTTAAAATATTTTCAGGTTCCCTCAATCAAAATACATTTCCCATCATAGACACTGTTACTTAACTACAAAACATCCATTCCACCTTCTTCCTTCCTGAGGATCTCGATTTTGTTCAGAAGTCTTTCCTCCTATAAGTGGCAATGTGTTTCAGCGTATTTCAGGGTGTTTTTCCCTGGCCCCGGAGGAAAATCAGAGTCTAATCAAATGGTGCTTGTCTCAATACTTTCACTGGTTACTGGTTATTGGCATGAACATAGGTAATTCTAGGTAATGAGATGTTAGCAGAAACTTGCCAGGGCAGAGGAAAGCGTATGCACAGGATTTTCATGAGTGAAAATAATAATAAAGAATCTTTCTCCCTGTGTCTGAATGTTAGGAGGTTACGATACTTAGGGCTCCCGCCTGCCAACCTTTGGCTGTAAGAGGAACTGGCCAAAGGAAAAGACCAACACGCTGTGGATGGACAACATAAAGACAGCAAGAACCTGGCAACCCGGCGCTGTGAAGACACCGAACTACCACCACCAGAACTCCTGAATTCCCACTGTGAAAGACGTCCAGTATTAACCAATGCTATCCCAATCAATTTAATTAAAAAAAAAAAAAAAAAAAAGACATCCAGCACCCATAGGTAAAATTTATGACACCTGGCGTCCAGATAAATGACCAGGCATACAAAAAGAACAAGCAAACAAACAAACAAACAAAACACAAGAAATCACAATCCAAATGGAAAATAACCAATCAAAACTGACTCGGAACTAACGTAGATGTTAAAATTAGCAGATAAGGACATTAAAAGTTATTAAAAGTATTCAATATACTCAAAAAGTTAAGTAGAGACATGGAAGATATAAAAAAGACTGAATCAAATCTCACAAGATAAAAACATCTGAGATTAAAATCACATTGGATGTGATTGACGGCAGATTAAAAATTACAGAAAAAAAGATGAGTAAACTTGAAGACAAAAACAGAAACTATACAAAATTAAGTACAAAGAGGAAAAAAATAAACTAAAAAAGGAAAGCGAGCATAAGTGAGACAATTTCAAAGGGCCTAATACTTAGGTAACGAGAGTCCCAAAAAGAGAGGAGAAAGACAAACAATATTTGAAGAAATAACTGCCAAAAACTTTCTAATCATAATGAAAACTAAAACCTCACAAATTCAAGAAACTAAACAAACGCCAAGCAAAAGAAACGCAAAGAAAATTACACCGATGCACACTCTGATCGGTGGCCCACTACTAAAATATCCAGGTAGAAAACATGTTATGCAAGAACAGACTCTCAGATACAGAGACAAATTGAGGGACCCCAGATAGGAAGCGGGGTACAGGCATTAGTGAAAAGGTGACGCGATCAAGAAGTACAAAGTGTGAGTTATAAAAAGTCACAGGGATGTAAAGTACAGCATAGAGAACAGAGTCAGTAATATTGTAATAACTGTATATGGTGCCAGACTTATGGGGGTGATCAGTTCATAAATTACATTCATGTCTAATCACTATGCTGTACACCTGAAACTAACATAACTGTAATTGAAAAAATAAAAAGTAAACCAACCAACCAACCAGGAAGCGAGGACAAAGAAAAACAAGACATGTACAGAGGAACAAAGGTCAGGAACGCAGCAGCTTGTCCGTCAGAAACAACGTGAGCGAGAAGGCTGCACACAACGGCTGGAAAGCACCGGGTAGAAAACATGAACCCGAATTCTACGTCTAGCAAAAACAGGCTTCGAAAATGAAGGTGAAATAAAGGTGCTTCAGAAATATAAATGCCCAAAGAATTCATCGCCTGCAGACCTACAGAGTCAGAAATGTTAAAAGACATCCTTCGGGCAGAAAGAAAATGGTACCGGGGAAAACCTGGGTCTACACAGGAGTAAAGACTACCCAAGTGCCAGCGACGTGGATAAATAGTTGATATGTTTTCGTATTACTGAAATCACTTTAAAAGATATTCGACTGTTTAATCAAGGAATAAAAATGTCTCATGGACTTTATAACATATGTAAAAATCAAATGCGCAACAGTAAAAGCACAAAGTCCAGGAGGGGAAACAAACAGAAGGGAACAGAAGTTTATTTTTATCATACATCAAACTATGTATCACTCGAATGCAGACGGTGATTAAGTGCAAGAAGTATACTATAAACCCTAAAAGAACCAACAAAATAACAAAGAGTCATAGGTGATAATCCACAAAGGAGATGGACTGGAAACAAACAAAAAAAAAATCCAAAAGAATGCAGAAAGAAACAATAAATAGAAAAAAACACACACAAACGAACAGGAAGGCTTACTCACATTAAACATACGTGGCCGAAACACTCCAATTAAGAAGCAGAGACTGTTCGTAAGATTTTAAAAAGCAAAACCAAAAAAAAAAAAAAAAAGCAAAACCATTTCCTGCAAGAAATGCTCATTAAATAAAAACACAGAAATAGGTTAAAATAGAAAGATAGAACAGTATATACCATGCTACACTAGTCAAAAGAAAGCTGGAGTGAACATATTAGTATCAGACAAAGTAGATTTCAGAGTTAAATCCAAGAATTTTCCGTCACAGTCAAAAGTATCTTTATCAATATCTTTCCAAAGTTCTTTTACACCATAACTAAGCACTATCACAGCCTCTCTCTGACGAGGAATAACTCAATGTTACACACTAAAAAGTATCTACTATTCTCCTATAGAGAAAAATATATTAAGACATAAATCAAATTTTAGCATCATGCAAAAACAGGTTAATGTAGCAGGCCCAAGACTAGCATCCTCAGAAAGGCCTGCTGCCCAGCTAACATCTGGGACCCTGAGTTTCAGGAGCTGCCACAGTTCCCTAAGTGATAAGGGCCGTCCTTCCGGTGCCTGAGGGGCAGAGGACGCCCATGCGGCTGGCCGCAGTGAGCACCTGGGGCTTCTCGGGGCAGGAGCCTCACACACATTGCTGCTTTTCATTGCTGGGGGAAGAGGCCGCTCTGCGTGACCTCTCACTGGGGGCTATGTGCCCACGGACGCCTGCACGAGGCTCCTTCCCTGTCAGGGACCTTTCCCACGGGACTCCACCACATCACGGCAGGGAGATCCCAGTGTGACCACATGGCGAGCCCCGAGAGCCTTCCGAGGAGTCTCGGATCCGGGACAGCCCCAAGGACGCCCAGCACGGACGCGGGACCCAGGTCTCTGAGCAATGGCCCTGCCTCTCCCAGGGCTACCGGGGAAATGCAGGGCATACGCTTTGATAATTTTAATTTACATTGCAAAGCACTAGAATTATATAAAAAATAAATAGTATTACAGCAGTACTGATAAAGCAGTTACTTGCAAATCACTGTACACAGATGCAGACCAATATTTTAAATCTTAAATAAAGCAACTTTTGGCTGGATAGAGGAAGGGTGTGGAGAGACTTTTACTGTACCATATACTGTCTTCAATATTTTTAACCAAACTTACATTATGGGACTTATCAATATTCTTAATGCATACTGCCATCTTATTATAGAAAAGCTATTTTTGTTCTCTTCTGCAGTCTATGAACCCAAAATATTAAAACTTACAACTCTTCTCACAGGACTGAACTGGTTTTACCCAAAAACACCCGACGCAAAATCAGTAAAAAAGAAGTTCAATCCAGGGTTGTGCGGAGGATGAAGGTGAAGAAAACGTAAGAAATTATTGATTCTAATTTGGAAGATGGTACAAGTAATTTTTTAAGGTTCTATTTATAGAGAAGACACAGTATTTGATTCAAAACTAGTTAAAAGGACAGAAATAGTGTTGGAGGTTTACGAGTTAATTCTTTTGGGGGGCAATGAGGAGCATGTGAGAAAGTGAGGTTTCTGGGAAATAAATGATCGGACATCTGTAGCGAGCAGAATTAACCCTTCCCCTTGGGAATATTCGAGTCGCCCACGTCCCCACCATGTCGATAGTGTTCCCAGGGCTCCGGAGAGGAAACTGAAGGAGACACACCACGCCTCTCTTGAAACACGGTGCACAGTTTAGCATATTCTTTCTTCTAGCACAAGACAAAGCTCCCCTTGGAAAAACTGCAAAGCAATCTGAAGAAAATTCTGGAAAAACTAAACTGCTTGATAAAGAACGCCATTTAACAACTGAGGAAATGACATGAAATCTACGCTGATTTTAAAATAGGAAACGTTATTAAATAAACCTGGGCTCTCCGGAGCGGGACGGTCCGTGGGGTGGCTGTCCAGTGCACTGCCGGACGCTGAGCGCCGGCCACTAGGTGCCGGTGGCATGTTCCTCTGCGCTCAAGCGAAGGCACTGGGTTCTGCCCTCCACCGGCAAACTCCGGTCCCACAGCGTTCGTCCCGAGAACCGAGCCCTCGTGTTCCCCGCACTTGTTAGGAGCTACAGATAAACTGAGGCACCCAGACAGAGGTCACCCACACCCTCAAGGCGAGTACGGCTCTAGCTGGGGGACCGAAGGTACAGAAAAGTCACACAAACGACGTGAAGTGACCAATGCTGGAAAGTGACATGAGAGACACACGTTCCAACGAGAGTGTGTAATCAAGATGCGTGCTCAACTGTTTATCGAAAGCCGTGTTCGGCCGGGAGGTTTGGGGTGCAGCAGCCCCCCGTGTGAGCTCTGTGCCTTGGTCTCTCCCTTCTCAGACTGAAGGGCCTGACTCGGACGCCAGTTTAGTTCAGTATCTGCATAGGTTTAAGGAGGGGTATTTCTCACCAAAACAGGGAGATCTAAACAGAGGTGCATCACTTCACCCCACTTTCCAATCTCAACCAAAATTGTTGAAATTTACCTAATAAATTTTCAGCTACTGTATTAAAAAAAAATTTTTTTTTCTTTTTAACAAATGGCTTTAAAACATACAAAAACTCTCAAGAATATTACAAACAGATCAGGAAATTCTGTGTCCAGGATTTTTTGGTGACAAATGTGAGAATATTTTTTCACTGTTGTTTGTTTTCGGCAAACTTTGTTTCTGGAAAGAAAATACCAACAGAAATAATTCCAAACGTTCATTTTCAAAATACTCAACCCTCAGCACACTTCCCTGGAAAGTCGTTACATTCTCATTGTTGACTGTACCTGTATCCTAAAGAGGCAGGAAAAATGGTGATTTTTCTTTGAAAACAGAGGTACCATAAAACAGCCACATGCCATCATAATGAAGGTCAATAAACTCAGAACATCTGTCTTCTGGTAAAATAAAAACGTGTTCTAAATCTAACGGCACTTTTACATACTTTGTCCCTGGGGAGTATTTTGAGATAGTAAAGTTTTCATTGTCACTGAGACCCCCATTCCCATCACTTATGTAAAATTATAAAGACTTACTCTGTTTTAGAAAAATTTTTTTGACAATTATAAATTTACAAACGCGTATAAAATTAACCACATTGGCGCTCTCCCTTAATGTTCTGGACTCTGGACATGTCTGTAACTACAATTCCACGAATGCTCTTGAGTACTAGTCATTTAGGCTACAAATATTTGAGGAATACCACAAAACAAGAAAAGATCCCGTCAAAATGGCCCTATTACTTTAGTGAGAGAGAGAAACAAGGTAGAGAGTAAATACACACCGTGCCAGGTGTCGGCAGGCACAAAGACCACAAGGAAACAGTGGCATCGTGGGAGAGGCGGCACTTGAAATTTTCAATACCTGACAAGGCAACTTGAAATAAACACCTCGAGGAAATGAGGGGCGCATGCGCACACCCCAGAACACGGCCCGCAGAGAAAGAGCAGGAAGTGCACGGGCCCGGGCTGGGCGTGTGTCCGGAGGATCTGAGGACGACCAAGGAGGCCGGGGTGGCTGACGGACGCCAATGCCCTGGACGCCCCCGTCGGGGAGGAGCAGGTCCTGGACCTCGGTGGAGAGTGAGGTGACAGGGGCAGTCACTGAAGCACGTTAGGTGAGTGACGTGACTGTTCATTTCTAACCATTCCCCGGCGTCGGAGCGGCCTCGTGCGTACTCATTCTCCTGATTAAATCCCCATGCGATCGTCACATTATTATTTAGTGCTCGAGCTGCTCCAACCCTTAGGAACTTGCAGCAGATCGCACACTTGGGGGCACTTGCTCACTTTGTGGCCCCCATGTCCTCCTGCATCTCCTCTGCACTGTGAGCCACTTGAGTCCCGGGAGCTCTGCTTCCTTTTGTGGGCGAGACGTGGCCGGTCACCGAGATCGGGCACGAGCGGTACTCCCCGGCCCGGGGTCCCTGCCTCCTGCCTCCTGCCTCCTGGCCCTGGCGGAGGACAGCACTGGGGAACCCGCACAGCTGCGCCCCGGTGTCTGCCTGTGTGGACGCTGCAGCCCCGAGCTCGCTGACACCGCCCAGTCAACGCCGACGGCACGAATTCCGGCCCCCACCTGCGCTTGGCCGTGGCCCCGTTCTCCAGCACGGCACGACCTGGCTGTGGCCATCCACCGGACGCCCTGAGCTGCTCGCGTGCAGCACACGACACGTGAGGTCGCCTCAGAGCTGCTGAGCCACACCCCGTGAGAAAGTCGGGTCCTCGCCGACCACAGCCCACGCGCGCAGTTCCCATCGTCAGCTTCGCGGTGCCCAGACAGTGTCTTCCAGTCACGGGGGAGCTCGTCCCTTCCCTGTCCTTCTGAGGATGACCTCTGCTATTCCCTTTGGTCCCCCCATATCCTACATGGCTGTAATTACTACTTCGGGGACAGGAAAAACAAGGAGCTACAGGAAGGTGCCTGTGAGAGGCGTCTGTCGAGCCTCCTCTGGCTCCATGGTCCCCCCGTCCTCTCTCCCGCCCTCCCCCACCCACGGCCATGAGCACCCAGCGTCTTTCCTTTCTGGTTTTCCCGTCTTGTCTGTCTTTCCCGCAGACGAGCATGTGCGTGCACATTTCCTCACATCCGTCTTTCTTAAAGGGCCGCACCCCGCAAATGGTCTTCCGCACTTTCCTCTCTCAGCAGCGAGTGCTGGGAGCCGCCCCGCATGAGCTTCCGGAGCCTTCCTCACCGGGGTCTCGGCGGCACCGTGCTCCGCTGCGGGAGCCACATCGCAGCCCGTGTGGCCATTCACGTTGTCTCCCTTGTTTTCCAAATTCAGCAATGTTACAGCGACTAACTCTATATAATGCGGACATTGTACGTCGTGAAAAGTGTATTTTCAGGAACAGATCCCCAGAAAGGTCAGAAGACAAGCGCCACGCGGACTGTTCGGTGTCACGGAACTTCCTCCGGGACCTGCACCAAGCTGCCCCCCACCTGCCTCGTCATCAAACGTGCTGTACATCTAAATTTCCGTCAGGGACGCAAACTCTTCCTCGGGGAACACAAACTTTAGCAGTTCTAGATAACTGGTCTACCCTGTTGCACCTCATTTTGATAATGGAGAAAAACAAAAAACAAACAAAAAAAACTCAGGCGCAATGGCAGCAGAAGATGGCCCCTACTGCGAGGCGCTGACTGACTCCAGCGGAGGAGCAGAGCCTGACCCGGCTGCGGCCGGCCCCACGCCGTCCCACCTCCCCGCCCATCCCAGCACACCACCCGCGTCCCGCCTGCTCGGGCGACTCGATGCCAGCGCCGGGATGCGGGTCTCCGTGGCCGACTCCTCCGTCAGGGGGAGGGCAGAGCTCTGATCTCTGAATCCCACTTAAATAGTCATCGGTGAGTATTTCAAGAACAAGAATGGTTCCTTCTCTCCAAAACGGACAGAGTGTGGCGAGCTTTCCTTTGCCTCGGCGCGAACGGCGCTGGGAAACGTGTCGATACGTACGTGCTCACGCGTAGGCACGTGTCCTTCGCTTTCAGTCCGACACCACCAAGCTCACTTTAGCCTCTGTCCACTGCCTTTCCTATGGCACAGGGACACCTCGGTCCGTGCCTCACTTTATGGCACTGCACAAGGGTGTGTTTCTTACAATTTGAGGTCGAGAACCTTCCCCAGCAAGATTACAATTCCCTGTCCTGGGATACCTGCTTTACCGCAGTGGAACCAATCCCACGATTATCTCCTAGATATGCCTGTGCTTTTCACCGTCACGGAAGAATCCAAAACTACTTCTGAATTAGTTCATGAAACAAACTGCTCTCACTCACCTATCACAGTCTTCGTCTGGTCATCTAAGTGTGTTCAGGCTGTGGCATTGGCTATGACGGATTATACTGTTCAAATTTTGATAACATAAGCGTTTAAATGTAATGTCATGTTTCCAAAACGAGCACTCATCTTGAGGTAAGTTACTTTACTTATCCATGTAAATTAGATCGTTTTCATAATCTGAGTGAAGCTAATGTTATAACAATAATTACTCAAATCTTAAGTCCTTTTCGACTACACGTTGGAGCTTTTAACTACCCTCCACTACGAAAGCCCCTGTGATTTCTATAGTTAAAATTTCCATTTTTTAATATCCCTTTGAAAGGGCAATTTCACTTCTCCCGGACATACCTGTGAAAACCCACAGGGAATCTGCAGCCAGCAAAGCGACTTCGCTTCACAGGCTTTGTTCCCTCGACAGAGGAAAGGTAAATGCTGGGTTTATTTCTGTGCTCATTGCAAAATCACAAGAAAATCACAGTAAAAGCTCGGAAAGATGGCAGATCACGCACATGATGTGACTTTGAGAAAGTGCCAAAAAGATGAACTGAACTGCCAACTTAAATTATTTCAATCGATTTTTTAAATATCAAACAGAGCTAGTCTACACTGTAGACTAAAGACCTGTCAAATCTTGTCTCTAATTTTAAATCTTCATCAAAAGTTTTGATGTATGGTTAATAATTCTCATTTCTAAAGGTTTAAAATTTGACTTAAATTTTGATTTAAGTATTCTGATATAAATATTTATCTTAAAGATTTACATTTATTGCACAACTTATCCTGTTCTAGTGGTTTGCACGGCTCCTCAGATAAATTTTAAGGGTTTTTACATTAGTGTAATCATTTAATAAATAAGTCTTACACGGGAAACTTTATGTTGACTCGAGTAAAACGTTATAAAGTTGAGCTTAAATGTTTGTTCCTTCTACTTACTTCTGTGCTCCCTGAGACAACGGCTTTGTCCACATTCACCAATAATGGTTCTTCCAGCTGGCATACTCCCAGTGACCACTCCACACAGCGGTGATGAGCCCAACAAGTGCCTAAATGGTTCAAGTGGAAAGGAGCAGATGAGCAACGTCGGCACATGGACGCGAATAAGCACAGACCTAAAACCCCCAAGTCAATTCTAACACGTCATAAGACACGCGATGGCTTCCTGGGTTTGTGACGCCACCAAGGCAGCTCTTCTCAAAGCGTGGCTCAGTCTCTGGCCCCTGAAGTGGAGCCGGAAATCCATTTTAGCAAACCCTCCCTGTGATTCTGACGTGCGCAGAAGACTGAGAATCTCTGCGTTGCTGATTACGTCTTTGACCAAAAAAATAGTTTTTAGTCATTTTATTTAAATAGTACCATAAGATATTTTGGAATCTTACACATGAAACGTACAGGACACTGTTTAATACTTGGTTTATGACAGAAGATGTATGGTACATAAACTAACTATACACCTCTGTTCCGCTGTCCCACACCGAGAGCCCGCATCGATCATTAATGGAGGCTCAGTCTTCAAATTCTCCATCACATGGCACCGGAACCACTGTGGGTCAACATACAGTTGAATACTGTAGAATGAAACGTACTCAAAAATCTCCACAGTACCGCAGCATGAGTGTGAGTACTATACTGTCACGATAGGACACCCTCGTGGCGAAGAACTGTCTGTCACCTCCACATTAGACAGCCCCAGACTGCCATGATCCCCAGGTTCTCACAGATCCCTTTAAAACTTTCTTTCCTCAACTATCAGATCTCCATGGCAATGCTGTCTACACGAGAGCAAATGCAAATGTTTGTAAAAGCACCCAGCCCGGCATCGGCCCTGTGCAGATGCTGAATAAATCAGGTAAACGTAATTAGACAATTTACTTTACCTAAGCAGGCATACTTACCAATGACACTTTTTTACAATGTGATCACAATTCTTCCTAAATAAAAGTTATTTACTGTTCAGTGGACAATTCGCTAAAATTAAAATGTCTCCTGAAGGAAGAGGCAGTTATTCCTAAGGCCGGCTCGTACCTGTAGGGTCAAATAAGGCCTGGACATCAATGGCATCCGGAATGCCAACCAGGCTCAGCTCGTCCCACGATTCGCCAGCCTGATCGTCCGGAGCGGTCTGCGTGCTCACACTTACGCACGCCGCTGCGCTCTGCCGGGGCCGTTCTCTGTGGAAAATGAAATAGAGCAGGTGTGAAAGTGATAACAAGCAGAAAGTGTTTCGTTTTATAACAACTTCGATACAATGCATTGTCAGGTCAATCTTGACTTATTAGGCATAAACTGTCATAAAACAACTTTTAGAACACATCTATTGGTCACGGTATAATGTAAAACCGGGTTGCTACACTGTATCACGTAAGCACCAACTAAAGAAGGGCTCCAGATCTGTGAGAAGTGTAAAAATTACCATTGCAAATTTAGCTTGCCATTCTATAATTTAAAAAAAATGATGCTCTAATATTCTAATCAGGATCCATATTTTATCACATAAAATGAATATTCCCTTTGGCCTTACTTAAATGCTTATAAAACATAACTTGATCAAATCAAATTTTCATTTGCTTTATAGCAAGTGAGGACTAATGCAACAGATCTGAGTTAATTTTATGGAAAGAAATGAAAACCCACTACGAAGTGTGAGGAGGGAGGTTGGGACGTGTCAGCCGGAGCTTTCTGATGGTTCCCTTGGCAAATCTCGACAGCGGAGCTGTGGCATGACGTGGCAAGTCCTCTCTACCAAGACTTTACCTCACAGAGCAGAACCGCTACCAAAAGGCTTGGGGAATAAGGCAGGCAGTGTGGCAGCGGCAGCCTCGGCATCGAAGCGAGCCCTGAACGAGGCACGCGACGCGCGGCAGAGCTCGGGCTTGCAAGGCCCTTAAACTTCGGGTAGTAACTGAGATCATTAAGTAAACGATGACGACTATTGTGTTTAGACATTAAACCAGATGACTGGCACCGAAACTTTAGTCTTCTCTCGATATCGCCGGATTGAACCTGATCGTAACTCTGCACTGAAATGCCACTGAATATAGATTGTAACTCGCTGCACTTCTGTATGCTGTATTTTTAAGAGAAAATCAGCACAATGACCAGCTCACTAAACTTTCTTATACCTGGAATCGTTGAAAGAAACAAAGCATTAACATATTTCAGTAAATACATTTCAATATCAAACCATATAAAATGACTGGTATTTCTGTTCAACATTAGAAATGCACAGACTCATTTCAATATCAAACCATATAAAATGACTGGTATTTCTTCTGTTCAGCATTAGAAATGCACAGACTCACGTCTTAAAAAAGTGTGGCACGCTGTGCTAACTTTAAAGTCTCGTTTCTACAGATGCCGACAGTAACATGAGAACAAACTCTTTCCTATAATCTTCATTCCTACAAACTTTCATTATTAATCAGTATTATTTTTGGGGGAGGGGAATAAAAGACTAACAGTTCATCTATAAAGACTAACATATCATTTTAACAGATTTTCTTTGCGCCAGTATTTGATGAGGGGACGGGTATAAAAACCAGTCTATCACTGCCCAGTTCCTAACCCGTGGCTTAATCAAATTACACCTTCGAGTTTTGCAACCAGCCTGTATGCACACACCATGGCAGCAAAGCCACCGACGTCACCCCTGAGGATGACAGTAGCCCACCTTAGGAAAGGCCATCAACAGAAGTCAGCTGAATACACAGCCCCCAAATTTTAAGTCTAAAACAAAGAGAGAAAGGAAGAGACTCCTGGCTCCCATATTGTCATTATTTACTGCAACAAGAGGAAAGACTGTTTAAAAACCTTCTGTTCAAATTTTAAAGATAAATTATCTGTTTTATCTGATTTATAGCTCATTAGTAACATATTCTGTAAATATTTAAAACCATTACCAAGCTGAATTAATTGTCTACCCCTAAATGATTTCCAAATTTTATAAATGTGCTTTATTTCTAAAGTCCATTAACTGGCTTGTTATCATTACTTAATAACTTAGCAAACATTAAGCCAATATAAAGACTTTCATTAAACCAAGGCTAGTTTTTACATAATTATCATCTAAGCTCATAAAGATTTTCATTAAACACTGACTTAGCTTATAAAATAAGTAAATGAAGTCCGACTGTACTTCCCAGAGCAGGTGTTTCTATAACTGCCATCCTTCGAGGCAAACGTGAGACTGTAAGATATAATTTAGTCCGGTCCACGAATCTGCTAATTACTGGTGGACGCTATAAGTTTACTGAACTTTTAATATATTTTATCATGATGTGAACACTCATTTTATCTAACAGGTAAAGCTCTATATGATCTAGCTGCGGCCTTTAAAATACCAAGACTGTCCAAAAACAATACTTCTAAACTTCCTTAAACTGTTCCACCTTAAATTCTTTTCAAAGATTTTTCTCCCTTGTTATTGTTTCATTTCCTACATCAGGTCTTCAAGGCATTGGCCGCAGTCCAAAAGAAGGAGCCAATCAAACAAGTACAACACAACAATGCTTCAGTGCTTAAGTCTGGATAAAAGCCAGATCAGCACTGGATGATTACATCATCACCCTCCAGGGCAGAGCGGGCCGGCCTGCCAAGCTAAATTAATTTTACACTTTCTCATCGACCTCAGAAAATTCTACTCCCTCGACGACCAGGGCCACGTCTCCAGATTAAGATGGCCTTTAACCAAAACTCTACGGCATGTAAAAAGATTTTTAACTCAGAAAGCCAACACATTAGACAAGAGTTTTGGGTACCTATAACGTCCATGAATATAGACACATATATAGTTATACAAATGTCTTAGAAAATTCTCGTTTCATTATAAAAGAAAAAAGAGCATCATCTTTAAAGTTAGAAAGGGCATTCTCAGTATATAATGACCACTTCAAAAGTCAACACTATTGTAATCGAGTTTACAAGACAGCTTAACATTCTCTGAACCATAAAAATAAATAAATGACACATAAAGGACGTGAACACTGAAAACCACTTGGGTTTGCTATGCTCTTATGCTATATTTCTACAAACGATTCAAAATTTAGAGGAAGGAAAGACTTTCCTAATCATTTTTATGTTCTTTCCATCTATGTTATGTCCTTTAAAGTTTCCTTCTAAATAAAAAGTTAACTCTTGATCGCACTGATTTTACTAATAATATACAAGGAAGATAAACACTTTCAAAATAAGGAATCCTGAGGAAAGGGCCTCTGCATCGCGTGAATGCTGCGATCCCAGGAACTGCTCAGGGACAGCATCTGCGCACCACGCGCTGTGACGGGCGTGCGCTCTGCAGTCTCACCGCATCCCGACCCGTAAATTCAGACTCGCTTACTTCCGCTGCCCCCTCTGCTTCCGCGGTGCTGAGCTTTGCGCTTTCTCACAGGCTCCGCTGCTGCTGCCGTCGACGTCCTTCTTGTTAGAAGGCTGGGTTTTCCATGGCAAGGTAAATCCTGGTGTCACTCTGAACTGTTTTAAGTCTCCTTGTCCTAAGGAACTTTTTCCACCACAGTAACAAAAAGCGCAGAGCTGTTCACTGGTAGAAATGAAAGTCAGGAAGACAGAGAAGGAGAAAGTAGTTTTACTTATTTTAAGTGGCAGACAGCTACACATGCTGTGCTTTAGAATTAAATATGTTTTTAGAGTGGCGTAAGCTTTTCAATGTCTATACCACAGAACAATTAAGTTTAATAACATTTGTACATTTAAATTTGAATTCTACTTTTCCACAGCATGATTTTTTACAGTAGTAACACACCAAATCAAAAAATTCTAGTTTGCACTTAGAAAAATAATTTTTAAAAAATCCGACTCAAGAAACGTAAGTATTTAAAAAGAATAAGGAAAGGAAGAGGGCAGGGTTTCGTGGCCACTCAATTACATCCCAGATCTGTAAAACAAGAGGTGACAAATTTATTTCGCCAGTTGACGGAACGTTCTTTATGTATATCACCAAACACACACAGACACACACGGAGAGAGATGAACCATAAATGTAAGGGGTTTCTGGGTTAGGCAGTTAGTGATGAGGGTGGGGGGCAAGAGAGATTAATAAGAATGGGAAATGGATGATGAGCAGGTGGAACTCGGGATATGAAACTATTTCGTATTACACAGGGTAATGGCAGATAGAAACAACGAACCCAATGCAAACCATGGACTTCCGTTAGCAACGATGTATCACGGCTAGTTGATCAGTTGTAACAAATGCATCGCACTAATGCACAAGGCTAACTAACAACGGGGGCACTTGAGGCTGGAGGAGGCTGGCAATGGGAACTCTACCATCTGCTCACTTTTTCTGAAAACCTATAATTGTTCTAAACAATAAAATCTAAAAAATAAAAATCTGTTAATTTTTTTTTAAAAAAGAAACCATTTAAAAAGTTAAAGGATGAAAACAAAATATACTTTAGGAACATAAGCTTGATAAGGGACCTTAGACAGAACACAGCTAGAAGGCGGCTCCCCTCAGACCTCTCCCTCTCCACAGCTATGGCCACTGTGCCCAAACTTTTCTTCCTGGACATCCCAGCTTCCACCCCTACCTCGGCTGTATTTGTCCTATGAACTGTTGGAATGCCTCGCATTAACAGGTGACAGAAACAATCTGTAAACTTACAGGTGATTTTTATTTTAAATTAAGTTAAATTCATATTGGGCCTTTCTCCATCTTTGGGTTATGAAAGTTATCTATTTAAGTTTTTCCAAAATTACTTCGATCTAATGACAAATTATGTTGTCCACTGACACAGACACAGTAGGGTCTACTTTCAGGAAATCACGTTTCTTCTTGACTAAAAGATACTACTACCAGTATCCTTTGCCAATCTTACTAATTTCATAATTTTCTTAGTTATCATTTTCACTAAGCCGTTAAGCTGACATTTCTCGGCATATCCCATTTCTGGCTTCTTTGTTCCCCTAGAACAGGAGTCTCCAACCCCAGGCTGTGGACTAGTACCAGTCCGGGGCCTGTGAGGACCCGGGCCACACAGCAGGAGGTGAGCGGTGGGCCAGTGAGCGAAGCTGCATCTGTATCTGCGGCCGCTCCCAGCGCCAGCATCACCGCCTCGGCTCCGCTTCCCAGAAAATCTGCACACTCACTTTCCTTGGCCCCATCAGAAGGTGCAGAGCAACCCACCCACCTGCGCCTGAGCGAAAGGCACTTCTGGGAAGAGAGGAGCTACGAGCACGTGCTCAGCTGGGGTGCACTGGCACACAGGCAGGACAGTGACGCGGTGACGTTTCTATGAACCGCTGAAGGCTGAGTGTGAAGCAGCGTGAGCACGTGAGGTGAAACGCCCTGCGACCCGCGGGCACCAGGGGCCTCCTGACCCCTCACGGGCTCTTCCCGCGCACCTCCCCCGCTGCCACGCACAACCCCCGGGCACGTGGACAGTCCAAGGACACGCCGGGCACGGTGCCCACCTGGGAAGGGCAAAGGCCCCGTGTGCAGAGGACACGAAGACCCGCCCGTATCCTCATCCCTCATTTCTCCGGGGGGAAGAGGCTGCGATAGTGAAGACCAGCATGGGAAAGCGTGGGGGATGCGCCTTCAACCCCAGAGGATGCCCAGACCACGACGGGGCTCCTTGGGCTGGGACCCCCAATCCCCAGCCCCAGGGACACAGCCTCCCTAAGGGTCAGGCTGAAGCCGACCCGCTCCCCAGGGGCCTCTCACACACCCCTGGTGGGAAGTGGCACAGTACCGCCACCTGGAAAACACCTGGCATTTTCCTTTCAAATGATCGCTCCCCCAGGTATTTACCTAAGTGAAATAAAAAACCCTATGCTCATACCAAAACCTATGCGTGAATAACTGCCCCAAACTGTTAGCGACCCAAATCTCCTTTAACTGGGACGTGGATGAAGAAACTGGGGTCGGTACCTTCATAAAACAGAATCCCGCTCAGCAAGAGAAAGGTGACCACGACTGATACACGCAATTCCACAGACCAACCCAAGTGCACTGCACTACGTAAAAAGTCAGGAGCAGGAGGGGACACACTGTGGTTCCCTTTCACAGGACTTTATTGCCAAGGCAAAATTATAGGACAGAAAAGAGTAAATGGTCGCCAAGGGCAGGAGCTGGGTCAGCGTCGACAGCAAATGGGCATCAGATTAAATTAAACCTTCGTTTCTAAACGTGGGGGGGAACGTGAGGGGCCGAGACAAAGAAAGTACGTATGTAAAATACCTAGAAAATGAAACGCAAGGTGACAGACGCAGATCTGAAAATACGATAACGCACCGAGACAAAAAAGATCAAGCTCAAGTGTAAAACTCTTTCAAAATGAAATTCCGCTGGATAAAGAAACGTGAGGTCTGAGTCGTAAGTTCAGGGAAACCATCTTAAAAACAAAATATAATGTAAAACCAATACAAAAGAGTTATCGATCCAGCAGAAAGCCTTCACGTAACTCACATGACAGCAAGGGAGACACGCGGTCGACGGGCTCAGGAAATCCTGAGCGTCACGAAGAACAGCAGAGCAGAATTAGTGGGTCAAATGCGGTGGGGGCTGCAGTTTTAATGTTTCATCCAACTCTTTTATTTTGAAATTTTTAAAAACTTCCCCCAAAATGGGGGGCGGGGCGGGGTGTAGAGAACGGTACGTGAACACCTGTAGACACTTAGCTCAAGTTCACGTCCTGTGCTCTTTTTCCTGAACTGACTGAAACTAAGTCTGAGATACGTGACACTTGGGAGGAGACACGTGTCACAAGCAGGACACCAGGGAAGGCCTCTCCGGCAGGCGAGCCATACGACAGAGGCCTGCAGTCCCAAACACACGACCCCCACGTGTCAGGAGCCGCAAGGCCACCAGTGTGACAGCAGCACAAGAAATAACCAGTGACGTCAGAGACGTGGCCAGGCTAAGATCCTAACTCGCCGAACGTGGTATGGATTTGAAATTTCAAATATAATTTGAATATAACAGCCATAAAAGAGAGTCGAGGACAGGCCTGATTTGTGTTTTAAAACGCATTTTTGAAACTGTACTTAGAACCACCTGGATTGTGGAAAGTAAAGAGAAGCAGAGAGACCAGTGAAAAGGCTATTCCAGCCTGAAAATAACGGGCTTGGACAAAAGGAGTAGACAAGTTAGGAGGGCGAGGACTCGTCTGGGACATCCGCTAACGCTGAGCTACAGCGACAGAAATCGAGGATTAACTCAACAAGTTTTGGCGTAAGTAACTGGGCGAATACTGGGATTATTTACGAAAACGGAGAAACATGGGGAGAAGCTGTGGGGGTGGGGTCGGGCTCGATGGTGACTTTGGACATGTCACGGTGGGTGTCCGGCATCCTTCCAAGAAGAGATGTCAAGCAGACAGAGGGATGAGAAAGTCTGGAGGTCAGAGGGGTCAGCCGTGGGAACAGACGCGGCCCTGAGGGGGACACATGTGCTGGGACAGTGGGTGGAGAGACAGGCAGCCACGCAGGGGACTTCGCCGAGGACGCCTGCATCACCAAGGCGGGCGTCTCCACGGAGGCCGACCACGTGCCGGGGAGGGAGGTGGACCAAGGCGAAAGACAGACAGACTTCCAAGATGGGAGCAGTCACTGGTGGAGGATCTCGCCATTTCATTCACGTCTTTCGAATAAGGTTGAGAAGGGAAAGACGCCAAAGCGGAAGTACACACAGGGAGTTACAACGTCCTGCGTGTCCTTTTCAAAGAATAAAGACAGGGTGAGTTACCGGCATCTCAATGTGAGTTCACGGTCAACACCCGAAACGGCTCGCGTGCCAACGCACAGTCGCTTCGGACGGAAGAGCACCCGCGATGTCCCGATGTCCCCGCGACGTCGGCTCTGGGCAAGGGGCGGGGTGACACCTGGCCTGTCTGCGGTGCGCCCTGTCCCCGCCAGGCCACAGACGCACTCACCTCGACGGCACACAGAGCCGGCACCTCAGACTGAGAGCTACCAGGTGATGAAATTCCACCTGGATTTGCGCCCGCGCTGGCACGCCGAGCGTCCCCACGGCCAGCTGCTGCCGCGGCCCACAGCTGGCCGCGAGCATTCTCTAACCTGATCTTGGCTTCCACGCCGACGGAGACCAGGGAGCCGGCCGGCCCCTCGGACGCAGGCCGCTCGAGGACGGGCGCCCGCTGCCTGCCGCTGTCCGCGTCGGTGTCGGCGTCCGCGTCGGCGTCCTCTTCCGCAGACTGCTCTTTGATTTCTGCTCAACAGTGAACGAGAGAACACAGAGTCATTTTCGCCTGACGTGAGTCTTCGGTGAATTTACAAAGCACCCGTCGTGAAGGAGAAATAAACCAATGATACTACTTGACTAAAAAGGAAAAGTTTACGGACACAATTAATGCTATTATTTACGTTTATTCTCTATTGCAACTTGGTAATCAAATGACGTAAAACAAGGCACACTTTTCCTTGTCCCCAAATTACGACTGACTTGGAGAAGCTGCATCTCAGGAATAACTGTTGAGGGCTTACATTCAGCATTATAGCTGCTCGCCCAGAGAACACATGGATTTCAATGTGACTCATTAAAAAGAAGTTTCTTCACAGTTTATAAATTGAAATTATTAATTCAAAACAATCATTCCACCCTCTAATTATCAGCCATCGTAACGGCTAAATAATCGAAAAGAACACATCTTGACTCCGTCCCCAAGACTCCGAGCCCCAGCACCTCACACGCAGCTTCCAGGGAGGTGACCACAGGGGATTCCCGACACGGTCGCCCCGAAACCCCTCGACCCTTTACATCTCGGCCATGCTAGCAATCCATGCTCGTGGCTCGCCCCTCTTTCCTAGCCGTGCCTGGCCCTTCCCAACCACCAGGCCGACACCCACACGTGTGCACCTCGGTGCTCTGGGCCCTCCCGTCTGTCCTTCCTCCAGCTCCGCGCCTCACGTGCCTAGAACCTGGACGGCGGAGTGGCCGCGCTCCCCGCCTTCGCCTCAGCCCTCCCTTCCCTCCAGGCATCCATGGCTCCCACCACGGCCAGGGGCCACTCCACCAACCAGAGCTCGCAGACCTTAGGACATCCCTGACGTTCCCCCGGCACCCAGGGCTGCCCCCTCCCTCATGCAGCCCTCCACCGTCAGTAAGCAGGAGACACACGGGTTCCCACGGGTCGAGTGCCAGCTCTCCCAACACCCAGCTACACAGCTTTATGTAAAAATCACCTCGATGACCTCCGCTGGAGCGCACCAGGCTGCTGCGGAAGATGGCTCGGTCTGACACCTGTGAAGGACTTGGTTCTCGTCCGGCTTCCCACAGCCTCTTCTGGCTTAGAGGCCTCTAAAGCGACAGCCCTGACTCCTCTCTGGAGCCCCAGGCCCTGTCCTGACCGCACACGAGACGCGTCCAGCAGCCCAGACACCGACTTCCACACCAAATCTGATCTCTTACCGCTCAGGTCAGCACTGAGCCTGACCTCCCTCTTTCTGTGACCGCTGAAGTCTTCCAGATTCAAAATGAACTTTAGGGAACTATTTTGACAAATGAAAGATTCTGAGAACTAGTAATCATTTGGTTAGAAAAACTACAATTTTAAATCCTGTCAAATCATAAAGTTAATGGAGAGATGAGGAATCAAACAGATGGTTTGGATTCCCCTATTTAAAGTAACATGTTACTTTACTCGAAATAGAAAAGTTTTAACCATAAATTAAGTTCTTGGGGAGCCTATCATCATGGTGCCTGTCCTGTCTAACCCCAGCCACAAAACTAATAGAGAGCACCTACATTCAGATCTACAAATACAAACCACATCTGTATCAAAGAATAATTATAAATATCTTTGCACGTTACTACATTAAAATTTTGAATCTCTTTCTCATCAAAGACACCATGAACAAAATGGAAAAAACGTCGCAGACTGCAAGAAAGCACATGTAATCCGTACCCCCAAAAAGCCATTCGAGTCCAGAGCAGTAGATAACCCCACAGGTGCACACGACACCTGACCCTGCAGAAAAGGGACGAAGGACAAAAGCCCGCTCCCATCCCCCCTTCACTATCCGAGCTGTGGGCACGCGGCTGCTCTGCAGACCGTTTCCCAGCCCGCTCTGCACGGAAGCCCGGCCAGTCCGCACCCAGAGGACACGATCGGAAGTGACCACGTGGCTTCTGCGGCCCCTGAAAGGCGGTGGCTTGTCTGCACTAGACCACGTGCCCTCTCTCCCATGGACTGCACCGCGGACACGTCCGGCTCCCAGCGTCAGGGCAGCAGATGAGAGCGACACGCAGGGCGGAGGGGATAGGGAGGGGGAGCA
Organism: Pteropus alecto; assembly: GCF_000325575.1. NCBI lineage: Eukaryota > Metazoa > Chordata > Mammalia > Chiroptera > Pteropodidae > Pteropus > Pteropus alecto. The sequence continues at coordinate 822,132 of NW_006442110.1, read as the reverse complement.
GTGAGTCCTAAACACCCCCGGAGATGGGCGCCCCATGAGCCTGGGCCTCGCACTCGCAGAAACACTAAGCCTGAGAAAAGCTGACTGGTTCTGTCGAAGCTGCTGCCGTATGTGGGGGTCTCTGTCATCTAACCCATGCCCTCACGAACACAGACACGGGCCCCGGGTGTGGGAAAAACTTAAAATAAGTCAGGCGCTGGCAACGGCGCTAGCGAGGTTTGAAAACCACATGACTCTTTTTATGCCGCATCAAAATATTTGGTAGCTCCGTGACGTGCAGTCGCTTGGGAAGCAGACCAGGTGTCCGCAGAGGATGCGGCTCGAGGAAAAGCATCTGGAAAGAGCCAGAAGTTACGCTGTGCTGCCTGCCCGCTCGTGCCTTGACAGCCAAGGACAGAAAGCAACACAGATCTGCTAGAGAGACTCTATTTTACGCCGGGTATTATCGAATGACTATATATAAAAATACCTTTAAGGAACCATTTCATTTCCGCCCAGAGATGCCCAGAGCATGTGTGGAACATGCTTTTTTAATACCATTCCTATTACTAGGTAATGAAAAAGGGTCAGAGTTAACAGAAGAAATGAGAAATGGAAAGGAGGAAGGAGCAAGCCTCGGAAGCTTCCAGATGCTGAACCAAATGGAAGCCGGGTCCCATGTCATTGCCACGGCCTTCCCCTGGGAAGGCTGCTCTGAAAGCCAGCTCATGTGGCCTCTACCCCAAACCACGTTCCCTCCCAGAGAGGATGGCCTGTCCGCTTTTATTCTGTTATTCTTTTATTTTTGTCCCCCTCGAAGAAGATGCATAATACTTTTAGGATTTTTGGTTGTTGGTTTTGTTTCCTTTTGTTTTGCTAAAACTAAGGAGCAGCAAGCCGGAGAGCAGTGAGCCTCCCCCTCACTCTGAGATTAGACCTCAGCGGAAACAGCGAGGCTAAACACGGATGCTCATGACAGGCTGGTGGATTTCCAGGTCTGCGACCTTTCAAAATTAGGCTTCTCTGACTTCGGAGCGGGGAAAACAAGCTCAAAGCATAGACAATTTTTAGACGATTTTATTTTTTTAAGAAATGGGATTGGGAATAGGCCTAATCTACAAAGAGACAATATAAGGCCAGCTCTAAGACTGCCTTCTGTTCTCTCTCTACGCCCCCAGCTATCCATCGGCCCTGGTCCCAGCCAGGACCCGCTAAAGAACCTGCAAGGATTGGGGCTCTGGTTTTATCTCTGGTCTGAATTTTGTTGTTTGGGTCATTTGTTCTTTAAGGAATAAAGAACAATCCTAGGACTGCTTCCTAGGGAGAAGGTCCTGCCACAAAATAGAAAAAGAAAAAGGTATCCACAAACAGGTGAAATGATACAGAAAAACAGAAATCTATCTTTTTAACCGTCACTTTTCTTTCAGTAGACTAAGTTGGATCGTACCACCCGTCGGAGTCACGGCAGAACGATGACCCTGCTGTCTTCGTCTCTCTCCCTCCTCCTCGCCCAGGTCTTCAGAAGACTGCCAGAGTCTGGCGGCACAACGTGAAACCGAGTGCGCTGGCTGCAAACGGCGTCATCCTCATGTCCAGCCAGAGGTGTCATCCAGAGACGCCAACCAGAGATGCTCTGGATGAGAGGGCTGTGGACCCAGTGACAGCCAAGGCCCATTCTCGGTTAGCCACAGTTTACTAGTGAACACGCACTCCCGAATGCCACAGTTTACTAGTAAACACACACTCCCGAATGCCACAGTTTACTAGCGAACACGCACCCCCGAATGCCACAGTTTACTAGTGAACACGCACTCCCGAATGCCAGTTTCCTAGTGAACACGCACCCCCGAATGCCACAGTTTACTAGTGAACACGCACCCCCGAATGCCACTGTGGGCTTGCGCCTGAAGCCAGCGCGCCAACCTCTCAACTGAGGCAACGCCCCGGCCCGGCCGCCCTGCGCTGTGCAGAGCCGCTGTCTGTCTCGGAACGCGGCTCATGCGAACGCCTGGTCTAAAGCAGTGGAAACTGGGGCTCGCAGACACGTCTTACGTTTAATAAACTTAAAAAGAAAAAACCTCAGTCTTGTATTTTTCTTCGGTATGAAATGCCCAGTGTCTCTCGCTCCTCACTTTGAAACTGACCTGAGACACAGGCGATGCCACTTGGTGGGAAAACGTCTGGGGCCAGGGAGGTGCGAGTGACGGGAGAGGGGGCGCGACCTGAGGCCCCCACCTGTGCTCAACCCTCTAACACTCGGTGGCACGGGGGTGGCATGACTACACCACAGAACCGGACGATGCGCCAGGGGTTCCTGAGAGAACTGGAACCTCTGTGCCCGCCACTCAATGGCACCGCCTGAGCTGGGCAAATCTGGGGGGCACAAAGGTGACGGCGGACGCCGGTAAACTGTACCTAACCCCTGCCCTTACACAATGAGGCTCCGCCCCCACGGCTCTTCCTGAATCCTAAACAGTTGGTTCTATGACACAGAAAGTTTAAATTAATAGCAATGGCTACTTGCTGTGTTAGTTGAAATCAAAGAGTTGGGCTCAAATGGTCCAGAATTTGCATCCCAGCTCAGTCGTTTGCTAATAATGTGCGACTGGCAAATTACTTAACCTCATCTCAGTTTCAGTGGGCTAATTGTTTAAAAGACAGCTAATACCATCTAATGTAAAACTGTCTTTAGGATCAAAAAGATAATTATGTAAATAAACACTCAGCCCAGTGTCCTAAGTATATGTAGTGAAGTGTAGGTACGTGGTTGCTATTCTGATTGTCTACGTTCACAGAGTACATTCTAACTATTTGCTTTCCCAACTACTTAGTTATCACCCACTAGATACTGGCCTGTTTGACAGATCACACATTACTAAATTGTATTGTGGGAAGTAAAAGGAGTAAGGAGAACATTTATTTAGCCCCGCCTGGCCGTGTGCCAGGGAGTTAATCAATCATTACTGGACGATGATTTTTTTTTTTACCGAAGAAAATTTTGAGTAACTACGGTGTACCATAAATTCTATTCAAATAGTAGCCAGTATAAAAATAGAGTCAGGATCCCTATTCTTAATGGATCCAGTCAAGAGATGGCACGGTATCGGGCTGGAGCACGAATGTTAGAAATAAATTACCGTTCAAAGGCCACATTCTGAGGAACCATTTGCTGACTATCAGATGCAATCTGAAAGGGCAGAGTTTTCCTCTTACGTTTTAAGTGCTACCGAGTAAGAGTATAGGGGGAAACACTGACATCACAGCCGAGTTCATAGAAATCAAATACTCTGAATTTTGAACTGCTATAAAATTATTTCCTTCAGAGATTAAATAATTATTTGAAAAGGCTGTATGTGTCCTGTGGACGTATCCGGCAAACTCGCCATGACAGCATAACAGACTGTACGACGTCAAAGCCACGCCGGTGTCCGGTCACGGCCCCCTTTATCAGTGCCCAGTCCATTCTTTCCGAGCGCCGTATCTTTTAACGAATTTTTTTAAATGCATTGGATCTTGGAGGGAGAAATTACATCTTCATTTTTACTAACCTCTGAGACTTAGGTATCTAAATACCCATTTCGTTACGAATGTACGTGTAAGCAGAGTGCTATAGCAACACCTGTGGCCCTGACGCCAGCAGAAAGCGGATAATTTCTTATCACACTGCACGTTTGCAGATACCTCAAAATATCAGTTACCCTCAGCACTACTTCAAAATTACAGTAACTATTAAATTTTATAATTTAAGTGTAAATAAAAATGCTATGAAATTACGGATTTGGCTTTATACAATCGATAATATTTCCACATGACTACTGATCTTTGTAATCTTACGTATTTGATTTTATCCATTCTGAAAAAAATGCTGTTTGGAAAAGAGCTGGCTGAAGGGGCTGACGGTGCAGAAAAGCGCCATTCGCAGGAGAAGGCGCCCCCGAGCGGAGCGCCCCACGAAAGGGGACACTGAATCTGTGTCACAACCCAGAGCCGGTCACAAAAGCGGCACGATGGTGAACACGTGCACCCTGAACCACGTGCTACATCACACCGAGCCAGCAGGTAAATCTCAGAACACAAACGTACAGAATTGACAAAACACACCAAGAAAAATACACAAACTATTTTAAGTGGGCTAGCTTAGGATTTACCAATTCTGTTAGCCGGTGCTGGCATCTGTTTCCACTGCTCATGAAACAACAGGCATGCTTCCGCGCTTCAGACAACCACTAAGGACAGTAAGAATTCCTTTCCTCCCCTGACTCCCTCTACCTCCGCAGCATGGCAGCGCCTTCTCTCCCAGGCTATGAACAAAGCGTCTCTAAGAACGGAGCGGTCACGCTCGCCTCCGCCTCGACAGCGGCGGTCAGAAGCAAGCGGCGTTCCGACGGCTACGTTTCCGGATGCGCTTGTCTCTGACTGAACCTAGTGTACCCACTGCATCCAAAATGCGCTGCACCCAAGAGAAACAGCAAACATTTCATTCATCCTACCTTTATTCACTAAAATGTGAATACTGACTTATTAACGTAAGCAGTCACTACTTTCAGAGCATATAGACTTTAAAATGTAAGCAATATAAATAAAAATGTGAAACGTTGGTTTTCTCTAGGACTTATCACTTTTACGGCTAATTTATTCTCTTTATACTTATGCATAGTTCCATAAATTTTCACAAATACGCGTTAGTGTTATGATTTTTAACTTGACTTTTAAAAAATGCATGCACCAAGGATTAACAAATATACAATACTCACCAAGAACCTAAACGCACACTGACCTTAATTTAAATACTAATGGATAACAGTCAACTGCTCTCTGGATGCTGAATTTAGTTATTAAAAGTATTTCCTTTAGTTTTGCTATATAACTTTTTTTAAATGTGTTTTTAATGGATATTCACTGTCTACAATTAATTTAAAAAACTAAAACCAACATATTACGATATACATTTTCGCCATCTAATAAAAGCTATTTATAGCAATCCTAATCTCCTTCTGAGAAATGGATTTAGTTAGGCCTCAAAATTCAGTGCAAATAACATGAAAAGAATAAAGAAATATCTTCTTGGCTAACTTTTCAGTTCGTGTTCACTATGCCCTAGGCGATGTTACAAGTTAACTAACTAACATGCATTAACTCATGTAAACTTCACGGCCACCTTGTGAAGACAGCTGTCAGGTCTGGGATTTCACACTAACTAACAAGTCAGTCTATTACTGTTCCATAGACGCTGGCAGAAGACACGAGACTCGGGCTCCAAGACAAAGGACTCCATTACTCACTGCGCAGCAAGCAGCAGGAGCATGACGACATTGCTGTAAGTTCCCTTTGGGCCCCAAGTCTCATGGGAGAGACACCGTGAGCTCAAATAAACGCTTGCACTTGCAGAGAGCCGCAGCGTAAGAAAGGAAGAGAAGGCCGTGGGGAGGCCACTGCCTTTACAGCAAGCGCTGGAGGAGCCCGTCCTCTGTCCCAGGGGGAGATACGGCCTGCTTCTCCGAGGCTGCCCACCACAAACACAACCCTGAGAAGCGGCCCAGGCGAGGAGCAGTCAAGGCCCTCCGTTCTCGACTGGCATACAAGACGAGACAGGTAGGGCAGGAAAGACGCCTCCGTGAGCCTCTCCCACCAGGAGCCATTCTCGTCACCATTCCTCAGATGGGGAAGCGCGTGAGAGGTTACGGAACGCGGCTTAAGAGCGCAGAGCGTCGAGAAGCCTGGCTCCGGGGCCGAACCACCACTGTGCGGTGGCAGAGCGTAAAGCGTGTGAGCTGAAGTCAAGAAACTGAAGAAAACAAAGTAATCACAGAACGAAAAACGAGAGGAACCACACGAAGCAACAATAATAATTCGGAAAACAAGGCTGGTAATGTGGAGGGTGCGGAGAAAACACAGAATCGGAAACGCTGGACGGATGAGAGAAAACGAGTCAAGGGAGACAAACAACACATGCGACAGACGTGCACGATCATTACTACTGCGCAGAGAAACGACGACGAAATGGGCGAAAACACTCCAAGATTCTATGCAGGAAAACATTCTTAAAAGAAAGATTGAAATCTGCAGATCAAAGCAGCTCGACCAAAGCGGCAGAGGATGAATAAGCGGCCACCTGCCCCGGCCCTGAGCAGAGGAAGCAGATGAGAGGTAAGGAACGGGGGACGGGGGGCGCCTCTACAACCTGAGCGCGGCCCACGCAGGGAACCACGCGGCTGCCCCCCACCCCGGTATCCAGCCTGTGCTTCCGCCATGCAAGCCCCCGTCTCCAGGGAGCTCTCCCTACAGGGCTGGGAGCCCAGGATGGGGCTGCTTTTGAAACAGACTGGCTCAGAGACGGACGCGTGAACTAACTCCGTTTAACTGATGCAGAGACGCGCTCCTTCTGCTCGGAGACGGACAAGAAATCAAGCAGCACCCGAGACTGCAGGCCACCATCTTCCACCGAGGGGAGCCAGCCACCGAGTGAAGCTGACTCTAGAGAGAGAGAGAGAGAGAGAGAGACTCGTGGACACAAACAACCGTTCAGTGGTGAGCAGAGGGAAGGGTGAGGGCAGGGAGGCAGAGGAAGGCAAAGGGGTCAAATATATGGCGACGGAAGGAAATTCAACTTTGGATGGTGAACACACGATACAATATACATATGGTGTATTATTAAACTGTATACGTAAAACCTACATGGTTTTATTAACCAATGTCACCCCAATAAAGTTAATTAAAAAAACAAGGCAGGGATGCAAAGAAGCAGGCACTTTGTGACAACAGTGAGCCTGAATGAAGCCAACTCAAACCCATCTTAGCGCTGAACGTGACAGTATATGAACTTTTTTCTTAGAATCTGAGTTATCTTACTTTTAGTAACAATATCCTAGCTGACTGACTCTAATAAATCGATATTGAGTTTCATACATTATCCAATGAGACAACAGGGGGCTACACAGTCTGATCGAGTGCCCAGAAAACATTTACATGAACTAACCACACATTAGGATACAAAGAAAACTCCAGAGAGCGTCTCCTTCCACTCACTAATGGCAGTCTAGGTAATTTGGAACAACCCTCCCACTGAAGTCAGAAAAGAAAGCGACGTGAAACATTCTGAACAGCGAACAAGTCCTAAAAGCACCAGAAAACTGAAAGGCAGAAAACATCGCCCCACGAAACTTCAGGAGAGCAGGTGAGGACGGTGACTCCACGTTCGTGGCTGCATTTCCCCTGGGGGTGGCAAGGCTCCTGAGGAGGCGACAGATTCATGGATGGTCCTAGAAGTCTACAACCATCCAAGGACGGGGGTTCAAAGGTGGCAGGAGCCCCAAAGGGCTGGACATTACGAGTAAAAGAAATAAACCAGGACTGCCACACAGCTTTGAGTCACATGCTTAGAAAAGAAAACATGGCCGTGGCCTGGACCACGGTGGTCCGAGATAACTAGTGCCCCTCGGCACCTGCAAAAAAACCAAAGGAAAACCATCCTTGGAGGGAAAAAATCATCAGTATAGTTCTACAAATAAACTGCCAAGTACATTGTCCAGCACACAACTACAAGTCATCAGTAACACGAGGGGACACGATGACATCAGGGAGCATGGGCAGGAGCGACTGAAACTCCAGATGTGGGAACAATCAAACAAAAACTTTAGTCCAAATGCCAAAGGTAATAAAACTCAAGCATTAGAATTTTCAGGAGGAAAGTAGAAATCATAAAAAGTGATGTTGCCCACTTAAAAAATAAAGAAAATATAAAATATATTAAGTGGGTTCAACTGATATATACATAACAGAGTAGACAAAGCTAACAGGGCATAAGGGAGCTGGAAAGGTCTGTGTAGAATAAAGAGCAGAGACACGAAAGAAAACAAGACACGAAAGAAGTGACCAGGCCAGTGAGCGCTCAGAGGGCAGGAAGAATGAGCAAAAGCAATATCCGAATACGCAACAGCTGCGAATTTTCCAAAACCAACGAAGACTTCAAGAAATCTCAAGTCCCAAAATGTGAAGAGTACAAAACCAACACTATATCATCGAATTAGAAATTAATAACAAAAACAAAATCCACACAAATACTTGGAAATTTTTAAAAACTTTCTCAAGCATCTCACAAGTCAAAGGGGAGATCAAAACCCTAACTGCAAACCACTTAGAAAATAAGGACAATAAAAATAATTCCTATCCAAACCTAGAGAAAACACTAAAATCATGTGAAAAGACATCCAAGCCTTAAACATTTTGTTTTTTGGTTTAGTAATTAATGAAAATTAGCAAATTATACACTTACTCCTAAGTTTACATCCACCAAAATTTCTGCAACTAACATGATATAGTCAGTTTAGCAAGATTATGAAGTATGAGACAAACATACAAAAAAACCCTTGTTTTTATATATTAGCAATGTCCAATTAGAAACCAGTTTTTTCAACTGTATCATTTATAACAGCTCCCGAAGAAATGAAATAATTAGTATAACTCACAAAAAAATAGGATCTGCATACTGAAAATTACGAATCACCAAGGAACGATATCGAAGAAGCCCCAGACGGAGAAACATTCTAGGTCCATGAAAGGGATGCAGTAAAGCTGTCACTTCTCCCCCAACCGATGTACAGATTTAACACAATTTCCATTAAAACCCCAGCAGGATTATTTGTAAATAAAGACAAGATGATCCTAAAATGTATACGAAAGGACAAAGGAAAAATTGGCCAAAACAGTTTTGAAAAAGAAGAAAGTTGGTAGACTCGCACTTATATACAAACTGGCTTGTAAACAAAAACCTATACATGAATGTTCAGAGTTTTTTTTTCTTTTTTTTTTTTTTCTAGAGAGCCCCAAACTGGAAACCACCCAAATGTCTTTCTCTCAACAGGTGAATGGTTAAACAAGCTGTGGTCATCAATACAAAGTAAAACAACTCGGCAATAAAAAGGAACAATCAAATCCATCTGTAACAATCTGGATGAATCTAAAGGCATTAAGCGGAATGAAAGAAGCCAGCTTCAGAAGGTTACATGTTCATTTTACTTATTTGGAAATCTCAGAGACAAAATTATAACGACGGAGAACAAATCAGTGGTTGCCGAGGGTTAGTGAGGGGAAAAGATGTGACTTTAAACGGACAGCACGAAGGAGTTTTGGGGTGATGGAGAAAGCAAAACAAGGCCAAACAATAACTTCTTAGTTTGAAGGTGTCGTTTACCCTTGTGGTAAAATACGAAAGAAAGGATTCAAGCAAACGTTCGCCAACTCCTTTGGTGCTTGAGAATGGAACAGATGTGCCAGGGATAATCTGGGAAAAGTTCCCTCTAGCCGCAGCCTTGGAGAAACTAACAAACCAGGTAAAAGTTCTAATAAAAAACGTAAAGTTGGGCAGAGGACAGGATGGTAGTAAGCGGGAGCTGAAGGGTTGGGGACATGAGGAGAGGCTGGTCAAAGGGCTCAAAACTGCAGCTATAGGATAAACATGTCTAGAGATGTAATGTGCCAACGTGATGACGACAGCTAAAACTCTACTGAACGCTGGAAATCTGCTGGGAGAGTAGATTCCAGATAGAAAGAAAGCAGGAGAAGCTCTGTTAAGTTCAGACAAAGCAGACTTCCTAACAAGGGAAGTTATCAGGGGTAACGAGGGGCGTCCCATAATGATGAAGGGGTCAATGCCCCCAAAACACATCATAATCCTTCACACGTACGGACTAACGACGGAGTGTCACAACGACAGGAAGCGGAAATCGGCAGAGCTGCAAGGACAGGTACGTGAGTCCACTGTCATACATGGCGACGTGAACACTCATCTGTCAGAACCGGACCCGGCCGGCAAAGAATCTGTAAGGACATAGTTGAACTCAACATATCAGTCAACTGGATACAATGGACATGTACAGACTACTGCATCTAACACCAACAGACCACACACCCTGGGCCATAACACAGATTTAAAACAGGAGTCATACAATGTCTGCTCTCGGACCCCAATGGAATTAAACTAGAAATCAGTAACAGAATAACTGAAAAGTGCTAAAATATTCGGAGGTTAAACACCACACTTCTAAGTAACACGTGGATTCAAAAAAAAAAATATCGAGAGAAATTTTTAAATATTTTGAACTAAATCATAATGAAAATATAACATTAAAATTTGTGGGATGCAGTGAAAACAGAGCATTAAGGGGAATTTATAGCACTGAATGCATATCTTCGAGAAGAAGACCTAAAGTCAATCAGCCAACCTTCCACCCTGGAAATTAGAAAAAGAGCAAATTAAATCCAAAGTAAGCAGACAAAACAAACAAACAAACAAAAAAATCCAGTACAAATTAGAGAAGAAATCATTGAAAAACAGGAAATCAACAGTGGGGGGAAAAAAAAAATCGATGAAACCAAAAGCTGGTTCTTAGGGGAAAAAATCAAAATCAATAAGCTTCTATCCAGGTTGACTAAGAAAAAAATAGAGAAGACACAAATTACTATTGTCAGAAATTAAAAAGGAGACAGCACTATAGACAGCTTCCAAAACAGCACCAAGCCCAAATGGGTTCACTAGTGAATTCTACCAGACATGGAAGAAAGATATTCTCTACAATGTCTTCTGGAAGACAGAAACAGAGGGAATCCTTCGTAACTCATTTTATAAGGCCAGCATTACTCTAATACCCACCCTCAAAAAAAACAAAAATCAAAAAACAAAAAAATAGACAAAGATTATAAAGAAAAAGAAAGAAAAACTAGAGACCAATATCTCTAATAAACACAGATGCAAAAATCCTCAACAAAATATTAGCAAAGCAAATCCAACAATGTATAAAAAGAATTACATACCACAACCAAGTGGGATTTACCCCAGATATGCAAGGTTGGTTCAACACTGGAAAATCAATTAATGTGATCCATTGCATCAATAGACTAGAAAAGAAAAACTAGAAGATATCATCGATAGATGAGAAAAAAAATTTTTTTGGTAACATCCAACACCCATTCATGATTAAAAAAAAAAACCTCAATAAACTAGGAAGAGGGGAATTTCCTCCACTTGATAAAGGACCACTACACAGAGAAAAGTCCAGCCGATACCGCGTTCGATGGTGAGAAACTGGGAGCTCTCCCATTAAGACCAGAACGAAGAAGGGTGTGACCCGTCACCACGCCCTTCCAACTTCACACTGGAAGTTCCAGCTACTGCAATGATGCCAGGAAAGGAAAGAGAAGGCATACTGACTGGGAAGAAGGAAATAAACCCGTCTTTGTTTGCAGGTGTCCTGACCATCTACGTAGAAAATCTGAAAGAAACAAAATTAAAACTCCTGGAACTAATAAGCGATTATAGAAATGTTTCAGGATACAAGGGTAATTTACAAAGGTTAATTACTTTCCTATACACCAGCAATAAACAAGTGGAATTTGAAATTTAAAAAATATGGATACCATTAACATTAGCAGCACCCAAAAATGAAATACTTGGGTATGAATCTAACAAAATAGGTAAAAGATCGCATAATAAAAACTCCAAAACTCTGATAAAAAAAAATCAGATAATAAATAAATGGATATTCCACATGCGTGGATCAATACTGTCAAGATGTCAGTTCTTCCCAATTAGACCTGGAGATTCAATGAAACCCTATCAGAGTCCCAGCAAGTTCTTTTGTGGATATTAACAAACTACTTCTAAAGTTCATATGCAGATCCAGAACAGCCAACGTGCTCCTGAGGAACAAAGCTGGAGAGCTGACACCACATGACTTCAAAACTTCTCTACATCTACAGTAATCAAAACAGAGCAGTGCTGGCGAAAGAAGAGGCAAATGATTTATCAATAAAACAAAGCAGAGAGCCCAGAAATGGACCTATGGAAATAGTCCCCTGAGCTTCAAGGAAGGAGCAGAGGCCAGACAGCGGGGAAACGGCGGTCTTCTCAACAAACGGTGCTGGAACTGGACGTCCACGCACGCTCACGCAGGTAAATCTAGACGCGGCTCTTACACCCTTCACGAAAACTACCGAAAAAGGAATCGCAGACCTCAACGTGAAAGGTAAATCTATAAATCTCCCAGAAGATAACACAGGAGAAAACCCAGATGACCTTGGATCCGTCGCGAACTTTTTAGATACAACAGCAAAGGCATGATACCTGAAAGAAATAACTGATAACCTGGACTTCGCTAAAATTAGAAATTTCTGATCTGTGAAAAACACTGTCAAGAGAAATGGGGAAATATCTGCAAATGACATCTGATAAAGGGCTGTTATCCAAAATACACTCCGGAAGACAGTCTGGTTTCCTGCAGAACTAAATGTGCCCTCACCACAGGACCCAGCCATCGGGCTCCTTAGTGTTTATCCAAAGGAGCTGAAAACTGTCCACACAAAAACCTGCACACAGATGTTTCCAGCAGCTTTATTCCTAACTGCCAGACCCTGGGAGCGCCTGAGACGTCCATCAGTAGGTGAATGGATGAACCCTTTTTCACGCATACAATAGAATCTTAATCAGCAGTAAAAAGAAACGAGCTACCAAGCCGTGAGAAGAACCTTCAACGTGCACTGCTAAGGAACAGGAGCCCCTCTGAACAGGCTACATGCGACGTGGTCCAAGTGCATGACAGTGTAACAGGCAAATGCAAGGAGACGTTGGCGGGGGACGGTGACTCCGTGGAGCATGTGGCATCTTCAGGGCAGTGAAACCACCCTGTGTGATATGGTATCGATGGACACATGTCAGGACACATCCGTACAAATCCACAGAACGTACGGCACCAAGAGTGAACCCTAAGGTAAACTGCGGACTTGGGGTAACAGCGACGTGTCAACGTAGCTCCAGCCGCAACCGACGCACCGCGCTGGAGGGGGCTGTTGACGACGAGGGGTGGCGGTGTGCAGGACGTAGACGGGAAAGCTACGCGCCCTCCCCTCTGTGTGCTGCTCTAAACGCCGAGGTCTGTAAACCTCCAACGCCAGAGGTCACCTGAAGTCCTCAGCGCAGAGGGGCGTTTACAAGCACGTGTACACTCCCGCAAATGCGGAATGACCAGCCTGTCACTGATGTGTACACTCCCGCATCTGCGTAGTGAGCCTGTCGCTAACGTGTGCACTCCCGCATCTGCGGAATGACCAGCCTGTCACTAACGTGTGCCCTCCCGCATCTGCGGAATGACCAGCCTGTCACTAACGTGTGCACTCCCGCATCTGCGGAATGACCAGCCTGTCACTAACGTGTGCCCTCCCGCATCTGCGGAATGCCCAGCCTGTCACTAACGTGTGCCCTCCCGCATCTGCGGAATGCCCAGCCTGTCACTAACGTGTGCCCTCCCGCATCTGCGGAATGCCCAGCCTGTCACTAACGTGTGCCCTCCCGCATCTGCGGAATGCCCAGCCTGTCACTAACGTGTGCCCTCCCGCATCTGCGGAATGCCCAGCCTGTCACTAACGTGTGCCCTCCCGCATCTGCGGAATGCCCAGCCTGTCACTAACGTGTGCCCTCCCGCATCTGCGGAATGCCCAGCCTGTCACTAACGTGTGCCCTCCCGCATCTGCGGAATGCCCAGCCTGTCACTAACGTGTGCCCTCCCGCATCTGCGGAATGCCCAGCCTGTCACTAACGTGTGCCCTCCCGCATCTGCGGAATGCCCAGCCTGTCACTAACGTGTGCCCTCCCGCATCTGCGGAATGCCCAGCCTGTCACTAACGTGTGCCCTCCCGCATCTGCGGAATGCCCAGCCTGTCACTAACGTGTGCCCTCCCGCATCTGCGGAATGCCCAGCCTGTCACTAACGTGTGCCCTCCCGCATCTGCGGAATGCCCAGCCTGTCACTAACGTGTGCCCTCCCGCATCTGCGGAATGCCCAGCCTGTCACTAACGTGTGCCCTCCCGCATCTGCGGAATGCCCAGCCTGTCACTAACGTGTGCCCTCCCGCATCTGCGGAATGCCCAGCCTGTCACTAACGTGTGCCCTCCCGCATCTGCGGAATGACCAGCCTGTCACTAACGTGTGCACTCCCGCATCTGCGGAATGACCAGCCTGTCACTAACGTGTGCACTCCCGCATCTGCGGAATGACCAGCCTGTCACTAACGTGTGCCCTCCCGCATCTGCGGAATGACCAGCCTGTCACTAACATGGAGAAACCTAACTACTCCTCAACACGACAAACTGATGTGCATCCGCGAGCCGAGGTCTCTCTAAGACCACTCTCTCCACTAAGAACTACGCGCCCTCTCGGTCCGACACCAGGTGTCCCTGTGCCTCGAGGCAGAGGATTGGAGCCGGGTGGAAACTCGCTGCCAGAGCCGTGAGCTGTGGCGCGTTTGCAGCCAGCCAAAAAGGGGCTCTACCGGCCACACGACGGCGACTTCACAGGCAAGTAGAGGTAAATTATAATGAACCACTCATAACGAACCGAAACAAGTTTACGAAGCCTGCATTAGATGGCGATGCCCAGAGAACGCGGCAGCCCTCTCCTCGAGGCTCTGTCCGAAGCTCGAGAAAAGCGGGCGGTCTACTCTGCAGAGTCGCCAGCTCACGGGACGCGGAAGGCGACCAAACAAAGTGACGAAGAGCAGGACAGAACGAAGAGGCACGGGAGAGGCAGGAGACAAGAGGACGAGGTGTCCCGAAAGTCAGTTTCCTTAAAAAAAAAAAAAAAAAAGGAAAGGAAAGAAACAAGGACTTTCGTTCCTGAACGTGGTTAGCTACGTGAAGTGACACTCGACGGCTGAGGGAGGCAAAAATAAGCTGGTTCTGCGACATGAGATCCTGGGTGACAGGGACAAGAACGATTTCAGTAGAGCGGGAGGAAGGAAGTCTGATTACAGTCGGTTCATGAGAAAATGGTAAAAAAAGTATAAGGAGCCACCACAAGCACGGGCAACTCTCCAGGACGTTTGCTGTACAGGCGAACAAAGCCGCACTACGGTAGCTAAGGAGGGACGTGCGGCCGGCGAAGTCCCTCGTGGGTCACCAGGGCGATGCGGCGGCGGGTCCAACGCTAACGGAAACGGTTCCCCGAGAGGAGGATTCGGGATGCGCCGCCCCGAGGAAGACGTGAACCAGGACAGAGTCCAGGGCTCAGGCACAGAGTGGGACAGACACAGAGACATTTCACGCCACTGTGACCACGGACGGCGTGGGCAGCGTCGACGGCGGGCAGTGTGGCCCTTCGTCCCCGGTTGCTCCCGTTCTTCCTCGTCTCACCGAAGTGATCGGCGAGAGCGCGAACTGAGGAGCGAAGGCCGGAAGGAGCTGAGGGAATCTGCAGAGGAGAGAAGGGGCTCGGACAGTCGCCGTGAATGGCGGCCGAGAGAATTTCTAAGGACGAGCAGAACGCGTGGAGGGTCGCGATCGGGACCCCCTTGAGATCTGCGGTCACAGAGTTAAAATGAAACCGGTCGGTACGTTTGTGTTTTTCGCCAGCCGTTTTCAGCTTCGGAAGGGCAGAATTCGGGTTTCACCATGAACGGGTGACGGCGGGGGGACGGCAAAGGCGTTTAGGGTGTAGGAGGGTGACTACGATGACGGGTCAAGGAAGAGGAGGGCGGCAGACACCGTCAGTACGATCATCGGACTGGAGGACCCGATGCGGCTGGCGAGGATGTTCGGAGACGGTGAGTGGGAACAGGAAGACGGGCGGCGGCCGGAGGGAAGGGTGGTCGAAAGTGAGATTCTGGAAGGGACACGGCAACTGCCCTAATCAGTGATACAATGACGGAGGCTGAAGGAGACCATGAGAACAGCCGGCTGGGGGGGCGTGAGGAGTGAGGCTGCCAAGGAAACCGGGAGCGAAGGGGTCTCGGCACTGAACGGACTGGAACCGACAGCAAGACAGGCGGGGGTGGTGGGGGGAGAGGCAGGTGCTGAACCTTCGGAGCACGCGGGACAGGACTCGTCTCGGGGACACTGCTGATGAGTGCGACCTGGGTCCGGCCTGACAGCGCTGTTTCCAGAGAACTTGTAGGTAATTCTGATGTTGAAAAAGGCCACTTAAAACTTCAAAGACTTTTTACTAGAAAGTAACAGTATACGGTACAAAAATTTTAATTAAGGGGGGAAAAAAACATGAAAAAGAACTAGTAAGAAACGTATATAAATTCGGCTAAAAGTAATATGGTGATAAAAGGGGTAGAATGCAGAATTCGAAACTTCTAAGCTTCAGCCTTTTCACAGGACCTAACTAGACCCTATTGGACAGAATGAGAAAAATACTGGAGAATTATAAAATATTTGAAAGCTTTCCAAGAATTATTGCTATATGACAGCAACGCATGTGACATCAAAGGTACTTTATGGAAAAATTATATTTTAAAAGATACGGCAATTTCTAACTTTTCTCTAAAAACCGTTATGACCGTCTGTAAGCACCAAGGGGATGACGTTCGACTTCGGTCAAATGGATGATGCTCACTTTTATCTACCTGCCAAAAATACTGTCGGGAGAGAGCGCCTCACGCCAATACCCTAAGGTTACAACATAAAACCTCGACCCTGTGACCACTTATTGAAGCGCCAACTTTGTGTAAAGTTCGGAAACTTCCAGTCTTCTGCAGACACACCGCGCACGCTCGCTCCTGAGGGCATGGGGGGGGCGGGGCAGAAAGCATCAGGTCGGGCTTCACCCAGCATCTCACGATTCCACTCGCTAATTTTTATCCTCACACATAGAACACAGGGAAGCTTTAAACAAACACTAGACAGTTCGTAAGCCAGAAATAAACTATAAGCTGTCGTACTAATGGCCTGGAACTAGTTTGTTCCGGTCTTAATTTGCTTTAATAAAACATTTCTCTACAGGTATTAAATAATTTCTGCTAAGTCAGGGTTGTAGAGGGGAAAAAAGAACTCAGTTTTTTCGCTTTGTTGTGACATCAAGCTATTTCAGCGAATGGAAATTTCACAGATCACTATATAGACCAATGCTAATTATGCAAGTTATTATATACGTTTTTAAATTTCATCAGGTGTTGATACCTGTTTCTACGGTATTCTCTGTTTCTGTCGTCTCCAGCCCATCCATGCTGTCCTCATCTTCCACAGCAGTTTTTCCTCTGCTTCGAGGCCTACAGAGAAACAGATACACGCAGTTAAAGCTTAAATTTTAAGGCTCAGAAGTAAACTCATTATGAAGCGCAAGCTGAAGGGACACAACATAAAACACTGTGCACAACTTCTCTAACATTTGATCATATCGAATAGTCACATCACACCTCACAGTCATTTCCCCTCAAACCAGGACGTGCCTGACGCCTCCAGGTGAGGACAGGCCCGGTCAGCACGCCTGGGTCCCGTAACTCTGCATCTTGGCGCTCTGCAGTTTAGGCTCTTTTCTGAGTACACACACCAGGTTACACCTCTGCATCTGATGAAGCCGAGGAGCGACGCCCAAACTTATGAACGCCCTGTAAATCATCTGAAGAAAAATATTCTAAACACTAAGCAGGATCCGATCACACCCACCCTGAGTGTAATGAAATGGAATTTATAAACCCTTTGATAAAGTACAGTGAACATAAGCGTCATGGTGAGGTGAGATTCTTTGACTTGGTGCAATTTTTAAAAAATAATAATACCACTAACGGTATTGAGAAAAATTTCCACCCAAAATTCAACGTTCCATATTAATCTTACAAGCTAATTTGAGGTGCTAAAATAACGTGAGACGTCCACTTCAAGCCACACGAACGTAGGAAGGTTCAAAGATACCCTCCAGCCACAAACAACTAGAAAACGAGACGAAGTATAAGAAACAACCATTATCAGACACTGATAACAGCAAGGGACAGGACCGTCACCCCGGAACAAAGAGAAACAAACAAGGGGAACCCTGCCACCATGAAGCCTTTCTGCATGAAGTTAATTTACAAACTGTAGCGCAGAGTGGAACTCTCGAGACTGGAAATTATGCTGAGAAGGGGAAATGGGAGTCGCCCGTCCAGGAGGCTAAAGGGAGCTAGAAACTATGGGACAGAGGCCACGGGAGCGAGCTGTGCAGGGAAAGCACCGGAAGTCTGCGTGTGGGTACCCCTGGCGCTTCTCTCGACAGCAATCTAATAATCGTGGTGTGAACCCCACAAGGCTGAGCAAGAACAACTTCCAAGGAAGAAGAATGACCTAAGAGCTGCGACACAGTCAAACCCCAGAGCTCCCGGAGAGCCAGGGATCAACCGTTCCCTCCCGCCAGAGCGCCAGGACCTCACTGACCGTGTGACTAATGCATCGGCGGAGACCAGAGTGGGAAGAACCCTCAGGAGTCGGGGGGCTAAAGAAAGCCCAGGGCAAATGCTGTTCTAGCCCGTCCCTAAAAGAGCTAACAAGTAAGTCTCAACAGAATCAAAATGATCCACAACTAATTTAACTGCTAGGCCCCCAAAAGAGAAAGTTCAACATTTGTTAAAGTACAACAAAATCTAGCTCAGCAACAACAAAATCACGATATGTGGCCTGCAACAAAAATTTACAAGGTATACAAAGAAGCAGGAAAATATGAGTCATAAGCAGGAGAAAAATCAAGGAATAGAAACAGAAAACAAATGGTAGAAGGGACAAGACTGGACATTAAACCAGCTTTTATCAATATGTTTCATATGCTCAAGAATGTAACAGAAAACGAATATGAGGAAGTAAGAAAGATACTAAAAAATAAACAAAATGGAACTCATAGAGGCAACATCAAAAGAACTTCAGATTAAAATTCCACTCACATCTGATGAGAAATGGTAAAAGAAAAGATGACGGACCTTAAAGACGTAGCAAAGAAAAAATTTATCCAAAATTAAAGGACGAAGTGAAAAAAGACAAACACAGCTATAGATGGCTATGCTGATTAGTTCCACCAAACTCTTAAGGAATAGTACTAATCCCACACCGTCTTCGGGATATCCTAGAGGAAGGGCTGCTTCCCAACTCCATCTATGAGGGGGCATGACACTGACACAAGTCACGGGCTTCATATATAACCAACATCCATCACGAACACAGACCTGTTCTTTGGAATAAAAAAACAGCCGCCTCCCATTTGTCCCAGACATTACGATTGTCACACCAAATCAAAGCAAGGCCGATGCAAGAACAGAAAATTACAGCTGGCTTTTCACTGTAAAAACACATAAAAACCTCAAATGAAAGTTTATCAAAGGGCTCCAGTTCCGAATATTCTCCAAATAACATGGAGAAGTAGATGCCAAACTTCTTCCACCAAATGCAAGTATAAAACAGAAATAATGTACACAACAACTATTCGAATTTCCTTAAGAATATATAACAGCGGGCTGATCAGGAACGAACGCCAAGATGCCAAGTACTGCCAGAACGCCATCGGTTTGCTGCTCTTCATGTCCCCAGCATTCCCGGTACTGAAGGGACTCGGTGGGGTCCGAAAGCCCGGAGCGAGTGCTGAGGTTCAGCAAGAGAGGGCGCCCGAGCTGGCCTGCACCTGACCCCAGTCAGTGCAACAGAGGCTTCCGGAACTGAGCTAAGAGACCCCGGCCAGGGCCCAGGCTGACCACCCGGAACCGCACGCACGGCGCGGATAAAACAGCCCTGCAGCGGCGCCTGTCACCGCCCCAGACATGAGCGACGATTTTCTCCTTGGCTTCTCGGACAGGAGTCTCCTGATTCTTCTACCACTTTCTTCTCACTTTCCCTGCTGATTCCTCTTCTTTATTGGCTTCTAAGTGGTCGGGGGTCCAGGCCTCGGTCACTAACCCTTCACCCACAGAGGCTCACCGCCTCCCTGGGAGGTCCCACCCAGTCTCCTGACGTCTACCCGGTAAACTCCCAAACCTTCCATCCCCTCCCTGTCCACCGAATTACAACTCACGTTCACCCGTCTACAAGCATCTCAGAGTGAACAAACATGTCGAAAACCGAATCTGATTCCACACCTTTAGATTCCCTCCTCTCGCACCCCACGTGTCAGCAAACCCCGCCAGCTCTCCCTTCGAGATGCAGTCCCACATGGAAACCAGCGACACTAACGGCCTCACACCACCTTCATTTTCTTGGTTACTGTTACAATTGGGAATTGTACAACTAACCCTGCTTTACTGAGCGTTTAGTATGTGAGGCACCGTTCCGTTACCAGCTCTATTTTACAGATGAGCAAAATGAAGGTCGGAGATGATGATGAAGACGCCCCAATCTGACGGGTCTCGCACCGCCGCCTCTACTGCAGTCAGCCGCCGCCCTGCGGCCGCTCTCCAGACCGTTCTGAAGGACGGTTACGAACCCTC
Organism: Pteropus alecto; assembly: GCF_000325575.1. Lineage (NCBI taxonomy): Eukaryota > Metazoa > Chordata > Mammalia > Chiroptera > Pteropodidae > Pteropus > Pteropus alecto. The sequence goes on along the minus strand of NW_006442110.1, from coordinate 801,945 downwards.
AACCAAATCGGGCCCCTCGTCTCCCTCCCAGTGCTCCGAAGGCTGCTCGTCACACCGAGAACAGAGCACCCGCAGGGCCTCCGTGATGTGGCCGGCCGGGTCACCCCTGATGTCACCCACGAGCACGCTGCCCCTTCCATGGTCATCCTGCGGTACCGGCCACCTGCTCGTGCAGGGCAGACCGAGGACGCTCCGGTTCAGGGCCTCTGCGCGCACAGATTTCCCCACCTACGGCAGTCTTCTCCCCGACGTGCACGAGCTTCTCCGCACTCAGGTGTCCGCTGAGACGTCACGTGCTCAGAGGGGACACCTCTCACAAGCAAATCCGCAAAACGGGGCCCGTCGCCCGCTACCCGTTTTCCTGCTCCGTTCCTCCTCACGCCCGACACTACGCGGACGTGTCGTCTGATCGACCTGTCTCTTCAGCGAGGAGGCAGCCGCCACGAGGGCCAGACCGCGGTTCTCGTCACTGGCGCACGCCCGACGCCTGCAGCACCACGTGTCGCGCCCACGTGGGCCCAACACGTGCTGTGCTGAGCGAACACGACGGTTCCGCGAGTCAGGAGAAAACCTGGGCTGAAGAGCGAAACCTGACGCGAGCACCTAACCGTGCTAGAGGCGCAGGCCTGCGTCCCGCCGAGCAAAACACGCACTCTCACGTGCCGTCGAGCTGTACAAGAAAGCCGTGTACCATGATGCGGAATGTTATGTCCTTAAGGTAAACAGAAAAAATCAGAAGTTTTACCACCACAGGGAATAGACAAAAACTGGCATCATTAGCAGATAACATCACCAACATCTACTCAGAAAACACAAGTTAATCTAATGGAAAGCTAAGAGTTCTATAAGATTGTCACATCGACATAGTAACATAAAAACATCAACAACTTTCTGTACATCGTTTTGAACAAATAGCACCAAGAATCGAACATAATGAAAAGAGATGCGACAACCATAAAATTATCAGAAATAACTTTAATTAAAAAAATAAAACTTACTTATGGACATAAAGGAAGAATCAAGTAAGTTGAGAAACAAACCTAACAGGAAAAGGAACAAAGGATACAAATAAGCAATTTGTGGACAAAATGAATTAGCCTATAAAATATGATGAAGTGTTCAGCCTCACCAAGCAATCAGGGAAATCAAACAATGAACTGGAAAATGAAAAATATTGATAATATTCAGTGACCGTGGGAATACGGGAGTGACAAAGACACACATAACAGCGGCAAGGGTGTGAACAGTGAACAGTGCAGCACACGCTGGAAGGCAATTTAGCGATATCTACCAACGTATAAAATATGCACAACATCTGATCTATCGGTTTTGCGTCTAAAACTCAATTCTACCTCGTGTGCCTAAATACAGAGAGAATAGAGAAAGATATGAGGATGCTCGCTATACACAAACATTTAAAGTATGTTCTATCCGTTTGATGACTTTCAGTCCCTAGTCACTGCAAACACTAAGGCAGACCCTTTTGTACTGATACAGAAAGATCTCTAAGACACAGTTTAACGAGAAAAAGTACATTACAGAACACGCATGAGTCCATGAATGTTTTATAATTGCAAACAAACGTATAAATATGCATTTATGTTTCATAAGCATGCACGTTTGTGTGAGTGTATGCACATGCAAATGCACAGCAAAAGATCTAGAATGATACGTACTGACCGATGACAGTGGTTTCCTCTGGTGCCGTGAAAGAAAACAGGGCCAAAGAAAGGCCTTTCAGCGCCTCATGAGTTTTTTATAAGAGCATATATTCATCTATAATTTAATAAATTGGGGGAGGGCTAAAAGGTGTTTTTCCTGGGGAACCACTGGAGAGTGCTTTATCTTCTCTGCTGTGGTCGTCCAGGGTTATTTCTTACCCGCTCTGTACAGCACAGTCTGACACCTAACATACTGAATGATAGTTCTGAGGAGTCACATGCGAAAATATAGCAACAGTTTACGAAGTCTGGGGTTTGTTTATAATGACTGTTACAAATGCCTCCGTGACTGAAGCTGATGGCCTAATTTTTAACCTCTAACCATTACTGAGTCCGTATGCCAAAACTACCTGGAAACTGAAAATTTGTGCCAATTATTTGTATTACAAGATACCAAAAAATCCCTGTGACTGTTTCACTCAATAATTTAATAGATATCTAGGTAAGCTAACAGACACATACACATACCTACCACACCCAATAAAAATAAAGTCACAGCATTACTGTTCTTTGGTCATAATTTGATACTTAAAGCCATCTAAAATATATCACTTACTGGATAACATTAAATAAATTTTCTTAAAAATATTCCTAATAGAGTAATATTTTTAAAAGAAAAATTCCCAATAGAAAAACAAAGAACATGGCCAGCAATTAAAGAGAGAATGAAATGGCCACAAAACACACGACAGTCCACCTCACTAACAATTTTAGAAATGAGAATTAAAGCGAGGAGATATCATGTGACATGTCAGATTAGCAAAGGGTGAGAACACTCTCAGCTGGGCAAGTTACGGGGAAAGATGCCTGCAGGAATGTAAGGGACAGATGTGCCAACCATACCCTAAACACCGATCTCACGCAGTCTCTCATGTCAAAAAGGTCTTAGAGGAAAATATTCTGGTAATTAGAAAGACCAAAACACTACACGAGTCATTGTCAAGGCAAATGTATGTAGCAATGAGGACATTATCGCCAAACCAAAGGAAAAAATCAAGAGTCACTATATTCCCATTAGACAGCCGGTAGTCATCACAGCGGCTCGAAATGGACACAACTGAACTAGCATCGTCCCTCGTACGTGGCAAGCGTGAAGCCTCTGTGGTCAGATGTCCTCCTTAGACACACAGCATCCACAGGTGCTACGGCCGCTAAGCGACGTTTACGTAGCACGGAGATGTGAACATTTAAAGCGAGCAGGGAGTATGTATCATAATTACCACAAGCAAAAATAAAGCTTTCTAATAAATACCTAGGTATCATTTTTTTTATTGTTGTTTTATTTTACCACTTTGCAATCAAAGAATTTACAGTGGTACACATAGGATTTTCCAATAAAGGACGGTTGTGAAGTGTGAGCATTTGTTAAGAATGGCAGTTCAAAAAAAAAGAAATGGAAAATAAGAGATCCATGAAAAAATCAATTTTTCAGAATGTTCTTGATTTAAAAATGACACATTTTAAACTCACATCCGTTTTATCCACCTGACATTTCCTTCTAAATGCGTCTTCTTGGAAAAAGGGGTATGTTGGAAACTGTGCTTTCTGTGCAATTTTATAAATCTAAAACTGCCCGAAAAAATTAAGTCTATTAAGAAAGTGTAATGACCCATTAAAAAAATAACTTGTGCTCTAGGAAACTTTCCAAAACAATGTTTTGTGGTGAAATATAGAAAAACAGGAAAAAGGAAAGCACTAACAGTATTGTGGGAAAGGAAATTTATTTACAAAGGATCAAGAATCATAACTGCATCGAATTTCTCAATGGGAATATTGTTAAGTAGGAAATAAAATAAAAACAAACACGAAAAGGACATATGGGACTTGACAAATAATAAGTACAAAATATGATGGTAGAAATGACTCCAAACATGTACCAATAATTATAAAACACGTAAATGAAATCACGTCTCCAGCAGGACAAAAATTACCAGACTAGATTTATAAATGAAATGGGTTTAAAGCTATGAAGAGACATCTAAACGCAAAGGCCAAAAAAAAAAAACCAGCTGAAAATAAAGTCAGAGGAAAAGATTGAAAAGGTGTTGAATCTCATCATCAGAAAAATGAAATCTAAAACAATATTAGGATATTTCTCACTGTATTCCTACTGTATTGGAAAGGTCTTAAATCTGATCATGTTGAGAGCTGGTAAAAAAAAAAAAAAGCAACGGGGACTTTGTTACCCTTCCTGACGGCAGTGTGAACGGGCGCCATCATCCTGGAGCACACTCAGCATTACCCCTAAAAGCCAAGTACACGTATACACCTGCCGACGTTCTGGCGTGGCGTTTCACCAGGACACGTTTAATTACAACCAAGTACATAATACTATACAGAAGTGCAGCCGTCTTTCAAAGAGGAGGCTAAATTTTTAGAAAAACGAAACAGATTTTTGTACCACCAAAAGATGCCAACCAGTTAAACCTGTGAAGTTTGAGGAAGGCGAGCTCCCCAAGTGGTACAGAAAGGGAAGAGTGAACTTGTCACTGCTCCCGCACAAACACGGACGGCCGGGAAGACCCGCGGCGAGGTGTGAGTCAGGGGGCTGCAGCAAGGACACACACGTGAGGAGGCGGGCTGGGCAGAGACAGAGCCTTTCGGGTGGCCACCTCAGAGGAAGGCGAATTGCTGACTCACGCCCCACGTCAGATAAATGCTCTGCTGATGCTTCTAGGGCTGACTTAAAACAGTACACACAGAATGTGTAACTACCAAAGGGAAGGGTGGAAACGAGACGGAACATGGAGAAAACAGTTCAATCCGAAAGCAAAAATGAATTAACGGCAGTGGTGAGTGTGAACACAGGGGAATCACACCAAACGAGAACAGCGAGCTGCAGAAGGCTGCACACCACACATACAGCATACGACTCCATCACGATCAGGCAGAAAGGCAGCAAACCTAAGCGTGTAAAATACAGGGACAGACACAGACATGGCTCCTAAATCTATAAAAAGAACCAAGAAAGTGTTAAACGCAAATTTCAGAGTGATTACTCTGGAGGGGAAGGACGGATGAGGGGGGGAGAGGCGTTTTGGGGACTTCAAGGAATACTGGGTAGAGTTCTGTCCTTAAACTATAAGGGAGGCACACAAACGCTCCTTATTCTCCACGCTAAACTACATATAATTAGACATAAAATTACATGCAGAAGAAAGGAACAGGAAATGTCACAATTTAAACTTAACTTGAAAAGCAATCTCCCTGCACTCCGAGTATCCCAGGTCCCTCCAGTCCTACCCACAGACTCCGAAGTGTCCCTGACTCCCGCTGTCCCCTCCCCTCCCCCGGCCTCCGACTCAGCACCCTTAGCTACGTCCCTGACCTCGGCCTCTCTTTTACCGGCGGCTTTCATTATTGAGCTGAGATTTGTTAATTAACTATTTAAACGATGGGTTGTTTTTCCTTCATTTTAACTTCCTGTTTCCTATCTACACTCCAAGCTCCTTAAGAAGAGACACGTTTCTTTTGGGTTTCCTGCCCTGCCCAGAGTTTGCAGAACCTTTCTTTGTGCAAAGTGTATACTCGGATGCGTACTAATTTTTGCGTCCAATTCCAGATCTACGTCGGCGTGTACCTGGGTACTTACTTCCCCGTCCCACGTTCCTTAACCGGTTAACATGGAGCGATGATGATGGACCGTGCGACGCGATTAACAAAGTTCCGATATTTCCTTCAGTGTATTAAGTCAGAAGTCCTGGATTTGGGGGGCGCTGCATTTCGACTTTCTGTGTTCTATTTTCAACTTCAGTGAAAAACTCTCTAATCTCCTTTAACTTCTGACAAAGAATCTAATAAAATGAAATACATAAAAGTTGTTGCGTTTCTCCCTCTTCAAAGTGCCTCTCCTGAGCTCTTCCTTCCGTGGACTACTTCTAGGAAGAATCCGCACACTGCCTCCCTCCACTTGCTTGCCTCCCCTTCGCCCCTCAACCCAGGGCCCCCCCGAACCAACGAAACCCCTTTCCAGTCCATCCTCTGAGCAGTCTCAACGCCAGCTTCCCATTCTTTCAGTTGAACCAGTTTTCCCAAAATGTCTTGCAGAAATCATGGGGGAAAAAAAAAAAACTACCTAGTTACACACCGCACTGATAATGTGAAATCGAGAGCTTGTTTCAAAACGGCCGGGGAGCAGAGAGGAGAGGTGGACCAGCAGCCACACGCAGCATCCCGGTGTGACCACACGGGGCCGCTGTCACGGCCAGGTAATGGGTGCTTGGGGGGGACGAGGGGTTCGAAAAGGGAAAAACACACTTTCTCCTTTTATATACATTTAAAATTCAGTCATAAAGGTTTTAGAAATACTTATTTACTACTTGGTCAAACTATATGGCTAAAAGTGCATCTAAAGTCGTATCGCAAAAATCCCAATATTAGCAGGATTTGTTCAATGTGACACCCAGTGAATGAATTCGTCCTCTAACACCCCAGATGGGACATCTGGCCTCTACTTCAATCCATACACAACACATAACGGCATCGCCCAGATGGAGACACGAGTACAAACAAGAGACAGTCATCAAACTTAAGGAACGGATACAGCGAAAATAAACAGAAGAATGTCTCACATACAGCGAAAGCAAGGGACAGACACGCTGAGGACAGAGAGGACGCTGGATCGGTAGCAAAGGCTGCACGGAGGCGTGGGCAAGATTTCAGACTGGAAATGGGAGAGGAGGGGAGAGAAGTAATTCAGGCAGCGAGAGTGGCTGGGTAGGAGGAGGCGAGGGCGAAGTCCGGCCGTGTGCAGACAAGTACGTGTTGACAGGTAAAATGGATCGAGGGCATAGGAAGGACTTGAATGCCAAACTAAGATGTTTGAACATTTTACAGCAAAACAAAAAGTATCAGAACCAATTACGCGCTGGAAGAAGTCTAATACTTCAATTTAATACTCCAGATTAGAAAATGAGGCCCGTACTAACACAGCTTGAATAGTCGGGCCCCGAGTTTTCAATTCAAAGCCAAAATCTGATTATTCATTTATTGGACAAGCACTGGAGAGCTGGCTGCGCACTGGGCCCTGTCCTAGGGGCCGGCGGCCCCGATGCTGTAGTCCTGGCTGTCGCTGGAGCGCTGGCTCTCGCGCGGGCCTCCCACCCCAGGACGGCTGGCAACATCCGCGGGCACCTGGAGGGTGGAGTCCGGGGACACTGCCAAACACGCCTCGGCACACGGCACGGCCCCCCGGCACGGAGCCGGCCAGCCCCCTGATGTCAGCAGTGCCAAGACGAGAAGCCAGAGCTGCGTAATACACGTCACTTCCGTGTTCCCCTGTTTCTACTCTACAAACGCACAGCGCCATTTTCAGTGATGTGGCAAAAGGAACTAAACGTACCATGAATCTCAAGATTTGGTTTTAAAAGATTTTATGGACATGGTTGCACAGTGCAGCAGTCAGCACGTCTGCTTTACACGCAGAAGGTCCTGGGTTTGCGCCCCAGTGGAGCCACGGTCCATGGTCTACAGCCACGTCACCCTGAACAAGCCCGATGTCTGATCTCGGAAGCTAAGCAGGGTCGGGCCTGGTTAGGACTTGGATGGGAGACCACCTAGGAAGACCAGGTGCTGTAGGCGTAAATAATAATAATTTAAAAAAATAAAAATAAGAAGTTTTATAAGCTACATTTTCTAATAACTTTTAGAAATAAGACGGCCTTCCTCTCCCGACAGCCATTGTTCTCAAGCACCAAGCTAAACGCTTTTCCTTTCCCTGTGTCTCTACAGCAGTTGCCCAGCACATTCTGCCGCCTCTGCCCAGGCAGTGGCGCTCGACGTGCCCCGCCCACCCCCGGGAACACCACCTGCCCATTTCCCTGGGGCCCTTGCCACCGTGTCGGCCCCCTGCCCCCGCCTCCCTCCCAAGCTGTCCTGCACACGGACACCGCAGATCACGTGCTCAAAATGTCACCAGGTTGCCCACGAGCCTCCGCATCAGCAGCCAGGGCCGAGGCTCCGCATCCGAGGCCTTTTCCCAACAACCGCCCACATCCCCCCTTCCGCTTCCTTCTCCCACCCCTGGCCTTGGGGATACCCTTTCCCAGCAAAATGAGTTATTCTGGGGCGCGCAGAAACACCTTTCCAGATTAGAGAAATCAGGAGCCGCTCACGCTCCACTTACATGAAAGTTATGTTTTCAACTCGGGCAATAAAAGGTCAACTTATAGGGAACCTGGCCGACCCCCCGGCTCGCTGTCCTACTCAGAACAACAGCTCGTCACCTGTCCCTCTCTCTCTGAACTCACCCTGCCTTTCAAATTTACCACCTTTTCAAACTATTTTGCCCCGACCCCACCCCATACCTGTGGCTTTTCGGCCCGTTGGCAATGAACATGTCATTTCATTTTTACTGGTTCTTTTATATTCAGACGGCTAAAATTATGATCGATTCATCCGCAAGCTGAAGGGGGGGGGGGACAATTATGCCCCAGTGATATCTGCTGACATTAAAAGGTTTTATAATCCGTATACCCTTTGGCCCCAAAATTCCACTTAAGAATTATCATCAGCAAATAATAAAGTGCACAAAGGTGTAGTCATAAGGATATTCATCTGCATTTTGTTTCTGACTTTCAAAAACTGGAAAAAAAAATATCCTCCTTGTCCAACAAGAAAAGCCCACGCAGATGAATCACTGACTTAAGCAATGTGACACTGTGCAGCTTCCGACACCCTGTAGTACTGTGGTCACTGACCTGGAAATCTTTATATTACTATCTTTCTTGGGTGAAAAAAACAAAAACAATGTAATCCAATATACCTTATACTTTTTATATTATTTATTTTGTTTTTTCTAAATGTTATTTTCTAAATGTTATTTTCTAAATGTTTTCTACACACGTATATATATATACATAATGTGTATGTAGAAAAAATATATACCAAGTGTTTGCAAGCCTTAAAATGTTGAGATAAAATATTCAAAATTTTCTTTTGTTGGTGGATACTTATAATTTAGCTGTACTAATATTTTTCCGACATAATAAACATTTTAAGGCCTATTTATAATTGAACAGCAATCTTAAAAAATCTATGAAACCTTGGTTTAATGTATCTGTGGGAAAAGCCTGCGGCACGCACGCACGCACGCACACGCACGCACACACACACACACACTTCAATGATCGATCAGCCGTCCCATCAGCCGCCCTGGGGACTCTCCCTCTGACACGGGCTGGGCGGCTGCTGGGCCAGAGACCCCAGAGACTCTGCTAACATAAGACCGGGGGAAAGGCTGGGAAGCTGGAAGGCCCAAGAGGGGCCCTGGCCCTCACCTGCGAACACCCAGGCACCGTTCCGCACGGTGGCTGACACATAAGAAAATAAGAACACGGAAAACGGATTCGTCACAACTGGAAACGACCGCGAGCCAAGCGGCTACACTGCAGAGTGGCAGAGAAGGACGGGGAGCTGTGGCACCGGCCACAGACGGGGGGTGCGGGGGACTTCCCCTGTACGAAGAGCATCCCCCTCATCAAAGGAAGGAACAGCGGAACCGGAACACCACCCTTCCACAACCCCTGAAGCAGCAGCAAACCCGGCCGCCGGCCATCAGCAGAAGCCTAAGCTGTTCCGGCCCTGCCCCTGCCCAGTGCCCCCGTAGGTGGGTGCCCAGCCCCCGGCCGCATCTCCCCCCGGGGATGAGCTCACTGCACAGCCTTGAGTCAGGGCTTCCTGCGCGAATTCACCACATAAATTAGCTTGAACTTCAGGAAACTGCCAATATTGGACCATTCCATCCTTTAAAAGAAAAGGCACCTCCCTATGGTTCAACCTAACCCAGCCTCTTTGATTCCAGTATTTACTCGAAAAATGAAAATTTTACATGCTTCTTTTGTGCCTCCATCTTGCTTTCCTTTCTCCCTAAAACACGGTTAATCTGAGATTGGCCGCTTTAAAACTCTAAGGTTTTATTACAAGTCCGTAGGAAAAGCCATCGGCCTGGTTATCAGAATCGGCCCTCGCTCAAACTGTTTAACTGAAAAGTATAGTAAGATCTAATGCAAATTTAAATCTGAAAGAGAAGTAAACTCGTAAAGATAACAAAGATATAGGAAGATATAAGAAATAGGACTATGCCTTGTTTATTTAAATAAATCTAATAAAGAAGTTCATAACTTAAAATAAGTGATTCTACTTTCATTATTAGGTTTTAATCGGAATTAATGATCACTGAGTTAATACACATTATATACTAAAAGTGATGAATAAATAAACATCAATAAAAAAGAGAAAGACTGACTGAGAAACCCATCCAGGCCCGAGCTCTGGGCAGCCACTGGGCAGCCACTGGGACTGATGAGGACCCTCGACAGGCCTGGGGACGCCGCGAAGGCCCTCAGACCAGAGCGGAAAACACAAGCCACAGATTCGTGTCAACTGGGGCCACATCGTTTGTTTTAAAAACAGTATATACTCAAACACATGCATGTGTTTCTTACATATGGACAAAAAAAGTTTAGGACAAACCGCTGACGACTGCCTGAGAGGGACGAAATCTGGCTACACGTGGCTGCTTAAATCAGAGTCAAATCCCACTAAAAATTTAGTTGCTCAGTCCCACCAGCCGTTTCCAGCGGCTGCTGCACGGAACAGCACAGATAGAGAACATTTCTGTCACTGCAGAAAGTTCTACTGGACGCACTGGTCTGAAATACAGCAGAGAAACCTGGACAGAACCTAAAAAATTTTAAAAGAAGGCAATGAAAAAACTGAAAATACCACAAAAAGCAGAAGTTATATACAAAGGAACTCAGGAAGAGTTGCGTCTTCAGGTGTTATCCATCTGGACCAGGTTAAATTTCTTTGCACTACTATATTTAGAATAAAAAGGGTTATTATTGAACAAACCAATCTGGTACTTGGGATGCTGCGGGAATCAACAGTAAGCATTCTGTAACCATCCACTTCAAAACACGCAATGACACTGCTCATCATTCTCTCATCAGAAAACGTTACCCTCAATAATCTCTCCTTGATAACAATAGCATGCTTGTGCTTAAAAAATAACAAAATTGGGAAAGTTTTAATTTATAACTCAGATTTGTAAGTCTAGACAGGATTTCCTCTGAATTGGTTTACAATTTTAAAAATTACTAAAGATTTATAATCACAGAGACTCTAGCCCTCTATAGGTTAAAACAATTGTAATGGGCCTGCTTTAACAATTCCTTTAATAAGACCTTCTATACTTTTATGCATTTTAGTGGAAGCATATAATCCATAAAATTTCACTTTGGAAATTCATGTCTAAAACTATCATACCAGGTTGAATCGTGTCCCCAACACTCATGTCTGTCTGAGAAATGTGACCTTATTTGAAAACAAGGCCTTTGAAGATGTAATGAGGTCGAGACAAGGTCCCACTGGAGCAGACTGAGCCCTAAGTGCGGCAATGGCCACTGTCCTCAGGAAAAGGTGCTCTGGACACAGAGACGGACACGGGGAGGACGACAGGAAATGTGGAGACGGGCTGGAGCGAGGCACAGCGCCCCCCAAAGCCTCAGAGGGGCCTGGTCCGCCGATGCCCAGGCATGGGGTGTATAATATATAACCTCCAGAACTGTGAGACAGTGACTTTCTGCTGCTGTGAGCCGCCCGGTGTCCAGAACTGCTGCGCAGTCCCCGTGCCTTCCTCCTTGGGGACTGGCGGGCTCAGGGTGCGCTCCCCACCACCAGATGTGTCCCTAGGCTCTGTGACAGATGCGCTAGTTCAGCCCTCCCTCTCCAAGTGTAACTGAAGATGGGGAAAGCAACTGGTTTCCGACAGCAGAACAGTTCCTTCCCCCTGGGACAAGCTGAGGATATTCCAACTCACGCTCAAGAGATGACCTGAGACGAGGAAAGAAATAAAGGCTAAGAGTCGCCAGATCATCCACAGTAGCTCTGTCTCACACACCAAAGGCCCGTGGTATGGAGGCACCACCCTCACGTGTGCTTACACATCACCAGCAGCATGTGCTCGGGGTGCCAAGCCCCCCTCGCTCTGAGTGCCCTCCCCT
>NW_006442110.1:774331-790161 GCF_000325575.1 Pteropus alecto | reverse complement strand
AAACCCACAAACAAGCCACAGGCTTGCCTGCTGACAAAAGGCCGTGACCCTTGAACCCTGCTCCCGCCCCTCGGGCCCCTGACCGGGCTCTTTCAGAAGTCCCAACAGTCATTTACGCCTGGACGTTTTTGTACCTCCTGCAATCTGGGTACCAAATTCCGACGTCACTCAACTCAGGTGACTGTCAGACCTACCTGATGGTCCAGGCGCCGTCCCTGCCTTCCCCCAGAGCCACCTCTGGGACATGTGACGCTGTGCCTCATGCACGGTCCGGCCTCTCGGCTTCCCTGGACATCTCTTCTCCCATGCGTGGCAAGGCTTCACCAACAGCTTCCTCCCCCGGCAACGCCCACCTGCACACCCACCCTCCAGTCTCCAGGCCACGCCCACCACCCACAAACCCCCACACCCAGGGGCCGAATTCACCTGCCTGCACCGGAGGCACAGATTCCAAAACTCAGTGTCATCATCTGGCTTCTCCCCGAACGTGCTTCATCCGCCCAAAAGAGTCACCCCGGCTGGCCGCCTCCTCTTCCTAAGTGTCTCCCACGAACGCCGCCTGACACCTCCTGGGCTGGCTGCCTCTCCATCACCCCCAAACTGTCTTATTTCACCTGCCCGTTACTCTCACCTGCGAACACCCGACTGCCAGCCTCCCTCCGCGTGTCCGTCATACTAATGCAAGACACGTGTTTTGAAAAAGCCAACAAGATGCCACGCCCCTTCTTGCATCTTTCAATAGTGACATGCCCCACGCCTCAGAGACAAATACAGACCTCTTCCCACGGCAGGAAAGACCCTTCACGATGCCGCCCACGCCAGCCAGTTCGGCCGCACCTGCTGTCTCTCTACGTGTTACCCTTTCAGCCTGTCGACCTTTTATCACCCCGTTTAAAATCCTTTGCCTTCACCTGTGCCAGCCCCTCTGCCTAAAACACCTACGGACAGTCTTTACAAGCTTCATTTCAGGTGTATCCTCTTCCGGGAAAGCTTCGCGCCAGCCCCGGGGGCGATGACTCCCCCCACTTCGGCACTCAGCGCATGTACAGACCTCCACCTTCGCCCCCTGACCCAGCTCCACGCTCCACGGGCAGGCAGCGCACCTGATCATTCTGCATTCTTCGAACGCCTAGCGGGGCCCCGGACACGGTAGCAGATGCTCACTAAGTACTGGATCAATAAACTGAATTCGTAGATGCACAGACCAAAAAAAGTTTCAGAGTGCCAGTGACTTAAGACATATATGAAACCAGTTCACTTCGTCCTGAAGAGCACGCAGGTCACTGGAGACGGGATCCAAACTCACTGCGGAGTCAGAGGGGAAAACACGGCTTTTAAAGATACGCCTTCTCTAACTCACAGCTACGTCACAGGGGCCCTACTGCCCGCTCGGAACTCACCTGGGTTAGTTGTTAGGAATCAGCCCTTACTCGAAGGTGAAGACGAAGGCCTGTGGAACTGCCCTCATTCCCCCTTGCACCTTGAAAGCGCTGCTCAGCATCCGGCATGCATCATCTCCTCGAAAGCTCAGGGTTTAATCAACTCTCCTAAAGTCACATCAGAACCCCAAAATCGCACAACTCCAGGAAGCAGCACCTGCACTGCGTGCTATGTGAGTGCCGACCCAGCGAGCAGTCTGGGTCACACCGCTCATAAGCTGTGGCTGAAGCGCAGAAACTCTGCTGTGTCTGACGAGAGGGGACACACTCAATCTGAAATCTCCGCAGCCTCCCCTCTGGAAGCTGAAGCACGAACAATAAACCATGCAATAAAACAAAAATCTCATTATATAACCACCCAGTTATCGGCCTCGTTTGTGAGGGGAGGGAGGGAAGGGAGGGGCAGCAGATAATGGGTAAGGAGGCGAGAGCAGGAGAAACTGAAAAAAATCCTTACAGAAGAATTCGCCTTGTGTGAAACTGCACACCCTCCGTGCTGGGAGGCAGTGTCCGCGGGTACGGAGGAATCAGGGTGTTTGGCTTAACCCAACCACCCCTCGGTCACCCTTACAAGACCACGGGGTAGTTTTGTAAAGAATGACAAGCCAGCAGCATTTGGGTTAAATCGACACTTGCACCCAGAGTAGGAAAAACTATAAATTATGCACGGCACTCTGCATTCACCTGCCCCTACTTGTCATTTTGAAAGGATTCACTTATTTCAAAATTTAAAAACTGATCTCACAGTAAAAAAAATTACAACACATGGTTTGGACATACTTAGAATCTATTATAACAAGAACTTATTTTCTTAACATGCAAAATGTATTTACAAATCACTTTAAAAGAAGTGACCAAGTGTCACAATGACAACTCTTCCCCAACAGCCACGTCCCTCACGACTGGCCCTGCTGTCGAGGCCGGTCCCACCGTGAGGCCTGACAGGGACAGAGGCTTGCTCTCCTGGCCTCACCTGTACCTGTGACACGGCACGAGGTCATGACCGGGCTTGGCCAACAGGACCCAAGGAGAAAGCGGCTGAGGGCTTCCAGGGAAGGTTTATGTTCCAGACAAAAGGGACGAACGTGAGCTTACAAATGCACTTGGTCTCCCTGGCTGTGGTCGCGCCACGGAGGGCTGGAAACGCAGCCCTAGGTCCTCTCTGTCCTCGCGCCCCACAGCCGGCTCCTCAGCAAGTCCGCCCAGCTCTCCCTTCAAAACACGCGGACTCCCTTCCAACTGCTTCCAAACCGACCGCCTGCTTCTGGCCCCGGCTCCCGTGCCTGCTTCCGGCCTGGTCTCCGCGCAGCAGCCAGCCGCACCCTCTAGAGTCTTCATACATAAGGTCAAAGGCCCCCAAGGCTATCTCACCTCCCCAGAATGACAGCCTGAAGGGCTCCCGCTGGCCTCCGCGGCCATCAGCTCCGCCACGCTGGCGCAGCGGGAGCTGCTGGGACACGCTGGGGCCTCAGGCCCGTGCACGCGCTGTCCCCTCGCTCCCTGTCTGAAACACGCGCCCCCACACCTGCCCTCGCCCCTCACCACCTTTAAGACTCTACTCCAACGTCACCTCACTGAGGCCGTCCCTGATCACCCCATGTAAAATAACCCAACTCTGCCGCGCCAGACCCCTCCATAGCTCATCGTCTCTGTGACACCTGACGTCCTGCAACACATTGCACCCGCTGGTCTGCCGGTCTCCGCCCTCACCCCACCAAAGTAAGGTCTCGGGGGGCAATAAACATGGTCTGTTTTGCGCAGTGCTGTTGTTTCCCACGCTTACAGATAACTGCCGGGTACACCGTAGGTGCCGAATGATTATTTACATGAAATAATCCTCCACCATCAACGAGCTGAAGGCGAAAGGGCAGGAGAAGGGGCAGTACCCCGGTCCTGGATGATGTCACCGAGCTACCCAATGGCAGCTGCACTTCCGGTCACGTGAGGGGACTCCTCACCCAACGCTTCAGACACTGCAAATGGAAGTTTGTGTTACCGGAAGCCAAAACGTACCTGCCACGGGATTTGCAAAAAAAAATAAATAAATGCTGGTGGCAAATATATTCACAATTGAACTCAATCCTAAGGCATGCAAATTAAAATAGCCAGAAATGGTGTCATACGGAAAACACAAAAAAGCTTAACTTATGTATATCCCACTCAACGTGACTCACTAAAACACTCGTGGTGTTTGGTATTTTTCAAATTTCATACATAAACGTAAATAATTCATAACAGCATCACCTGTTGCCTGTATTTTCTCTCGTGCTTTGAGTACTAGACGGGACTGTTCGTTTCGGGCCAATAATGTAAACACAGTAGATGAATCTGATGACGTACCCTCTGTGCCCCCGGCCCCGTGATAGCCTCTCTCACACGTGTTATTTATCCCCCACAGCCACCCTACAAAGTAGGTACTGCTGCTGTCCCATTTTAAAGCTGATAGAACCGAGTGACGAAAAGATCGATGGTCAGGCCCAGGCCAAGCGGCCACTGAGTGACCCGGCTGAAATCTGAACCGAGGCTGTCCTAAGAGCCAGACCAAACATTCTACCAGGGCGAGCAGCCGACGGGCAGAGCGTTCTCCAGCGAAGCGTGTGCCATCGTTACTCAACCGGTGCCTTTTCTTTCCTGTCATTTATGGTATTTGGATTTTGACCCAGAACCACCGGCAGAAGGTATTCGGGTGAGTGCCAAACTCACCAGAAAGAAACGCTCGGACAGAAGAAGAAGATAAAAACGAAAACACAACCAAAGACTGGCAGAAGCCCTTTGTCATAGTTTTATCACCTGAAAAAACGGAGATAATCGTTATTTACTAGAATGCAGGGGAAAAAGGCTGAGGCTGGCACAGCCTGTGAAACCGTTGTGAGGAGTGAATAAACTCAGCACGCGTGAGGCCTGAGCTAGTGCCTGGCACACACTAATCAATCCACAGTTTCGATTTTCATCAAAGTATCATAATTACGATCAAGCGCTTCAGAACTGTCACCCACCAAAGCTAACGGGACTGACCGACAGCTGTTATGACTGGCAGCTGAAAGAAATTACGCGCATGTTCTGACTTCAGTAATACTAAAAAAAGGACAAGGACCGATTTCCACTCTGGGAGTAGAGTGCTTGTGTGACCCAGTGAAGAGAAACTTCCATGAGAACCAGCAGAGACACATGCGGGGCGCCGGCCCCTCCCACGCACGTGCTGTTGGGGAGGGTGCCGGGGGCCGACGCCCCGCTGTGGGGGTCTGCGTACATCTCTCATTTTTGGAGGGCGACTGATCACACACTCTAAAACTTGAAACACAGGTACGCTTTGAGGAGAGCCCCTCTACACCTAGGAAGCTAAGCCGTGAGATGTGCCTGCAATCACAAACACACGGGGACAAGGACGTTTGCTACAAAGGTAACAACAAAACTGGAAACAACTAAATGACCAACGCCGGTTCAATAAGTCAGGCAACCTCCAATCTAGCGTAAAGCCGCTTCTGCACTAGGCTCTCTAATCTAAGTATGACAGGACTGGCCACCCGAGCTGCTGAAGCCAAAACCTAGAAGACGACTTTAACTCTTCTTATCAAATCCTCTGGCAGATCTTACCATGGCGGCTTTCAAAACACAAATAAAAACTACTCTAATCCATGTCTGCCAAGTTGACAGGACTCCAGGAGCCTTACGCCCCGCCTCCAGGGTTAACCCCACGTCCACTGCTCCCTGCGGTGCATGCTGTATGTGGACACCATGGGGTCAGGCCCCACTCCCCCTCAGCCGTCCTCTCTAAGCTCTCCTCTGGGTCAATGACACCCACTTTTCATCTGGGGAGGCGGGAGGGCCCCTTGAGTATGACACACTCACTCCAGGTCTGGAGCCTTCATGGCGAAGGGTGTTCCGCCTAAACTGTCTCGTAACAGCCTCATCACTCAGGTCTCCTTCGGTGTCATCACTTCAGGGGGGACTCCCCGACTCCCCGACCACAGGTGCTGTCTCGCAGAACCGTTAACAGACACCGTCAACGCCGCTGCCGTGGCTGGTTCTTTACAGCGGTCCTCGCTGTCTGAAATTCACTGGAAAGAACGCGCTGTTTTCGTCTCTCACCATTGTCACACTGGTTCAGAGAAGGCAAGGGCTTGGCCCCTCTCGTTTTCCGCTGAATCCCCAGAATCTAGAATGCTCTTTGGCGTAAGCAAGCGCTTGATTCGTATCTGCTGGATGACTATCGCGCGGTTTTCGAAAAAGAAATGAGATGGATGTGTATATGCTGCAACAGAGAAGCGTCCAGGGAAGACTGTCAAGAGACGAAAGCGAATCACGAAGCCACAGTCGGCCCTGGGACCACGCGGGTGCGAGCTGCGCGGGGCCAGTCACACACGCCTCCCCTTGCAGCTGACCCCGTGCAGTTCGAACCCGTGTTGTTCAAGGGTCGGCCGTTACTCCACTTTAGGTCTGAGGCTGGGGATCTGCGTGCGCAGAGCGGCAGCTGCTGCTGTCCATGGATATGACTGTCACCTCCCCGACGCCGCATGCGGTTCAACGGTCAACTGCGCACACGAAAGGACCCCATCTTAGTAAAAATTAACGTGGGCGCGCTATGTTCAAACGGAAAAAAGTACATGCATAGCCAAAGTCAAGAAGAATACTTTTAAAAGTCAATAGTAATTATCTCTAAAGTACGGGCTGGGGAAGAAGAGGTGGATGGGGACCTTTCGCTTTTTAAGTCATGCTCTCCTGAGCTACGGGACTATTGTCACCCACATGTGCTACTGTCACACCTTTGTTGTGATGCTTCTCACCCCGCACGTGCTGGGAACGGCCCAGCACACACGCGGGTGCTCTCTTTCTGAAACGCCCAGAACACCTCACACGCAACGTAAAGCTGCTATTACATTTCTATTCTATTCCCACAAGCTAACACACTCTGAAACACCAGGTCAACAAATCCGTGCATGTTAGTTTTTGGTCCGGTCCAGTTTAAGACCCGGAGGAGAATCTCTGGTTCAAACGGCAGATCAAACATACATGTTTATTTCCCCTCAATAAAAGACTATTTAAATAGTAGTAAAAACAATTTTTTTAAGAACAAAATTATTTAAAAAATAAAATAAAATGGAGAGAGCTTTCTAAAGAAATCACGGGCTGGGGAGAGGGAAAACGAGAACCTGGTGAGAGTGTCGGCACCTTGGGGTACAGCAATGGACTCTTAAATGTCAGACTTCAAAAGAATAATTACCGGCTTCATGGTAAAATGTGCCAGTCAGTAATTCCCACCTAGAGCTCCCTAAGAATCCTTCCACTCATTCCTAAATCTGAATGATAACCCATGGGCGGATGTTTGATAAAAAGCCTCCAGTGTAAGTAAGACAAAGATGAACAACAAAAATTATCCTAGAGCAAACAGGTAAGGGGGAGGGCGATGACTTTAAAGAAAACTCTCCTTAAAAATTTTAAAGTGATTCAAGGAGATTATGAATCCATATCTTGAATAAAAGGGTGCTGGGAGGTGGAGGGCGGGAGGAATTCTTGAAACTTTTCAATGTGTCTGCCAAAGGGAGATTACAGAGTCTGAGATAAAGCAGAGGAAATGCTCAGGGCAGAAGACGACAAAGGAGGGGTGGGATTCATTCCGGGTGGGATTCATTCCATTCCCGACGGCCAACAACCAACTAAAAGGAGAAAGAGCAGAGAGAGAACTAAAGCGGTAAGACGATATCCAAAAATTAAACAACATGAGTCTTTAGTTTAATAATGGGAAAAAACACACATCTAAACATCTTTGAGAAATTTCAATTTTGAAAAAGACAAAAAGAAGGCTCTATAGAACGCCCATGGAGGAAGACAAAACACATCGCCTGAACCGTATCAGACTGTATCCGAATCAGACTGTATCAGACTGTATCAGACTTCTCAACCGCAGATACTACAAGGCTTTGGAGCAATGTCTTCAAAACCTTCAAAACTCTGAGGGGAAGTAACTTACAACTTAGTTTGGCTTGAACGAAATTACACCAGTCAACTTATAAGGGCAAATGAAGTTTTTTCAGATATGCCAGGATTCGAAAATTTATCTGCCACGTATTCTTCCCTAAAATTTCATGTGAGGGATGTACTGCATTAAAACAAGTAACTCGGAAAAAAAAAAAAAATAGAAATCCAGTGAGGACAGGACCTAAGTGCAAAAGAAGCAGAGTCCTGCAGTAATGACAGGGACAGGTCCAGATAACATCAGGTCCCAACTAAAGAAAGAGGGGCAGGAGAAGCCTGTCCTCGGGGAAGATACTCCTGAGCAGAATTAACAGTGATAAAAAACAAACCGCCTGGAAAGCTGGGAACAGAATAGTGAAAAATAAGGCAAAAGGCAATTACCCGCATGAAAACCAAGAAACGATACAGGAAGGGTGATCCTATTCTCCTCGCCTCTGCTGTGGACATTATTTATATCATCACGATGACGCAGGAACTACCCATTGATTTCCAAACATTAAAACCAAGTCATAGGCCAAGCGTAGAGAAGCACGGTAAAGAGTAGGAATGTTCTCAGCCTTGACGACTGAGCCAAAATAGAAACGACTGACAAAGGTCATAGAGGGGAAAGGAAAGGTGGAAAGAAACGGTACTAATATCCTCCATTTTATTACCTGAGAAATCAAAACTGACCATCTATACGAACTTGAAGAAAAGGTCTCTCATATAACATAAACTGCAGAGAAACGAAAAGTCATACGCCTACTGGGGAAGTAGATGTCGAGAGCCAAAGCTTCATTTATCAGAGCAGAAATCGATCCCAAATTGATAAACTCTAAAGTAACCTTATTTCGCCACAATACCGCAGGCAGAAACGAAGAAAAGTTTCCTTTGGAGAGTGGCCCTAGGGGGTAGGGAAGGGTTGGCGGCCTTCATCATCAGCATTCTGGGCCACGTGACGCCTTTCAACTATGCACATCTTTTACTTTGTGAAAGTTTTAAATGGACTAAAGAAAAAAGGCCTCAAGGTATACTGATCCATAAACAATGCAGAACACATCCTGCCTAAATTTTCCCCACAATATAATGGGAAAAGCTACTCTTCTTCCTAATATTCCCAAGTGTGAGGTTAAATAATATTTGAGGTTTCACAACCACCTGTAGAGGTATTTACAGACAATCGAAAACGTCAAGTTACAGTGTGTGTACACCACCATCATCAAAACTACTGGCCCATCACTCCCTATAGAAGTAAAACGGAACGACAATTTAGTTCACTGTGCTTCGACCGAGCCAAAACACCCACACATGTCCATGGCTTCTCAATTTTAATACTTACTTTACCGTAAATACGGAAATGCATCTTTAACTTTTTTTCCCTAGATGGCTTTAGGGTTCACTGGTGTTAGTGGTGCACACGACAGCATTCACCTCAATTTTCATTCCGTCTTTCCTTTGGACTTTTTACAAGACATGTTTTTCATGTATTTAGGTAATACGAACTTTATTATTTATTTTTTAATCTGTCAGAACCTGAAAGGGTAAAGATAGTTCAAGTTTATACATAACACAAGATGCAACAGGAACAAGTTCTCCTTTATTACTATTCAAAACAGACAAACTTAGTTAAAACGAAGAATGCTTACGCAAGACTAGAGTAATAGGTTGGTAGCAAAACCAAATAAACATAAAGACCAAATAAACACAAAGACCGAATAAACATAAAGACCAAATTCTAGGAGAAACATGTCTGATTTTAACCTATGATGGAAGATTCGAGTTAGATATGAAAAATGGTTATAGGAAAAATTTTAAGTAACCCATTAGTTTCACTCTCCAAAAAAAGGATTTTTTGATCTGGTTTTGCTTTTGTTTTTGTCTGTCTTGTTTGTGCCGTAGGAAGTGGCAGCTTCTTTACGGTAGGGGAAGGCAGGGCAGTGCTGCGCATTATGGTTTCTAGTGTTTACCATTTTAACAACATTCTACTCAAGAAACAGAAGCCTTTCTAAAAAAATCTAAAAACAAAGTGGGATATATTTCTTCGAAATGCAAATTATATGAGGACGCTTCCATGTGATGACGGCATTTTCCTTCAACAAGTGTCATCGATTCCAGTTAAACAACATGAACGAACGCATCTGTTCCCTGGAAGAACAGTGTAGACGCCACTTCACCATTAAGAGCCCAACGCCTGAGAGAGCCACAGGACGGGTGCATCACACGCCACATTCCAGTCAAGTCACAGACCCACTTTCCCACTATCCATGAAAGAGAACGAAAAGCTAAGGGACACTAAAAAATAATTTACCAAACTCCTCTCAAATTAAAATCAGGAAGCTACTGCATGATTTGACACTTCAGAAGCAAAGGGAAAACAATGGTTCCGTGTGCTTTAATAAGACAGTAGGTAGTTTAGAAAGAACACAGCTACCTCGCTAGGGGTCTAGATGTTAAAAATGTGCACAAAGAAACTATATAGCTAGAACAATCATAATTATATGACAAATGTAACACTGAGATTGGAAGCAACAACTGTTTATTCTGAAATATACACTATCGAATGTTTAATCTTATTAATCTTGTTAGAATACAACGTTTCCAAATCAATGATCCTTACAGAAAATAAAATATATCCTTCGGTATTTTTTTAACTTTAACTTTAGTGGCAGCCAAGAAGGATTTTATGCCCTGGGTTAAAAAAGATTTCTACTTATAAATTAGACACTGCTGCTTCAATATGTAATAAAAATTATTCTAGAAGAGATCGTTTATCATACATAACATATGCTACAAGGTTTTGTAAGAAAAAAGTGTAACATGTCACCTGAGGTCATATTAAATATTATATGTAATATACAAATGTATCTATTAAATATGTCTAAACGAGTTTATTTGGGAACATAATGAAGTTCACCCCATATTATCGTAGTTTTACTTAACAAAGAGAACGTGTATTTAATCCATCGAACTGTTTTAGCTTGAAACAAATTCTCTAAAACACATTAGCTACATAACAGACTTGTTAAAAAATTTCTTCGAATCTAATTAAAGTCTAATAGAGTACCAGAATCTCGACATATGTCAAATGTCAAATGCTAGTCAAGGGACCAAATAATTTCTCTCTTTTTAAAAATTTTCCCGTTACAACTGGGAATTAAACACACATAAAGAAATACGTTGAAAATCCTCAAACCTGTAATGGAATAGAAATTGTTTTTTCAGAGTTTTCAAATTATATAAATATTTCGAAGTATGTTAGATTTTTATCATTTAAATATTTTACAAAGGCATCATCTATTCTTACGTAGACACACAATTTATATAGAATTGGAATCAAAATGGTAACTTGTTCTAGAATAGCTAATAACATGACTTAAGAAACTAAGTGAAAGATCTTGAGAACTAAGGGGCGGGGAGTAAAGATACTACTTTTTTCCCATTCCTCTTCTTCCAATCGACTTCCAAATCCATAATATGAGACTTTTATGATGATCTGTTCTTTCCTTATTTCCAAACCTAGATTTGATTCCACCACGAAAACGCCCGTCACAGCATCTAGTGCCATCATACTTCATGCTTTAATACACTTAAGTACATAATACAGAAATACAATACTTCTGTTAGTTTTGTCTGTTTATTTTTAACAGTCACGATCCAAGCCAAGTCACCCTCCGGAACCAGATGCAAAACTACGATCCTCTGAAAAGCAGCAGCTTCTTCCCTGGGCGTCTGGCCCCTCCCACTGCCACTTCTCCAGGCTGTACCTAAGGCCTCCAGGAAAATTGCTCCCGCCCTGGCATCATCCATGTCGCCCGCCGGATGGGACGCTGTGCCGGGGTCAGAGCCCTTCCAGCTCCCCCGGCCACCCCCGGCCACCCCCGGCTGCCGGGCTCGCGGCTCCCGGCCAGGTCCGGCCAGCCGGAGGCCACCGCTCGGGAGCCGAGCTGTCCCGAGGCAACAGGGACCTCTGGCCACACACACCCAGCACCGACACACTCACAGACACACACTCCTGACCAGCGAGGGGCGGGGGGGACACGACCCAAGAAAGTGGATCCCAGTGTGGCGGGCGCCTCGAAGAGGCGGGGTGGACTGCTGCCGGCCCGGACCGGAACGTCGCCGCGCGGCCGCAGCAGCCCGGGGGCTCGCCCCTCCGGCTGTGTCGCAGGCGCTCGATGGTCCACTTTAGTCCTTCACGTTACTTAGCGAAGTTTGGCTGGAAACCGAGAACAGAAAACAAAAGGAAGCAAACACTTTTTGCATCCTTTGCATACAATGCTAAACCTTCTGCAACGGGAACGCGCCAAGCCCTTTCTCAGCAACCTGGAGATCAAAACAGACACGACCCACCAGAAACGGTCTTCAGAGTCTCCCAAAGCCTCCAACTCGGGTCTCACGCTCCCGAACCGCGCCCGAACCGGAGCCTGCCTTCCCGTTTAACAAAGGAATTTCTCATGAAAAACTCTACTTAAGATGCTGCAACCATTTTTGCCGAATTTTTCTTCTTTTATTTATAGATGTTTATCATGCTCTTTTCTTAATATAAGTATTTCAACCACCTTCTCCAAACCTCAAAACGAGCATCTGTAATTATGGAGAGCTGCCCTCCTGCTCAATAAACAAGCATGTCTGTTTCTCCTCCAACCGCCCAGCCCTCAGTGGAGCTGGCTGGCCAAGGGATTTCTACTCCTGGCACTGAACAGATAAAAAGTAACATGCAACTGTCGCCTACTTCATTGTCCTAATAACTCAGCTTAGATGATAACTTAACAGTGGCCCTGGTTACCAGAGAATTCGTATTTCTAAATAAAGATGCAGTTGGAAAGGCAGTCAGTGCGTTGGGGAGGGGCCCACAGGATTAGAGCAGCATAAATGGGAGTCAAGTTCACGACTTTGTTTCTCGGAAGCCCGGGTCAAGAAATTTCCTTTTTCGGATCTGGCAGCGTGCGAAATCGTACCAATTCAGAACCTTGATTATAGATCATCCTCCTCCACGCAATAATCTCCGAATGTAAAGTTACGGCAACACCACTAAAAATCATAATAAAAAAGTTAAAGGAGTTAAGATTTAAGACGTAACCGAGAAAGCAGCCCTTCTACAAAGATGCTGACTGTCTGACATGCATGTGTGCAGGTGGCCAGGAGAGGGATAAGAGCAGGCTTTTAGGCCAGAAGAAAACATCTGAAAAACAGAAGTCTGTCCTTTTATTATGACAAAATTAAACAATGTCATTCCAAAGAATCGTCTATAGTGAACTATGAAACTATTTTAAATGGTTTTTAAAAGACAATGCGAAGTTTCTAGTTTTTATTTCCACTGCAATGTCACTGGCTACCAATATGAATAAAATTATACACACGTTCCAATCCCGAGATTTTTACTGTAATTAGATTAAATTTACAAATTTGGAAAGTGTATGCAAAGCACGATGACTTGCCAATGGTGAAAACCACTTAATGAGATTTAAGAAAAATACTGTATTTGGAGAAATCATTTCTATTATTATCAATTAATAAACTTCCTTCACTTGATCACTTTTGGTTTTGTGCTCTTCCACCAAAGGACAAACTAAGATGTCGCACAATGGCTTATTCTGCATGACAGAACCTTGTCAGCAGCGGGAAGACTAATCAAGCGCTTTGGGCCTTAATTAACGTATCGCTTCCCCTCACCCACTCCACGGTTCCCTCACTTCCCCACAACTTCCGCTAAGATCCCAAACATCACCCACAAGGCACGCTGAAGATACGTCAGGCGCAAAGCGGTCAAGCTCTTTGTGGAAGCACGGAGCTACTCCTCAGCGGCCGCCACACACACACGGAGGGAGCACAGGCAAGGAAGCAGAGAGAGAGAGAGAGAGAGACGTGTGACACTAAATAAAGACACAGAACCACTGCGCGTTTAGGCAGCAGGTCGAGCTGGGCCTCCAAACGGGGAACCATTTTTCATTTAGGCCGTGAAGTAAGTTAACTTCTCGGTGTTTTCCCTGAGAAGAGAAGACTGATTAGAGTCCCGAGTTGTTTCAAACAAATAAAAAACGAGAACAAGATCGTGATTAAAACTTAAAGAAGTTTCTCCTCACAGTACTGTGCCCTACGAATTAGAGCATGGGACTGAACAAAAAAGACACAAAATCAAATGTTTTGCCGTTCCAGAAAGCCGAAAATTCTAATTTGTTATCCTAATCTACTAATATTTTTAATTCTCTTTCTACTAAGAATTGACTAAAACCTGGAAGCATTTAAGAGAAATAAGAGAAACCTAACTACACAAAGGATAATTTCTTGTACAGACAAAGGAGACAAAATACTTAAGAGTGAATGTCTTACTATGTTATATGAAGAGCTTAAATAACATGAAAAGGTTAAGAACGCCCTACCCCCAATAAACTAGGGACAAAACATGACTGAGCAATTCACACGAAGTCAGATAAAGGTTTTAAAATACCACGCATAACAAAAGCTCAGTGGAACTGTCCTGACACACACAGCTGTTGACATCATAATCTGATACAGCCCTCCTAGGGAGCCTTTTAAAACTGTAATAAAAACAAGAGTTCCTGTTTAACAGAAACTGACTGAGCAGCAGGCACTGTCCTAAAGGCTTTCTTTCTCCCAATCACCCTATGGCAGGGATTTTATCAACAACCCCATTTCACAGGTGAGTAAACAGAGAGATTAAATCGCTTATACAAAGTCCAACCACTAGAAAGGCACAGAGCCAGAATCTGAGACCCAACGATCAGACAGCAGAGGCCACTCGTCTCCACATATGTATCAAGAATCAAAATTCTTCTTTGAACCTAGTGACCCTGCCTCCAGAAATCTGTCATATAAAAATAATCCAAAATATAAGTACAACTATCTACAAAAATGTCTGCAGAACATTTTCCACGGTTAAGTCGTAAGCAAATATATGTACACACGTTACTAAGGAAAGTGAAGGAACCGGGTCTTCGGGGGACGTTTGAGTCGCTGTACTTGACAGAAAAATCAAGCTCCTTTCAAAAATGTTTTGAAGATTAATATGGAAATTTTCTTTTACATATTAAAGGGTAAAGTAGGCTACAAAATCTATCTATATATCTCTATGTATACATGCCATCTTTAAAACAATAAAAACAGTATGCACGTGGAAAAAGTCAGAAAACAGATCAAAATAAGTGTGTATATTAGAGTGGTGTGAAAAGGAGTGAATTTTTATTTCTTTTTCGCCATGTTCCACATTTTCTGTAATAAAAGTGTAATTTTAAATAAAATTTAAGTGATCGAAATAACAGATTTCTACATTAGAAATCCACAAGTTATATGATAGCAGAAGAAATTCAAAAGACAATGTTTTGACATGTTTTATTAAGTAGAAAGATAATCTAGCTATATTTCAAAAATTTTAGTAAGGAATTGTATAATATAATCCCAGTCATGCTAATTTTAAACTAAACAAGTTCTATTTTAACCGAAGCTCAAATGAATGCCAATCTATCACCATTAGCCTGAAGACCTTGAAAGAAAATGGCCACATTTCACAGTAGCATCTTAATAACATACGTAGGAAAAAGTTACCATAAACTGGATTTAGGATTCGAAAATACTACTAGACTGGGAAACAGAATGAGATACCATAAACAAACATTTGATATGGAATTCTGGCAATAAGAAAAGCTTGGAGATATTCCTTTAAATGTGAAATAACCACTGAGTTCTCCACTCAGCATCCTGTCCAGCGGCAGCACTGGCAGGTACCAAGACTGTCGGGGCGCCGGTCACCCAGGCTGCCCCTGCACAGCCCCGCTCCTTGTGAGGGGGCAGGTCCTTCCTGCCCCGGGCAGCGAGAACCAAAAGACACGGGGGTTCAAGAAGAAGGGTTCGGTGGCAGAGCGAAGGGGCATTAAGAAGCTAACGAGTGGGCTACAGCCCACTGATAAAGACAAAGGGAAAATAGAAGCAGAGAAATGAGGCCAGCAACAGAAAAGGAGAATAATTACTGATAGTTACCTGATCGCCCTTTAAGAAGTAAAAAAGCAAAAAAGAAAATAAATTAGAAAGCAAACCCGACAACAACGTGAACCTCGCACTCTGCAGGCTACGACGCTGAAACCACCGGCGCTCAGCCCGGGCAGCTCCGGCCCCCTGCACCCTGTGCCGCGGAGCAGCCCCCGAGATCGGGAACCTTTCCGTAGGAGCGGCCGCTCAACGCTGCGGCCTACGGACTGGCGCAAGTGCTTTCTTGCTAAGTGTACCTGAAGTGCTAAAGTCTGCGACGTTTTCTTAAGAACGCATTAGGGCAGGTTGACGTTGCGCCCGTGGCAGCCTCAGCCCCACGCACCTGCGCGTCGACGAGCCCGCTGGGCGCAGCCGGGACGCGCGCTGGGAAAGCTCGCTGCCCAGTCTGAGGGCACCCTCCCTCGGCAGCCGCCCGCGGGGGGGCCACCGGGAGAG
>NW_006442110.1:760439-774307 GCF_000325575.1 Pteropus alecto | reverse complement strand
CGTTCCCGCCAAGGACTCGGCCTCCGCCCCTTCCTCATCCAAGAGTGACCTGCAGGGAACACGTCATTTTAGAAGGAAGGTCCTTATTCTGGGGACCATGAACCCCTGCGAAACATCTGGATGAGCTTCGGGGGAATCACTGAATCCTCTCCTTTAAATTACGTAGAATCTGCGCAGCCATGTTCCTGTACACATTCCTCTGTGGAAAGTGGGGCTATGTCCAGAGATCTTTAACCCCAAAATGATTGAGAAACCCCCAAGATTTAATTAAAGTCACACATGACTCCAGCCAGCTAGGCGGTTGGTCCTCTCTTCGTCCTCCTGCCGAATGCGCCTGCCGGGTCGAGGCTTTCGAAATGAACGAAGCGCTTGCTGTGCGTCGATGCCACTGTGAGCACTTCCCGTCCGTGAGTTTAACTCTCACGACGACCCTACGACACGATACTATCATCCCACTGAGCAGATGGAGCACGAGAAGGCACGTGCTCAACGTCACAGCTCTTCTGGTTCTAAAACTTCTCACAATAAAATACGGCTATTTGCTTTTGTGCACGTTTCCCACCTACCTGATCTGTCTTCCCGTTTAACCTTCACCTGAGTCGGAGAGAAAAGATCCACCTCTGCTTGGCTGCCAAGTCGCAGACAGACACCCCCCACCCTCACCCCTCAGGAAAAGACCTTAAGTGCCGCAGAAGCTGGAGCAGGGGCCCTGGACATTCTGTCCCGGGCTCGAACTGGGTTTGCGATTCTTAAGGTAAGCATTGATCAGTAAAAAGCTAATTGTCTGCATATAGAAGTTCCTGAAGAATCTACAAAAAATACCAAAACTGAATTTAGCACTATAACAGACTATAAGACTGATGTGTAAAAATCCACACACTACTTCAGGAGCTGAGCCCCACTGCGAAAGCCCACCGTAGCAACCCCCCAAATCACGTCGGCCTTACCATCTTTAAAAAATATCACCTGTGTTTCTATATACTAGCAACAATTTATAAATGAAATTTTTAAAAATCTCATAAACAGCATCAAAAAGAATACTTCAGAATAAATTTAACAAAGTCCCACGAGACCTGTACACTGAAAATTATAAGATGTTGCTGAAAGAAATTAAAGACCAAAATAAAGAGAGATATGATTTCATGTACCGGAATAGTAAGGTATCGATCCTCTCAAAACTGATCTACGGATTCGATGTGATCCCTATCAAAATCCCAATCGATTTTTTGGCAGAAACTGGCAAGCTGACTCTAAAATTTGTACGGAAATGCAAAGACCTATAATAGGCAAAACGATTCTAGAGAAGAACAAAGTTGTGGGAACTATAATACCTGATTATACTAGGCCTTACAGTAAGACAGTGTAGCACTGGCTAAGGACAGACACCCAGATACACGGAACAGAAGACAGTCCAAAAAGAAACCCACACACTGAAGACTGAGTGATTTTTCAACAAAGGTGCCATGACAATTCAATGAAGAAAAGACAATCTTTTCAACAAATGGTGCCGGAACAATTTTATTTTCACACGCAAATTAATTAACTTAGATCTTACCTCACTCCACGTACAAAACTTAACTCAAAACACGTATCGATGACCTTAATGTAAAACCTAACACTACAAAAGCTTCTAGAAGTAAACAGATCTTTCCAATAGTGGATTAGGCAAAGAGTTCCTAGATATGACACAGAAGTACAATCCATAAGGGAAAAAAAAATGATAAACTGGGTTTCACTAAAATTAGAAATGTCGGCATTTCAAAAAACACTATCAAAAAATAAAAATAAGCCACAGACCGGAAGAAAATACCTGCAAAACATATAACTCATAAAAGACTTGTTTCGAAAATATATAGAGAAGTCTACGGCCATGCCGCCCTGAACATGCCCAATCCCATCTGATCTCGGAAGCTAGGCAGGGTCGGGCCTGGTTAGTACTTGGATGGGAGACCACCCAGGAAGACCGGGTGCTATAGGCGTAAAAAATAAAAAAAATAAGAGATCGTAAGCTGACAAGGTCCTTGCAATCTGTGAGGTCAACCAAGGGTTACCTCGCCTAAAAACATAAATAAAAATAAAAAATATATAAAGGCGGCAAACTATGGATATAGTAAAAAAAAAAAAAAAAAATGCAGTGGTTGCCAGGGGTTAGGAGGAGGGAGAGATCAAGAGTTGGAGCACAGAGAATTTTGGGGGCAGTGAAACTATTCTGTATTATAGTGATGGACACATGTGATTATACATTTGTCAAAACCCACAGAATGCACACCACCACGAGTGGCCCCTAATGTAACTATGGACTCTAGATGACAATGATGTGCCAAGGTAGGTTCATCAGTTGCAAGGAATGTACCACTCTAGTCGAGGATGCTGACAACAGGGGAAGCATTGCACATGTGGAGGCGGTGGGGGGGGGGGAATCCCTGTACCTTCCTCTGATTTTGCTGTGAACCCAAAACCGCTCTAAAAAGAATCTATTATATACACATATATATAAAGAACTCTTGTGACTCAAATATAAGACACAGCCCTCCCCCTACACAAAAAAGGGAAAGATTGAAACTGGTATTTCACCAAATGAGATACAGAAATGATAAATAAGCATTTGGAAAGATGCTCCGTATCAGAAACCATTAGGGAAATGCAAATTAAAACCACAATGAGGTATCACTACACGCCCAATAGAATGGCTAAAACCAAAACTGACAAGGCCAAGCACCAGCAAGGACGTGCAACTTCATCCCATGCTAATGAGGACGGACACCTGAAAAGTATCTGCCTGGAGAAATGAAAACCTCCGTCCACAGACATGTAAGCAAATACGCATAGCAGCATCATTCGTAGTAGACAAAAAACTGGACACAACCCAAATGCCACCCACTGGAAAAGTGATAAGCAAAACTGGGCACCGTCCATACAAGGCAAAACTGCTCCGCAACCAAGAAACAAACAGCTGACCCAGGCGACAACGTGGACAGACAGCGAACAGAACGGAGATGCTTTGCCAGGCACAGGTCTAATGTTTGCTGGTGAGTTCACAGGACCTAGGATAAGCGCCGGTGACTGGCAAAGAAGGCCGTCACCTCCCGATCTGACAGCGTGAGCTCAGGTGTCACGCTTGCCGTCGGCGCTGCGTTTCCTAGTCCGTAAGCAGAAGATGCTGGCGTGGGTGGCTGTGAGGCTCTTACTAGTTCTGGGGGTGGATAACTTGAAAATGAAAGCTGGGCAAGTATTATTTATTGATGGGAAAGAATATGGTCGATCAGTTTGGATTCTCATTCTGGTCCTGCGATGCAGTACACAAATGGGGTACACACCCCCTCACGTGACCCTCCCCCGTGTTGCCAAGGTTCTTCCCCTAACCGAGAAACAGTGTTACTCTTCCGTTCAAAATGCAGCAGCTCCCTGTGGCCTCCAGGAAAATCAAAGTTCCCAGCTTGCTTGCTTTTTCTCAAGTCCTGGACTGCAGCTTCTCATCCGTGTGTGTGTGTGTGTGTGTGTGCGCACGCGCGTGTGTGTGTGTGCATGCGTCCCTTTTTTTTTTGCCTTACTGAGGTATAACTGACAAATAAGACTGTAAGGCCTTTAAAGTGCGCATGACTGGATGTGCGTACACAGTGACAGGATGCTTCCCATCCAGTTAACTGATACGTCCATCACATCACATGTTTATCTTTTCTTTTTTGTGAGAAACTTTAACTTCTACTCTTTCAGCAAATTTCAATTACAAAGCAGCATTGCCGTCTATAATCACCACACAGTATATATATACATCAGCTCCTCAGACCTCCCTCATCTTATAGCTGAAGGCGGAACTGGAGTTTCTTAAAAAGCAAAGGCCAGACTCGAGGCACATCTGGATTCAGACCCTGACTCAGTCCCTTGCCAACTAAGTACCAAGTGATCGTCTTGAAACTTAGCTCTGTCATCTGTAGAGCTGAAACTAACGAGTCAACTGCAAGTGACTGTTTGTTAAAAGTCAGATGAGACAACCCTGGCCAGGGCCGGGGGCCTAACCCACGATGGCATGAACGAGTTCCTCACCCCCCTACCCCCCAATTCTCTCATCAATTCAATTCTTCAAGACTCGACTCAGGTGTTTCCTTCCCTGCATTGCCCCGCCGAGCTCCCTCTGCGCTCTGCGGACCGCCCTGAGGGTGAGTGCTGCGCCGCGGTCTGCGCCGAACTGGCAGAAACCGAGGTCAAAGCGTGTGTCTCACTCGTCTCTCCAGGGCACAGAGCAGGGGGGTGCTCGGTGACACCCTCCTCGGGCGATCGGTGGGGAACAAACGGGCAGCGTAACCCAGACTGAGGAAGAACACGCTTGAAGAAGTGGCTTTCGGGAAAAAAAAAAGCTTTTAAGTCACTATCGTCTCGCTCGCCTCCCACAGCAACTTCAACATCTGACCCCTTCCCTCTCGTGTGGGTGGGAGAGAGGAAGGGCGCGAGAGCCAGGCTGGAGGAAGGAGCTAAGCCCTGTGCCTCCTCTGTTACTTCTGCCTCTGGACACTGTTTTCGTGTTTCGTAGGAGTGTGAGACACACCCCTTAATTCACATGCTGCAGCACGACAGTCTACCAGATGGTCACATTCAACTGCAGGTAACAAAACATACTCCGAAGACAAATAGGACTGTTTGGACTACAACAAATGTGGCCCTGTGTGATGTTCATTAGTGCTCTTCACCAAATGTTTCCAGCTCTCCCTCCAGGAAGAGGATTTCACTTCCCTGCCCCTTTAAAGTCAGGTGCTGCCACGTGACTTTCTCGGGCCAATGAAATGTAAACAGGTCTGACATGTGCCACTTCTGGAGCCTGCAGGAGCCAGAGCACAGCCTGCCTGCGTCAGTACCTGCGGGAGGACCGAGATGCCTCCCTCAGCCAGGCGTGCGTGTGGCGAAGCCCCGCGCCAGCCCACGATGAAACGGGCATGCGGCCTGGGCGACAAACAGACCCCTGTTGCCTCGGGCCACGGAGAACCCGGCTGCTCGTTAGCCCAGCGTGGTCCACATACTCGGAAGACCCGTGACGGGAGCACAGCGCTTCTCTACGCCACCCTCTGCCCTAATCGTGAGGATGATCTGCTCAGATTTGGGACTTGGGCTTATTAGAAACTTTTTAAGAATGGAATGAATTTTAGGATATTTTTTAAAAGTAAAAATAAAAAGAGTCCAAAGGTTAGCAAAATAATCGAATATGTTTAATGGGAAGGTTTCAAACTTAAGTAACCACATAAAAAAGGCTGAGGTGGACAGGGGTAGCATATAAACGACAGCATGCTTTCGCTCCCCCATTTACCCCAAAACAAATACCTCTACTGCTTCCTCGCCCTGCTCAAATCAAAAACTGGGGACCTGGGTGCAACAGAGCACCGTGAGCAGTCACAACCAGTCACCAGGGGCTGGCCCTCAAAATGAAATCTATCCGCCACGCCGAGTGGCCCCATATCACTGTTCTGGACCGGCCTGAGGAGGCAAACCGGTCGCTCGAGGTGGTGAAGACCGCTGACTGCTCCTGCACCGTCCACCCCCGCCTCAGCGACAGCCTCTGAAGCTACTCTAGGCAGCAACGTACTCGGCTAAGGGACCACATTCCTAGCTACGTGTGGCCATACGACTGAGTTCAGCCAGTCGCACAGGCGGAAGCACATGGTACTCCTCAGAAGGATGTTTTAAAGGGAGGAATCGGGCCTTGGTCTAGTCTTGGTGTCGACGGCACCAGGACCCTAGTGGCCATCATGAAATCTGACGGCAGAAGCCATATCCTGGAAACATCGGCACAGTGACATTAACGGAGTGAAGTCCCTGATGACCTTCAGTGAAGTGCTCTCGTGCCTACCCTCCAGATTTGGATGTGAGACAAATAAACACTCCTATTCGAGTCACTATTATTTTGGAGTTTTCCTACCACATAGATAAACCCGATCAAGGCCCAGAAACAGAACCCAAGGATCCTGACCAGAGTCCATCATGACACGCTGACTACATGCGAAGTCTCTGTGTGAGTCAGAAATGTGAAATCGCACCTTTTTGAAGGTTAATAGTCATAATTATTTTATCTTTCCATTACATATATCTAATTATAGTCCAATCCACTGTGACGACTACATTTTTAAGCACCATTTAAATTCCCAGTAATAAGACTCCGTCGCGGCTCCAAAACACTCCAGCAAAGTGAGGGGCAGCTGAGAGGGAGGGGGCAGCGTCGCTGAACTATCTCAGGAAAAGAAGTTGCAAAGCGATGATTTTTATCATTCGCGACTCAAATATTTTTTGTTCTTAACGGTCCCTTAATTCACAAAACCACCTGCTTCCACTTTATATTGCTGTATGACAAACCACCACAGAATCTTACCAGATTAAAACACCCCCTTTTTACTTATTCGTAACTGTAATCTGGCCGGGCTCAGCTGGCCAGTTCCTCAGCTGCACTCCACAGGCGGCCCGCTCGGGGGAGCTCGGCGGGGACACTGGGGTCCCTGTGCATCTCTCTTTCCACGGAGTCTCAGAACCTCCCCCCCACACACACACACACACACAGGGCCTCTGCAGCCCTGTACGACCCAGCTGCCTACACAGCGACTCTAGGCTCCCGAGCATGCCGAAGTGCGAGTCCCAGGCCTTCTTAAAACTAAGGCTCAAACTGGCACCACGTCATTTTTGCTGCGTTCCACTCATTACAGTGAGTCACAGAGCTGGCCAAGGTACGTGGAGAGGGGACTACGCAATAGCATGACTCCAGTAGGCATGGCTGACTGGGGGTCCCCGATATGAGAGGGCACCTTTCCCCCTTTTATTTACCTACCACCTTAATATGTGTCCTCTAGCACGCTATAACCTCTCTAGGGCTCAGCTGTCTATAAAGTGAGGGTTAAATTAAATGTTCTTGGATTCTCATCTAGTTTTAACATCTATAACTCTAAGTGCATGTGTCTGATGCGAGAAACCATGACAGTACCCAAACGTCTATAACTCTAAGTGCATGTGTCTGATGCGAGAAAAACGTGGCCATGACAGTACCCAAACACTTCAACTCTACCGGAATAATTCAGCGATGAACGCTTTAAGGTGAAGAATATGGTTATTCCTTAATGTGTTTCACATTGTTATTTTATATGCAACTGGGTGCTTACTCCAAATACATGGCACATGTTATCAGGATCCCGAAGGTCAGGAAATTAGGAAGGAGAATTTTTTTTGGCGAGACTCCACTAAAAGTTGGAATTAAGAACAAAACATTTAGACTCCACTATGATCATCAACTATGTTGCTTCTGATGTAAGTGTGTTACATTGAAATGTATAGATTAAAAGTGACTCAGCATAAAACACATAAGAAATCATCTCAAAACCACCTAATAAGTCTCATTTAGAGAAACCTACTCAAAGATCACTATGAAACATTCACGAGTTTGAGTAATAAAAAATTCTGAAAAGTTTCTGTAATAACATTACTATCTATGCAGCTCCTAAAGAATTGCTTGGGTTGTTTTTGCGTTACTCGTAATAAGCAGCATTCTATAGAGATTTCTGCTGACCTCGCTTATCTTTCCTTTCTCTTTATTAAGGACAGCTGTACAAAAAGGCCATCTTTACTGTCTCCCCCCACACCCCCCATAACTACGACATTATTGACATTATTTTATGCCACGCCATTTTCAGAGTGCGTTTGCTACCTCGTCACATGTAACACTAACAAGTTCTATGACATTAGGCAAATGTTTGATTGATGATAGTGGCAATAACAATAACAGCGAATTCCTATAACAGCATCTCTTAATACGACTTAATTTGTGCCAAAACTTCTAAATTCTACACGTACATAAATTCACAACAATTCTAAACCAGGTGTGCTAGTTAGGATGCCCACTTTGCAGACTGGGCAACTAGAGCACAAAAAGTTAAGTTAATCCCCAAGGTCCAACAGTTAAGTTGTGGAACCAGGATTTGAACTGAGGCAATCTTAGCCCCGGGATCCGTGAGGTCCCCGGGATCCGTGAGGTTCTCTCATTTGTGAAACAAGCCTACGGTTTTAAATTATAGTTGACCCTTGAACACAGGTTTGAACAGTGCAGGTCTACTTACTTATACCAGGTTTTCTCAATAAATACTGTAAATGTATTTTCTCTTATGATTTTCTTACTAACAGTTTTTCTCATTTATTTTAAAAATAGAGGGTATACTATGCCATACGTAACATACGAAATATATGTTATTGGCGAGGCTTCTGGTCAATAGTAGGTTATTACTAGTTAAGTTTGGGGGGGAGTCAAAAGTTATACAGATTTTGACTGCACAGGGGATTGGCACCCCTAACCCCCACACTGTTCAAGGGTCAACTGTACTGGCTTTTTAAAAACTGCATAATATAGCTACACTCTCCAGAAGTATTAGTGCTTGTTCTGTATCCTTCCAAATCATTTTTTATGCACAAAATATACACATAGTTTGGTTTGGTGTGCTTTTTATAAAATAATACTAAACTTACTGCTTTGCAATTCTTGGAAAGCTTTTCCTCAAGTCAAAAACTGGGTCACAGATATAGCCCTGCCTTGGGCACCCACAGGTCCACTCCGGCCTGATGAGAGCTACACGGGAGTCCGCTGGTGGGTTTCCTGCTGCTGCCGACTCTCAACTGTCTGACTCTTCTCTGCTGCCACGAGCATCTTGCACGTACACGCGCACTTGTCGGCTGGTGCGGGGACTTTGGTCTGGCTTCCTTTCTCATGTTTAGGGACTTTCTTGGCCCCCTCCCCCTCCCCCTCCTCACCACCTCCAAAATGTAAGTAAGCGTCCTCACTTTTACTATTTTCCACACACTCTGCATATTCTCAGCGAGTTCTGGTAAACCACAGATTTAATCGCCTATCCTAAGTCCTAAACTCCACCCTACATCTCCAACACTCCCAAGAACGTCAAAATTCCTCCCCTGCGTTGACTGAAGTCTCTCCTCCTTTCCACCCGGACCACCCCACCCACCCTCTGTCTCGATTCACCTCGCGTCGACTACTGCAACAGCCTGTTCCCTCTGCCTCCAGGTGACTCCTCTCTTCATGTCATTCATCACCAGCG
This sequence comes from Pteropus alecto, assembly GCF_000325575.1. Classification (NCBI taxonomy): domain Eukaryota; kingdom Metazoa; phylum Chordata; class Mammalia; order Chiroptera; family Pteropodidae; genus Pteropus; species Pteropus alecto. The sequence goes on along the minus strand of NW_006442110.1, from coordinate 765,239 downwards.
TGGATTTCCCAAAGCAGCCATCGCCCAACCACCAAGTAGAGAGTAAGTACCTACATCCGACTGCATGAGATGCTACATGGAAGACAAAGTAAGTTAATAACACTCTGTCCTCAGGAAGACTGCAAATATCTGCTTTTATTACCTTAATTTACAAAATAAAATAACCTGAGCAACAAGAAGAGACTGAGCCCACGAGGTGTCATCCCAAACAGTATTATAGATCTTATAACTGAAAATACTTAAAAATCAAGAGATTTCACATAAAACTCTAAGCTCCTGGCCTTTGTTGGAAAACCAGAGTATCTAGAAACGTCTCACATGGCACCCATCAGCCAGAACTGTCTACAGCTGCACCTAGGCAAAGCACGAAGACCCCCAGGACTCTGCACGCTGTTTTCACTCACCAAGCTCCTCAATCAAAGGCCTTAAGTGTCAGCTGTCATTCAGGACCTTACCAGCTGCTCGCCAAGTCATTTAAATTACCTACCTGGTCCCTGTAAACAATTTATAACCCCAGGACTACAAAGCCTGAACTCATTAGCCTGATGGTCGATGATCTTCACAGCTTGGCACCAACCCCCATATTAAGCCCTCTGTCCTAGTCACAGCCCGAGAAAAAACAGTTAACACTTCCCTCCTCAAAAATTTCATTCCCGTAGCTACCCAACACTCCTCACTTTCTTCTCACTCTACTTGGCTAAACTGTAGAGATCCTTCGAGGTGTGACTCAGGTTCTGCTTCCTCCGCATCTCTGTGGACCCCTCTCGGCCGCATCACGCCTTCCGCCAGAGCTCGCTGTCCACCCCAGCACATGACACACGCTCTTCGAATGACAAGTGCCCAATGAAAGATCTCACAAATTACAGAAGAGAATTTCTCAGACTTATACAATTTCGGCCTTTGAGCGCCCCACGTAGTTACTATGACAAAATTAACAGCGAAAGCAAAGTCACGCAATTTTCCTATCTTTTCCGTGAGGCCTTTTGTAGAGAAAGTACAAAAAGAGCTGTGTCATTCCTGCGTCTCCGAACTCGTGTTCTTAAGTTCTTCGAGTTCTGCAAATAGGGTGACACTTTCAATCACAAATTCGAGATCGGTCTACACTAACCACGGGCGTACTTTTACGCACCGGCCAGGACAGGAGAGAGAAAAGCCATCGTCCCCACTGCACTCGATGACTTCTGCCACTGACACTGCCACGAAGGGCGGGAAATAGCCACTTCAGCACGAACATAATAAGGAAAATTTTTCAAGAGAAAGGGATTATTAATCCACTCGTTGAAATTAAAAGAGGGACCAAAACAATAAAGAAAAAGAGAAACACAGACAGACACACACACACACACAGAGTGACTGGAAAGTTTCTCTTATACCAGCTAAAAATTATGTTCCATCCCGACCGCTTGTAGATGAAAAACTATCAATTCCTACCAAAGGCACCTCACATCTCCCAAGGGCAAGCACACGGAGAGCGCGTCCGATGTTCTCCACCACCAAAAACGGACCCTTTTTGTTTTGGAAGGTCAGCGAGATTCCATGGAAGGCCCTCGGCAGTAACTAAGTGGCTCAAGGATACAAGGCTGGACAAGCACCGTCTGCCCCGAGGAAATCTGACTGTGCCTGGGGGAAAGGGTGCAGTTTTGCAAAAAGGTGGGGAAAAGGTAAAGGATCAAGCAGTGTGTTCTGTCCCTCTGCAAACTGACTACAAATCGACATGTTAGAATTAACTGAGATAATAGCAAAATGTACGGAATCGCTATTTTCAGGATGGGAAAATAAACTGTTTTGATACTTTTAAATTTACATGGAAATGCAATCCGAGTTTTTCAAGTTCACATATTAATAACCAATATACTGAACAGAAAGTTGTACGTTCGACTAAAAACATCATATTCTCCAAGACTAGAGATTCCATGAGTAAGACGAACAGGACCGGGATGACGGCTCCAGCGAGGTCAGGATGCAGAACCAGGCCTCACAGGTGAGAGAGGCTGCCATTCCTGGACCAGCTTTTCGAGTGAATGAAATCATTTCAGTGCCCGTTATGTGCCAGAGATCAATAATTACTGAGGATTTCCATTTTTCTAATTTCTTGGAAAATAAAAAAAATTACTATCATAAAAAGTACAAATCTGCATTACCTCAAAGAGTATACATAATGGTGATATCTCTCAACTATAAACTCGTTTTATTAAACTGCATATATTACAGTGCACTAGGGTTTTTTAAATCACCTATTTCAAGTTCACGGCTATGGAAATGAGAAAATCTGTTGGAGGAGGGGCCTTACAAATATAGAATAGCAATAGCCACCTGCAGCATGGCCATTTTTTGCTGATCCCTTGTGTGACACCATTGGTTGTACCTAATTTTTTTACAGCAATAATGCTCAATGTGGCCTTATAACGACAGTAATTGTGCCCTGAAAAAAGAGAGTGGTGCAAGGTGCAAAGAGTTTATTCAAAAAGGGTCAAGGATAGTGCCTCAGAAGTCCTCTCCCACCTGTTTCTGCGCCACCCACTGCCCACCCCACCCCCAACCCATCCCGAATGAATGTCGACTTTGCCGACTTAAGAAATATGGTAGAATGTTTCTTTGGGTTCCCAATTTAGTAACGTGAATATATATTCTAAGGAAGAAAACTGAAAGCTTGAGGAAGTTTCCTTAACGTTACAGAAGTGATTAGGAGTCTTGAACGTGCCTACTCTGTGACAAGAGCTTCTTCACCAAAGGGAAGACATGTACCTCTGATAACGACCACGAGCTGCTCCAAATAACCAAATAATTAGACGGTCTTTCCTGTTAAGTTTTAGACAAATATTAATTTCACAGTTCCACCTGACATTTGTACTACAGGAAATCCCTGGTTATATACCTACTTTCCAAACTCTTCCTCCAAGATTAATAACTTCAGTTCAAAATTCTTGATTTTAGGTAGTAAACATAATTTCAAAATCATAAGTTAATGAAAGACTGGTAACTATACAACCTATGCTTTCTAATTTGACAAAATATAAAAATTAACATTATGAAATAAGAAAATGTTTAGTTTACCTAATTAGTAAAAATTCAAAGAAAGCATAATTAGCAGTGCATGGTTATCTTTTTTTAAAAATCCAAAGACAAATACACAAATCTACTTCTAAAAAAATAAAAATAGTGTCATAATGCATCCATCTTCTCCAGCATAAAACAATCCACTTAGAAACCATCTAAATATTGGTGACAATTTTAAAACTTTTATCTTCATTGCATTTCACAAAGAATATTAATTTTAATTTCTTACATAATTTAAAAATAATTTTAGCATTTACAAACCCAATTTACATTTGCTGCATATCGGTCTCACTTTCTTCACTATTCAACCAAATACAGGGTCTTGGCTGCTGCACCCTAATAACCATGTAGAGGTGCCCAACTAAAAAACCCTTCTTTGTTTTCATTTCAATTATTAGTTTAAACTTACATGTTTCTAAAACAATTAGAGACGCCATCACCTACAAAAAGCACACTTAATTTTCAAGAATTCACTAAAAAGCTTGGAATCATCAAAGTTACTATTAAATTAATTTTTTATAAAGAATGCTGTGCTGGTTTTCAAAGCTAAAAAAGAAAACTCTCTTAAGACTTAGAGCTGTTCTAAACGTTTTGCAAAATGGTTTTTATTTACAGTGTTAGATTTGTGTATTCTATAGAAATTTTTAAACTTCTCAATGGGCTACCTTTGTCTTCATTCATAACAGAAGAGGTAAAAATTAAAATAATAAAGTGGTAATTAACCCAAATGAACCTTTCTTCTGATGCACCCAAAAGTTGCACTACTACAGATGAGCTCAGGGTGTGTGGGTGGGTGTGAGTGAGGGGCTTGACAACATAAATAGATAGGTGTACGCTTTCTAGAGTAAAAATTTAAAAACAAATCTAAAACGTATAATCCCATATCAGTCTTCAGAAAGAAGCCAAAAAGTGCTTTCCAAATAGTGAAAATGGGAAGCAGCCAAACTAAAACCCTAACATGGCTTGATTTGTGTTGCTTTAAAAAAATACAAAAAGTGGCAAAGAAGTTTAAAGTTACTTAAAACTCCACCTTTGTTTTCCAAATTCAGTTAACACAGGAATAATAATAGCATTTTATGCCATACATTGCATTACAATGCAAGTGACATAAGAAACCCTAACTTTGTATCACAAAAAGCTAATGTAATAATACATACATCCTGTACTTGTTTTCCCTGACGATTTGTCACTGCTAGGTAAGAGCTGGCAATAAAATATGGAGGCAAGCTGAAGGCCCTGAATCATGTTCGTAGCAAAAGGATAGCAGAATAACACAGCACATCCAGTCTAGGGCTTCTCCGGGTTCCCACAACCCTGCCGTGCTCTGCCTCAGTTAACGCTCCTGTTTTTACTATGTATCAGCGAACGCAACAATGTTACTAAATGAATTCGGCCGAACAACAACAACAAAATAACAGTATCCACGAAGCGCAGCTTCCCTCCGCCCCCGTGCGCCCTTCCACGGCCAACCGTACGATAGGTGATCGTACGCCGGAGCGAGCGAGCAACACGCGCCACCCCACAACTTCGGAAGCCGGGCCCCATCGACCGCGGCACCCCCAAGAACCACAGGGCTGAGCGACTCACTGGCACCAAAGCGGGCGTCGGAGTCGCCGAAGAACCACTCTGCGAAAGGCCAGCTCCAGCCACCCCGCAACCCGAGGCCCCGTCCTGGTGCCCGCTCCGGAGCGAGCGCAGGCCATTCCGGACCCCGGGGCGCTCCGACCCGTTCCACGGAAGTTC
>NW_006442110.1:751514-758532 GCF_000325575.1 Pteropus alecto | reverse complement strand
GGGAGGCCGCCGCCCGGCGCGCGCGCGCGTGCGCGTGTCGGTGTGTGTGTGTGTGCGTGTGTGTGTGTGTGTGTGTGAGAGAGTGCGCGCGCGCGCGCGTCTGCGCGTGTACGTGCCGAGCGGGGCTCACTTCACCGGCTCACGTTCAGGCTTCTTCCGTTTTAACGCGTGTCTGTGGAGAAGAAATGGAGCGCAACTTCGTTATAACCACATTCCAGTGACAGTTTGGTTACCATAACGTCGATTTAAAATGATCCAGAAAGGGCTAATAAAGCTGTCAGACAGAAAAAACGGTGACATTTTGGGAAATGAAACGCTGAAAGATACAATAAACCAATAGAACCCCCAACAACTTGATTTTCACGTTCACCCTGTGATGAAGAGACGAAATTCGAAAACGGGCTAGAATTAGAAATCTGAAATATGCACTTTCTCGGGAAGGACAGCTACAAATGTGGAATTCTAGGTTCCTTATTGTAATAAGGTAGGTGCCACTTGGACAACGTGCTCTTCCGTGTTTTCCTTTCGCTATTGGTTAGTACATGAGAGTGAAAACAGACTTGAAACTGGGAGAAAATAATAAAACCTACCAACCGTTTGCCAAAGAATTAGGACAAACTATCATCCGATAAACACATTCCACGCTGGACACACTAGGCACTTTCTGATTGTGACTTCAATCTTCACGACGCAGTTTTAGTATAGGGTAAAAACAATAGGCTGGTTTTTCCAGCTGTGTTGTTCACCGCCCCCCCCCCCTTCCTCACCACAGCCAGACTATAAACTTCGAATTGTGTTTCCAACTCGGGCAAAATATACACTTTGATATCCAGAGTCTACTCTGACTAAAAGCATAGTTTTTTGAAATCGCTGAAATGAGTATAATAGATAGTCATTTGAATTCCTTCAGGGTTTAATCCCTGCTGGGTTTTTCAAGTTTACTAAATTTACAGTCACGGGAATTTTGAGCTTGGGGAGAAGCTGCCTTGATAAATGCAAACTATAAATTAAAAGTGTCTGACTATTACACATTGAAATACAACATAAACATGACTAATGATAAATTTATGAAGTGGTATATTTAAAGTTTATTATTACTCACCCTTTCATTTTCATGTTTTCTACACGTTACACTTTAAAGTAGTTTCAAAAACTAGGTTATTGATCCAAATGTTTATCTGTGTTCGATGCTGAAATTGGAACAGCTATTTCCAGCTGTGAGTTTCATTTGCACAAAATTATATATCAAGATCACTCACTTCAGCATACTTCTTCAGCACTTGGGAGAATTTGTCAGTACGCGCAAACTGCAAGTCACTCCTGCTGGAGAGAAGTTTTAAAAGGAGACAACTCAGGCCTGAGAACAGAAAAGTGGGTGGTATGAATGGAAGAGTAAAACAGGTTTGCACAGTGATGCTTCTGGAAAAAGATGATGCAGGCGAGTAAGCCCAGCCTTAAATCTCCATTCCTTTTGCTATTGTGAGCAGACAAGTAGTTTGGATCTGTTTGAAAAGGAAAAGCAGGCTCATCAGCATGACATTATCATGGCAGAGAAAATAAAATGTAACCCAGGATGCAGAGGAAGTATTCAAGAAATACTTATTCAACATAAAAAAAAAAAAGGTTTCCAAAGGTTTTTCCATCTCCATTATCCAAATTACACAGCTCTGAGACCACAATGGCAGCAAAAATCCAGAAGGCAGGTAGCTGATATTCCTCCAAATTACCAAATCAGAAAGGCAGGAGCATCTGGAAAGACCAAAAAAGTCTACCTTCTAATAAGTACACGTTAAATAGCCAGTTTTTCGATATGGTAGATATGCACGAAAGTGTTAACAGCAACTATCTCTGAAGAGTTGGATTACAAGGGACTTCCACTCTCTATATTACATTTCTCTATAATAGTATAACCTTTCAGAGCACATGTAGTGTAATCAGAAATATATATTAAATATTTAAAATGAGTGTGGGTGAGAGTTGTCTTCTGTGACAAAGAAAAAGCAACCTGTCATGAAATCGTAAGCAAATGAGATTCTCACAGTCTAGCAAACAAGTGACAGTGAATAAAAATTCTTAATAAAGTACCCATTCTGACCAATTGCAAGGACTATAAATGGCATTGACACGGTCTTTATTTAGCATGTCTTTGTCACTTTTAATGAATGTAAAAATATTTATCAGGCTCTCCCACAGAGTCATTGCTAATTGCTTTCCCTCTCTGTTTTCCCATAGTCTCCAATTCCTCAAGGCTTTTAAGAAAGCAAAGTTCCACAGTTGTGGATAGGGCCACTGAACACTTAAATTATAGATCTTAAAACTTTTGTGTTCACATTTTTGTTATCAAAGTTCCTGCAACTTTAAAAAGTTGCTGTAATGGCTATTATTTTACCTCCTTTATTTTCCAGTAGAAAAAAAAATGTTTTAAAAGAATTTCAATCACTTAAAATTAGTTCATTGTCTGTGGTGCATTTTTAGCTCGTTAAATTTATATTGCTTTACATAAGTTATTTCAGTAATGCATACCATGCACCTGTGATGGACATGATAAAGGCTGAGACCGAGAAGGAAATAAACAGGACAGTCACCTTAAAAATGATTTGTGTATGAGAGTATGAGGCATAGTAAGTCGATCCGCAGCGCATTTCACATGGGTTAGAGTCTTGCTCAATTTGTGCACCGATGTTCACAGCAGCACTATTCATGGTGGCCAGGACATGGAAGCAACCGAAGTGTCCTACGACAGGTGATTGGCTAAAGAAGCTGTGGGACATATATACAATGGAATATTACTCAGCCATGAGAAGAGATGAAATACTGCCATTTGCGACGACATGGATGGACCTCGAGATAATCATGCTAAGCGAAATAAGCCAGACTGAAAAGGATGAAAACCACATGGTATCACATATGTGGGATGTAAACCTAAAAGCAACAAAGGAACAGGAGAAACAAACAGAGACTCATGGACACGGACAATAGACTAGTGGTTACCAGAAGGGAGAGGGCAGAGGGGAGGGGGAAAATAAAAAAATAAAATGTTAAAAAAAATTATGTATATATAGTATGGAAAAAAATAATTTAAAAAAAGTATTTAAAAAAAAGAAAAAAAGAATCTTGCCCTATAGGGGTCTACATTCTAAGTCTGGCACCACCGAACAAGATAAACACAGAAGGGGCAAGCAGGCAAATGAAAAGTAAACATGGGAAAATGCACAAACAGAAAGATTAAATATTTACATCCATTGTGTACAAGACCATAGCTTTAAAAGAAATGCATTTGGGAGTTTGGGAAGAAGGGCGGGGTGGGGGTGTCAACAGAAAGGTATCTATTTAGAATGGGGTGGCACAGAAAACATTCTGCCAGCAAGTGTGATACACTCCTAAAAATAGTCTTAGTCTCTGTCTCTGTCTCTGTCACACACACACACACACACACACACACACACACTTTCTGAGGTTCCCCTCCTTTATTGATGTACAGGACTCCCGTGTGAGATTTTAGGGTTGCCACAGCAAACTACCACAAACCAGGGGCTTTGACCGACAGAAATGTGTGCTCTCACAGCTCTGGTAGCTAGAAGTCCAAAGTCGCGGTGCCAGCAGGGCTTGCTCCTTGTGGTGGGCTCTGAGGGAGAGTCTGTTCCGGGCCTCTCTCGGCTTCTGGTGTTGCCCACAAGCCTCGGTGTCCGTGGCTTGTGGGTGCATCGCTCCCCGCGCTGCCCGTGTCATCGCATGGCTGTCTTCCCTCAGCATCTGTGTGTCCTTCCATGGTGTTCTGTGTGTGTCTTCTTGTAAGGACACCAGTCATGTTGGATTCAGGACCCACCCTACTCCAGTGTGACCCTGTCTTAATAACATCTGCAATGATCCTATTTCCAAATGAGGTCACAGTTTGAGGTCCCAGGAAGAACGTGAACGTTGGGGGGACAAAATTCAAGCCAATATACTAATAGTTACTAGAAGGAAGGGGGGAGATGGATGGAGGGGAAATTAAATCATTTCTTCAATTTAAAAAATTTAAAAATAAATTTTAAAAAAGTCAACCCAATGTAAGTACCAGACAGCCTATATGATGCCTGCCCATCTTAGCAGACCAAATTGTGTATTGTTTAAGATTTTTATATACCGGGTTAACGGCATGCAAACTCTTCTTGGGACAAAAATGTGCATTTACCTATTGCACTGTGCAATGTGCAATTACATACTGATTTTACATATAATCTAAAAAATAAATAAAATCAGAGTGAATTTGACAATGACCATGTCCACACAGTGAAAACTGAAATTGAAATTTAGTAGTTCCTTGCTTAGTTTGATCTTTGTGAAAGTAGGTCAAAACTTTTCAGTTAAAAATGTACTATAGGGCCTGTTTTATGGAACTGACGGTCTTCAAGGGTCAAAGACAATGATCAGATGGTCACTGTCCCCTGTGCCATGTAGTCAAGCTGGTGTGAATTTCACTGCAGAAATGATCTATTCTTACAATAAGAATGGGCCTCAGAATCCAATCGATCACCCTTCAGGCTGAAATCCAAATTTCTTGGCGTGGCTCTCTAGGTCCTGGAGAGCCCCTGCCACCCTCCAGTCATCTCCGTCCATCTCCTTCCCTTCCTCATCTTGACCTCGTCTTCAGAACTACTTTTGGTGGACAACACAACTTCACCAAGCTGTGCCAACCTCTCTTTGCTTTTCTCCTGGCCAGTTCCTACTTCTTTTTTTTTTCATTATTCCTTTAGCTCTCACTTTAGAATTCACTCCCATCCCAGACCACAGCTCTCCCCGTGACAGTGGTTATCTGTCCCCCTAGAAGCTTCTATAGCACCTGTGCTCTGCCTCAGCACAGCACTCCTGGCCTGTAACGACTGCCCGATGAGCTGTCCGTATCCCACCTTAGGGTCCGTAGCCCACCCTAAGCCCAAGGGAGACAGCTGCAGCTTTGCCTGATTCACCTTTTCTCCCTGTTACTCAGCAGCTCAATAAATAGCTGTGGAATGAGTGAAGTAAATGGGAAAATGTATGTTAAGTGTAAGGAGAGCTAAGAGGAGCCTTTTACAGGAGCGTGTGCTTTTTTAAAAAAAGAAACTTTATAAACAATGTATACATGTATGCTTTACTACTTTACTACATTTTATATTGGTCATTACGGTTTCCATTTTATAAAGAAACAAGCAGGCCATCTTTTCTACCTATAACCAAGTGACAATCAGTGTTACTGGCTTTCGGAAGCCTGCGCATAGAGGGTCACACCTGTTTCTCACGGAGTCTCCAAAATCAAGAGATCAAAAGAGTAGCTGTCCACAGACAGGAAAATGTTGAAGGGAAAATGATTACAGAGTAGCATATACAGTATCGTACAGCAAACTCAAGAAACTGTAAAACTGTCAATCCGCCACTCCACATATGTGTAAAGTAACAACGTTCATCTTAATGTAAACATTGATGGTCCTTGGGCTGGGATGCCAATGACATTTACTTTCTTTGTATTTTTCTTTTTAACTTTTATAATGAATAGCTATCATTTTTACAAAAGTAATCAGGTTGTGTGTGGTTTTTTTTTTTTAAGTTTTTTTTCCTCCAAAATTATCCACTTTCTAGCTTTAATTATATTTAATTTTCCACTGTGATTTTTTTTCCTTTTCTTTCTCACTACCATCTTGTCTTGGAAGTATTAAAATAATGCCCACCATACCATGACGACGCCTGACTTGCATGGTCGGGCTCAGTGTTCTGTTTTATTCTTAGGGAAATCTGCCATCAAACAAAGCAAAAAGGGTTTTCCCAAGTGAAAATGAATGGTACTGCTCTCTTTCCCCTGCTCTTGATATGTTCATCACCTCCAACCGGTGCTCTGCCTGACACCTGTGGGAAGCTGTCTTCATCTGGTACAAATCTCTCACTCGTCTCTATGTGCCTGTCATCTAGAGTCCCCATTACATTGAACACAGTGAGTGCTCGATAGATATGTGTTGCACTGAGAAAGCAACAATCATTATTCCAACAGACTTTGTATGAGGAAGGGAGGCAGCAGGGAGGGAGGGGGAACGGAAGGACGGAACTTACATTCCAAGGGTCGTGGGTGACAGTCAGGGCCAACTCCACGGGCTTTGCTTTTCTGTCTCCCTGACCACTGGGGGGCTGGTTCCTTTCACTCCTGTGTCCATTTCTATTTGTCTGTAGGCCGCCAGCATCTTTCCCTTCCTTGTCTTGACCTGCCTCTGCCAGCTCAGTGACATCACTGTCATCGGAGTTGTCGCACTGTGCAGTCTCACATACCTGCAACCTGAAAGGCAAACAGGCCCACGGACACTGAACAGCACAGACAGATAAGGTGGCCAGAGAGGCAAAGGCTGACAGCCAGCCAGCAGGCTGGCGTGACAGTGCTGGCCACAGGGTAAACACGGTGCTGAGTCCCTCTGAAACGAGCGGAAAGGGCACCGGAGCCACCGCTTCATCAGGCGTTTGAAGTGGGTCGCTGTTGTCACCTGATTCACTGTCCTGTCACTGTCTCCGCAGTTTAAATGAAATTCTAGGGCCTGGCACATGTGTGTGTCCGTCATCTGCAGGACAAACAGGCCTGACTTCTGCCTGCCTGCAGCTTCCCCCGCCGCCAGTTCCAGCCATCCTTCTGTGACCTCATTCCTTGCCCGGGTTCCATGTGCCGCTCTGACTTCATCGACATCAGATCTGCTTCAGCTGCCGAGCTTCAGGGGCCGCCAGAGGCCGGGTCCTTTGCGGATAGCCTGGCGGGTGCTTTCAGGCCTGAACCCTCAGGGGCGGAGCCTCGGGCGCCTACTTCTCTAGGTAACAGAGACCCCTTGGTCGGTGTCGGGGCGCCCGGCTGCCGTTTCTGGGGCGTCTCTGCAGCCCGGTGGGGTACCCCCCCACCCCGTGTCTCCACAAGCCATGGACAGCAGAGCCCCTTCGGCGCAGGGGCTGCCGCAGCGCCTGTGGCCCGGCGCGGATGACCGGCGCGGAGCCGGAGAGCAGCGGCTGCTTGGCGGCCTGGCCGCAGCCCAAA
>NW_006442110.1:749574-751054 GCF_000325575.1 Pteropus alecto | reverse complement strand
CCCACACCCTGTCCCAGACCGACTACTTGACCAGGCTGGTGGCCCACGCGTGCTGGGAGGCCAAGGAGCCGGACGGCAGCTTCCGGCCCGAGCGCGTGGGCGTGTGCGCGCTGCGCGGGGGCCACGCGCAGGACTCGTGCCTGCTGCCCGGGCTGGTCCTGGCCGCGAAGCCCTGCGGCCAAGTGACTGTGGTGCTGAGCGGCGCCAGGGTGGCTCTCTTTGCCTGCACCTTCGGGCCCGCCAACCCAAAGGCACCGGCGACCGCCCGTCTCTCCAGCCCGCTTGACCTCGCCTCGTTCAGGAAGGGCAGCGAGCAACTGATAGAAAAGCAAGTGGCCCAGCTGGCAGCTGCGGACGTCAACGTGGCGGTGGTCTGGGGCGAGGTCGAGGAGCGCGCCCTGGCGCAGGCCGACCAGTACGGCGTCATGGTGATCCAGGTGAAGTCCCGGCGGGAGCTGGTTTACCTGAGCGAGGTGCTGGACACGCCTCTGATGCCTTATCTGGTTCCGCCGCTGGAGCTCGGGAAGTGCCGGAGGGTCTACACGCAGGACCTGGGAGAGGGGCTGGCTGTGGTGTTTGAATGGGAGAGTCCAGGCACCCCGGCCCTCACCTTGGTCCTTAGGGGGGCCACGCCCGAGGGGCTGCGGGGCACAGTGCAGGCCGCCTACCATGGAATCGATGCTTACTGCCAGCTGTGTCAGGACCCCAGACTGCTTCCAGGGGCTGGCGCCACGGAGATGGCTCTGGCGAAAATACTCGCAGATAAAGGAGCCAAATTACAGGGGCCTGACGGGCCTGCGCTCCTGGCATTTGCCCAAGCCCTGCGGTCAGTTCCTGCGACGCTGGCGGAGAACGCAGGCTTAGTTGTCTCCAACGTGATGGCAGAGATGAGCGCTGCTCACCAAGCTGGCAACTTCCTCACAGGAGTGGGAGTCGAAGGGATCATAAATGTGGACCAGGAAGGGGTGTGGGACACCCTAATAGCCAAAGCCCGAGGAATTCGAGCCGTGGCTGATGTGGCACTACAGCTCGTGACTATAGATGAAATCGTGGTGGCCAAGAAAAGTCCCACACCTCAGCCAGACTTGAATCCGAATCCTAAGAAGGCAAAGGATCGCCTGCCTCCTGTGGGGGGAAAAAAAGTCCTTTAACAAATAAGTAGCGACATCTTCAATAAAATGGGGGTTGCCAAGGAGGGCACGATCACCCCAAAAACGAACGCTCACTTTATTTATTCCCTCCGTGTCCGGTACAGTTAGAGTCCATTTCTTTAGTTAAAAATAGCATGAAGGACCATAAGATAAAAGCGCTTTCGTTGATTTACTTCCTTTCAGGTTCCTTGGCTTTTTTTCACTTCCTGTTTCTCTCTATCAGATTCTGTTCTGTTCCTCCAAGAAGAGCAGGAGTTGATTCTATCAAAGATTTTTAAATCGATCACCCGGGCTTTGCGGTGCGAAAAAAGTGCAGGAATCTCAATCTG
>NW_006442110.1:738777-749564 GCF_000325575.1 Pteropus alecto | reverse complement strand
TGATAGCCCAATTTACGTGAATTTCTGTCTCGGTGTTCCTTCAGCAATTTGAGGACATCGGTTCCAGTTTACAGGAGTGGCTCCTCGTTTTTGTTGTGATTTTTTGGAAAAAGAAATATTATTCAAAGAGAAGAAGGAAGAGGAAGAGGAAGAGGAGGAGGAAGAAGGAAGAAGGAAGAAGAACCGATGTGAATCAGCTGTCAGGGAGGCAGAAATATAATTTTCTTTTTACAAAAAAAGAGCATCCTTGGAAAGAGATGAAGACGTACAAATTAGTAATTACAAAACAGTCACGAGGATTTAGAGTATAGCACAGGGTATTAAAAAAAAAGCATCCTTGGCATAGATAATAAACCATAAGCACCCGCGTTAGAAGTGCGCTAAGGTGCTTCGTAGGGGAGGAGGGCTGGGGAGCACCCAGCACCAGGCTACCTGGGCGGGGGCCACGATTGTGACTGGATACCCCTGGCATTAAAGAGGGAGTCTGGGCAGAGCTGGGAGCAGAGCGACACATGCCACCCAAGACTTTTCCATTTTAACCATCCAAGTTATTCTGTCTCTGGGAAAAAAGACAGAACGTTCTCCGGGCAGAACGTAGGGGCAGAATCTAGGAGATGGGAAGCTATCGTCTCTTAGAATCTCAAACACTTTAAACATTTGGGGAGAACCAGACTCAAGAAACCAAGCTCTCATAGTGGCATATCAGCTGCAACAAGGCAAAACAAATTTGCAAAGCCTCTGTGGAAACTTGGAAGAACCTGAATAGCTGATGGTGAACAAAGAATGGCAAATGGAAACGTTTCGAACTATACTCATTATTACTATTTTACGATATATAAAACACCCTTGATGTCTTTCCTCATTTTGTCTTCATCGTTATGTTTTAGTGAATATAACTATACTTTTGTATTTCTCGCCGGCCCTTAGTTATCACAGGATCTCAAATTCCATAACAGTGGCAACGATAGAAATAGTTAACTTTTTAAAGCAGTCAAAAGAACTTTATCTAAATTGCATCTAATCATCAAAACAAACTTCCGAGAACGAAGCTTGATTATCTCTCAGTTGCAGGAGAGACACTGAGCTTCAGAAAAAATTAATTGCCCAAAGTTACATAGTAAACAGAAAAGGGGAGTCTGTTGTCTTATTTGTTGTTTTATGGCCCCAATCATAAATTCCTCTATTGTAACGTTTTTAGAAACATAACTCTTGTGATTATGAAGAAAGTATGTCAGAACTGCCCTTTGAAAATTTAGTTTAAAAAAAAAATTGTTGATTTCATAAAAAAGTGATAAAGCTGGCTCATGCCCACAAAGAGCATTTTTAGTTACAGGTCCAAAATATACCTAGACCAAACAGTGCAAGAGTGTATTTTAAATGCCCTAAGTTTGATACACAAGGGATTTTTTGATCATTTATTTGAGGAGAGGTCATATTGTAACATTTCATTACCATCTCTTTTTCCCCCCGTACACAGACAGACACACAAAATTCTATACATGTAAACGCGAGTTAAAATGATCAAGGACAGCTTTATAAGGGACAAAAAAAGGAATGGCAGACACATTTAACTGACTTATGCTGAGAGCTTTAAAGGTAAAAACACCTGACCCAAACCTGAAACTTGCAGTCACGGAGAAGTCGGGCATCTTATGGGGTGTACTGGGGTGTTCCTGGAGCCTCTGCCACTCAGTCCCCCTGATCGTCCTGAGTCCCACCTGTCCTAGGACTGGCTGGTCAGCTCTTTGATTCCGTGAAGTTTCAACACATCCCCTCGAGTGAGCCAGAGTCGGCTTCCCCTTCTTGTAATCCAAAGAGCGTCAGCGGCTCCAGAAGAGAAGGCAATGTCGCGCAGCAGCTACGGTGATGACCAAGGGCAGCTACAGACAGGGCCTGAGGAAAGAAAGGACCAGAGGGAGAATTCACCATAAGCCGAAAGCGGCTGGGTTCTGAGCCCCTTCGAGCGCCAGTCGAGGGCATCCATCTCCTTTGCTACAGCCTGCCGTCCAAGCTGGCTGCTGAGTGACCCGTGAACTACGTGCATCCGTGTCCTGCAGCAACGTGTTCGAAGGAGAATCTCGGTCCCTCCCCCCGCCCTGCCCATATCCACTGTGTCATAATTGCACTGTAACAAGGTCCTCAGGAGATTGGGGTGCGTATTAAAGTTTGAGAATCACCGATCTAAGCAATTCCAATTAATTCTATCTCGATTATGCTTAAAAATCAACTATTGTCTTTGATAGCTTTAAGCATTCTGTTTAAGTGTCAAAATGCATGACTCAGGTATCAAGTTGCTGCTTTTCTCCTACTGATGATAGAGAACTTGAACAGAATTTGGCCCCGATTTTACTGGGTCCAGATCCTGCTTCCGAGGTTACAGGATCAACGTCTCCTAGTTCGCAGGGTCTTGATCTGCCAAAGCCACGGAGCTGGCCACATATTTCCCTTCAAGATGTGCCTCTCTTCAACTCCAGAAGCAGCTGGCTTTCAGACACGACAATTCCCACAGCCCATTCTGTATGAAACTTGCGGCTCAGGGACTCGTCTGTTCTTCCATCCCAAACCCCTTCCAGCTTGGCGACATTGTTTTGCTGGTCTGAGTTGATCTGCCAAGCAGAGAGCAAAGAAACAAGATCTGGAGAACACAGAGAAGGAACCCGAGAACCGTGTCTGAGTCCTGGGGGCTGAAGGAGGTGGGTGCCTGGCGTGGGGGTGGGGGCCGGGGCCGAGTCTTGAGAACTGTTCCATCCATTTGGGCACTGGAGAGCAAGGCCCCAGGGCTGGGACCTGCTGAAGGAAAAGAAGTCACTGATTCCAAGGAAAAGGACGACTGAAGAGCTGTCCGTGGTTTGTTCCAGTCTTTTCCTGATGGACCTCTTCCCAAGATCCCTTTCTGAGGGGAACCCCTTATGGCGGGTTGACTTCCCAGGCCTACACGTCTGAGGCCCTGTTAGTACACAGACCACTGGATGCTGAAAGCTAAGATTCAAGAGAAACTGCAATAAGGGGGCATCTGAACGGGAGGAAAAGAGACTACCAAGGCTCAGGGAGCCAACGACTTCATTTGCAAATAAGCAACAGTAGCTTTAAGCCCTGCTCGCACCCAGTCAGCTGGACAGACCTAAGATGCACGTGTTGGTGCCCCAGCCACTCGTTTCTGCTTGAGCTTTTCTGGAGCAGTGACGACTGTGGATGAGGCTTCGCCATGAATGTGAGGGGCGTGGCACTGAGTATTAACTGATGGGCCACTTCCCACCGTCATTTGTTGAAAATTCCCCAAGTACTCAGTTAGTTACCTTGCTCTGCTACCTACCCCAGGGCGAGCTGGCCCTGGAGTGCTGAAATGCCGAGACGCGGAGACTCTGGACTCTCTGCGACTCCACGGGTAGCTCCTCTTCCACCCCCAGCCCCCCAACCCACGTTAAAGAGCCCCCTTCCTCATGGGAGAGAGGGGAGGAAGGGGGGAGGCGAGAGTGAGACAGGGTCTGTGAGGGGGTCCTGCTCACCACCCAGTGGGTTCTAAGGGAAAGATAATGACTCTCCGGGAAAAGTCGGGGTGGGGGGGAGGGGCGCGGGGGTGAACCGAGGAGGCTCTCTGCTTCCTGTCTGGAACCCTGGAGCCTGAGAGGTGAGGAAGAAAGGGCCACAGGAATCTCCTGTGGTGCCTGAGACCCTGGCCTGGGAAGACTGCCAGGTGTCCCTGTGCCTTGAGGAGGATGTCAGAGAAGTGACTGGGTGGAGGTCTGAACTCATCAAGAAAAACCAAGAAGGCGCTAATTTAGAATAAACTAGATTAAGTAGTCTACCCTCAGACAGAAAGGGAGCTGGGAAAAGAACATGGAGGTCATTTAGTTATAAGAAGACATCACATGGTTCCCGCACACTGCGTTCAGGGACTGAAAACTCTACGAATATGAAGGCTGAACAGGTAACTCAGACACTGTCCGGCTAGTATCCCCACCAGAGCATGACACTGGTCCCTGCAGATCTCAGACAGACTAGATGCTCGTTAGCAAAACGATGCGGCACATAAGATGCAGTTTTATTCATTATGCATGTTTACAACATAATCCCGTTTTCTTCTAAGTCACTGAATGCATCAGAAAAGTGAAGTGCATCCCAGTAAGCTTAGGGAAGACGGGCCTTTCTCAACGTCACTGAACTCACAATGAAAAGGGTTTCACATCCACACCGGCATTAATCTCTTTAAACACCTTAATACCTGTGTATTCTGCCACCTGCGCCGCTGGTTCCAGAACCCCAGCATTGCAGAGGCCTCCTGGGCTTACCTGGGAAAGTCTTGGGGGGTGAACACCTGGCTGCTTACCTGAGCTTACCCTTGTGGAAGGCGCCCAAGCTGTGGACCAGCATTTTCTTCCAGAAGACACCAGATCTGTCAGCCAGTCTCAGCCTTCCCTGTGTAGATGCAAAATATTGCATGCTTCATATTTCATTCCAACCTTCATTTTGATCGAAGACCTATTTCAATTTTATTAATGGAATTTATTTACAAAAGGCATAACAACCCATTGCAATATTATTTCAAGTGAAAAATAGTTTCCAAGACTACTCGCAATGTTTTTTTACATTGGATTTTAATTTGAGAAGAAGCAATACGTGCCTTAATTCCTGAAACTAAATAGACAACATTTCAAAGTACACCCAGAGGTGACTGAAATTTAAAACCTTTTTAAAATAGAGACACGATCGACATATGACATTGTATTTTTTTTAGGTGTGCAACATAATGATTTGATATATGTATATATTGTGAAATGATCACCACAATAAGTTTAGATGACATCCATCACCGCACAGTTATAAATTTTTTTGCTCGTGACGAGAACTTTTAAGGTCTACTCTCCCAGCAAACTTCAAATACACAATATACTGTTGTCAACTACAGTTTCCATGGCATAAATGACATCCCCAGGACTTATAACTGGAAGTCTGACCTTTGGACTACTTTCAGCCATTTCACCCACTCTCCTCACCCCAAACCACCCCCGCCTCCGCCTCTCAACCACGAATCTGCTCTCTGCATCTATGAGTTTGCCTTTTCTTTTAGATTCCATATATAAGTGGATCATACAGTATTTGTGTTCCTGACTTATTTCCCATAGCAATAATGTCCTCGAGTTTCGTTCGTGTTGTTGCGAATGACAGGATTCCCTTCTTTTTATGGCCGAATGATATTCCGTCGTGTGGATATACTGCCCCTTCTTTCTCCATTCATTTGCCCATGGGCGTTTAGGCTGTTTCCACGTCTCTGCCGTTGTAAATAACGCTGCAGTGACAGTGGGGCGCAGATATCTTTTTGAGACACTGATTCAGTTTTCTTCTAATGCCCAGAAATGGAATTGTTGGCTCAGATGGTAGTTCCATTTTTAATTTTTTGAGGAGCTCCCGTGCTGTTTTCCACAAACATTGTAAGCGGCTGCGCTAACATACAATCCCACCAATGGGGGCCTTTTCTCCACATCCTCTTAACGATCATTAAGTCTTGTCTTTTCGATAACAGCCATCCCACCAGGTGAGGTGATCCTGTCTTTGTGGTTTCGGTTTGCATCTCCTGGATGAGGAGTGACGGGCCGGCGCATTTTCATGTGCCTGTTGGCCACGTGTATGTCTTTGGAAAAGTGTCTGTTCCGTTCTTCTGCCCAATTCAATTTTTTTAATTGAATTGTTTGAGATTTTTTGCTATTGGGTTATATGAGCTCTTTATTGAAACGTAAAGCCTTTATTCAGACTTTAGTGTCACACCACAAAGGTACAATCCGCAGAGCCCGAGTTGCTAAAACGACAGTCAGAAATTAAGATTTCCTATTTCTGTGTAAATTTTTATTTTGCCCTCTGCTATGACAGGCACATGCAGTAGAAAATGAGAAAATTGTTGACGATTTAAAATATAGAAATATTAATGCAACGTTCAGAGAAAATACTCCTGCTTGCCTTTTTGTTACGTTTTACTTCATTTTCTATGATATTACAAATTCATTAGGTATGATTGCTTTTCTCCACTCTCCCGCATTTTATTTTCTCTGTGTTAAATTTCTCACTGGTTTATTCCAAACCCCTCATCATATATTTCTCACCCATTTCTTAATTTCTTTGCCCGTGGTTTCTACTTTTCCATCTGTTTCTATGGGTTCTCATTACAACGAGTAATTAATCTTTGCCTTTTATTTCATCTACGGCTTCTTCAAATGCCTGCTTGACTTGATTCTTTTCCATCTTGGATAAGTTTACTGTTCCTCGCAGTTTTAGGAAGATAATTCCCTATTTCCTCCCCCAAATCTGGATTTCCATTTCGTAAATTAAATTTCTCTTCTTTCATTGTTTCGCTCTCTACCGATCTCTTCAGCTTTTTACTTTCATAAAATGTTTCCTCTTCTTTCATCTCCTGAGCCCTCGTACACTTATTTTGGACTTAGTCAAATAACAGGCTTCTAGAAGTGCTGATAGTTAAAACTTGCCCCTCGTTCTGCATAAACAGTGGAGGTTCCTGGAAGTGAATGTAGCTGTGCTTCCAACCATCATGGGGTTCAGTGAATTTCATTCTATTTGAACATTTAGTAAGTGGCTCGCCCGCGTTAAGTACTGCCCAATACCAGAATGCAACTGGGGCAACAGGCAAGGAACCCCTATCAGGCAAACTTGCCGTTTTGAGATGTTAGAAATGAGATGGAAGGTAGCTGGGAAAGACAAGGATCTCACGCTATTAGAGACAGCAACTGACAAGTGATACCTGGTAGCAGCAGATCAGCTGAATGAATGAACGAAAGAATGAATGAGGCCATTCTGAAACCTCATGGAATGGTGTGGGACAGTGCAAGTGCCCCGTCAGATCTCCCTGCACGGGGTGTGCCTCACTAAGCACCTATCTCTGGAATCCCCCACCACGCCCCTGGGCAGGGAATTAGGGCCCCAGCAGTCAGGTCAGCCTGGCCTCAAGCCCCTCAGACCTGCAGACCTTCTAGGCACTCCGCCCCTCAGAGCTCCCTTCCCCGGGGGCAGATCTGTTTGCTTCCTCATTCTGGCCTCTCTCTTCTCTCATAGATACTCCTCCTTTAAACCTCGCCCAGGACACCCCTGTCTTGGTAGCTGTTTATCAGAGGAACTGAAGGAACATGGGAGGTTAAGCCATGAATATAACATCACTCTGAAATAGGGTGTCTCTCTCATGCTAGATCAGCCCTCCTGTGAGACCGACTTCCCTCTTCTGAAAGTCATTCAAGGAAAGATAACTTTCATTTTATAACTGACTACCACACCCTGCCTCAGGCCCCAACGGCCACGCCCTCCTCCACTCCCTAAAGGTGGAGGGAGGGCCACACCTGAACTGCACTCGACACCTTCCCCACCCACTTCACTTAAGGAGAGCATGGGCACGCGCAGGCGTGGGCACACACACTCATTTTGCTCTTTCTCAGGTGTTATTATTCATTTCTAGGAGACAAGTAAACTTATCCTTTGAATGTACTCTTCCTTTCTCTTAATAAGGCATTATTACTATATTAACAATAAAATAAAATGCCTAGCACAAGAATAGCATTTGAGTTACTTTCCAAGCCCTTAGTAGAGCCATTATCTCTGATCCACATAACAACCCGGAGTGTAGACGGGGCCAGTGTCATCAGCCCCGCTTCTCAGAGGAAGGAACCGAGACTGGCCCAACCCCTGCAGGTGCCAGTTTCCCAGTCTGTCCTATGGAGGCCTGAGCGTTTTGACCTGTAAGTCCTCCTCCACCTCTAAAATGGCATTTCCATGATTTCCAGGATTTGTCTGAAATCCTAAAGCTAGTACTTAGTGGTAGATGAGGGACCTGAGATGAATGTCTTTTGGTGCCAGGCTAATTCTCCCACCCCGTGTTCTCTGTGCTGCCAACGGCATGGTAACCCTTGCTAGCCGTCCCCACTTGCCATGCACTGTGCTAATTACGTAAGGGGCACTGTTGGGTACCCACTGAGCATCCATCCCCACCCCGTCTGGAAGTACTCAGACTGGTTCCACACACGCTTATCAGGAGCCAACCCCTCACTTGCTCCGAGGAGATGCTCTGGTTGGTTTAACCTGATTGGCACGGTCCATCCTCCTGGTCACGGTCACTGTTGGAGTGGTCACCTAGGCCCATACGGTCCAACCGGGGTGACCAGGAGGATCCTGGCCTGGAACGCAGGACCAGACGGGCACTCCCACTGAACATAAATTAGGAAGCCCTGGCTTTACTGCTCCCGGCAGCCTCTCTGTGGCCCCGAGGGGAAGCCACAGAGTTCTGGTTTTGGCGGATAGTTGTCAATACCCCTGAAACCATGAACAAACGGCACAGGCGAAGGCAGATGAGGTCATCGAGACCCAGACAGTTACCGGCCTCCGCCTGCTAGGGTCGGCTAGGACTAGATTTCAGTTTTTCAGCAACAGATCTGGGTTCTCTCGGCCTCAGCAGGTAGAGAGGACGCATGCCTGTGCAAAGACTCCTGGAAAAGATGAGGCTGTTCCAGCTGCTGAACAGAAGCCCCAGGAGAATGTGACAGGGAGGAAGGGGAAACGAGAAGGGGCTTCCTTCTGCTCTGCTTTACTGCCCAAGGTGGAACTGATGGCAGCAGCCCGGCTGGGCATGATGGTGACACCGAACAGGAACTCTGTCCCTTCCCCCACCCAACCTTCAGAAAGCACCGCATCAGTGACTGCCCTGGAGGAAGGAGCCACACCCTGCCAAGTATCTGTCCACCTGGGGTCAGGGTGCGGGCGAGGTGGTGACAACATGCTGGAAACTGCCGGAAAGGAGGCGGGCAGAGGGTGGCCTGGGGCGATGAGCCTTCTTCCCTCACTCTCCTGGTCAGAGGAGAGCCAGAAACGAAGCTCACAAGTCCAAGAAACAAAATACTTACAAAGAGAACAGCTATTTCCCCAACTCTCTTACTTAGAGGTGTGTCTATTGGACCTTGACAGAACCAAACCTGAAGGACAGTTTGGTCAGTCCGTCTGATCACAGCTAAGGCACCATTCATGGATTCAGCGAGGGCTTCCTGAATCTGAGATACAGCTCTGAAGAAACACAGAAAAGGCCCCTCGTCCAGGAGCTCACATGTTAATGGTGCAGGCAGGGAGAAGGGGAACAGATGATAACAATAAACAAGATGATTTCAGACTGAAGGAGATAACAAGGTGATATGACAGAAAATAACTGTCTGGGTCCAGTGGGAGGGATCCTACTTTAGACATGGGGTCAGAAATGCCTCCCAGGGGAGGCATATGAGCTAAGCCATGTGAGAAGTCTGAAGGAAAGCTGATCCAGACAGGTCGCCACAGCGAATGCGAAAACCCTGTGAGAAACTGCTTGGCAGAAAGACGGTCAGTGTATCCGGAGAGGCCTCGGAAATCCTGGGGGGCAGGGCCTTGGGGGCCGCGGTGGGGGCTTTGTCAGGACCCGGCCATAGGTGGGAACATGCCTATGCGTCTGCTCTTCCGCATCCCGGTAGGGAGCGGGGGAAGGACTCTCCTGCCAAGGGACCTCTTCAGGAGAGGTTTAAGTTTGAGATCGCCCCCTTTAATGACTTTGAAAAAGCCTGAGTTTCCTCATGTGAATAACCTAGAGTTTTCTTTTCTTTTTTTGAAGCCCAAACACTTGCGTGGGGATTGGCTCTAAACCTCCGCCTTACCGAAAAGCATTTACAAAACTAGCACAAATTTAAAACCACAGTTTAACTTGTTAGAAGAACAATACTGCATAAACCATTGATATGAGTAATTTCCCCAGGAAAAAAATGATTCTGTTGCTGGGATAATCAACTTCGTCATTGCAGTCTCACTTGGTCCTTTAAGAACTCAATCTTGATCCTAGGTCCGGGTCGATGTGGGCATCCCAGTTCATTTTTCATTTCAAAAACCCAAAGCAATAACCATCTTGACTGGGTATTTATCATGTTTATCCCTGCTGCCTCTCTGGTTATGCTGGGAGGTCCATTCCCCTTGGCCGAATTCAAGGAAGCAGGGCAGGAAGGCCACGAAGGGAGGCAGGGAACTCAGGAGAGGGGCCGAGAAAGGGTGAAGCGCCAAGGACCTTGCAGACTAGACACCGGGAGCAAACCTGGAGAAGGCATTCGCTGCCTCTTATTTCAGGGAAGAAAGGAAGTTACGAAGTGGCGCAAAGAGGAAAGAAGCAGGAGACAAGCGTGTGGGCAGCGGTGGATACCCAGCCTCAGGCTCAGGCAGAGCAGGGGAGGCGGGGTGCAGCCAGGCTCGGGGGCTCTGGCTCCCGAGCGGCGGAAGCAGAGCATGAAAAGGGACAGAGGGAAGACAGTAAGCACTGGGAGCAGAGACGAGGCGAGTGACATGAGCAAAACCAAGTCTATGGCCACGCCACCCTGAACACGCCTGATCCCGTCTGATCTCGGAAGCTAAGCAGGGTCGGGCCGGTCAGTCCTTGGATGGGAAACCACCTAGGAAGACCTGGTGCTGTGGGCGTAAAAAAAAAAAAAAAAAGGAGAGTGGGGAGCAAAACCAAGACAGGCGGCTGCAGAGCCCACAGGAATCACCAGCCCTCGGAGAGGGCAGCCCCAGGCGGTCCCGAGAGGGACTGTGAGGGGCAAGGCGCCGGACCAATGGGAGGCCGAGGCGGAGGCGAGAGGGCCAATGGGAGGCCGAGGCGGGGTGCCAGGCAGAGAGACCAATGAGAGGAAGGGTCGGCGGAGGCGAGAGGACCAATGGGAGGCCCAGGCGGGGAGAGCGGGTGGCCGCGGGGCCCGGAGCCCGGGCAGGGGACCCGGAAGACGGTGGGGCGGGGA
>NW_006442110.1:724550-738267 GCF_000325575.1 Pteropus alecto | reverse complement strand
TGCGCCCGACGCGCTCCCGCGGCGCTCTGCCCTCGGCTTTCCTGCTTCCCCCCCAGGCCGCGCGCCCGCTGCCCCGTACCTGCTCGAATCCAGGTCTCCAAAATGGGTGTTGATGCGCAAGCTCTAAAGCAACAACTATTCATGTGTCGACTCTCGTCGTTATTCCTCCGTGCACACTGGTTAGGACTTTTCCTAAACGTGGACAGTAAATGTAATGTTTTAGTTTTTACTACGTGGCCATTCAAATTATGTTATCCCCCTCACCCGGAACAAGGTGATATGCACTGGAACAATGACCAACTGCTCTGCTACCAAATTGTATAAGATTTACCGGTAAAATGTAGATTATAAAAGCGAAAAATTTAACGCTAAATTTAAATTTCTGACAATAGTAATTGAAATTTCTTTGCACTATTACAGGGAAATGGGACAAATAAACATTTCATTTTCATTCAAATAACATTTAAAAAATTTCTTGAATATATGCAAGTATTGTGCTCAAACATTTGCATGTTTAGATGCAAAGCATTGTGCTCATTTTTATTACTTTACCAAATACATATTTCATCAGTAAAAGAATTTTGAAGTCCAGCCTTGAAATGCATTTTAACAGATTGGGAAGAAAATATACTATGTCATCTATGTACGGAATTTATAGATGTAAATTTTTTTATGAGAAATTTATGAGAAACATGGCCATCAAGAAAGAAAACTCTGGATAAAGTTTTAAAAAATCAAAATATCCTTTACATTCAACACACACGAGCTTACTCATTAAAAGTAGCATTATAATAGTTGAACTACCATAATTATTACCCATAATATAGTATTAGTATTATCAATAAAAGATTGGGATAGATGTCCAACCTTTTAAATAAAGATTAAAATCTAACAAAAGAACACAAGACCGCACGTATGTTTTATTACAGCTAATTCCTTACTGCCAGCTACTTTTCCGAAGGGAGCAGCTGTCCTTTGTTTTAACCAATAGGCAACCCAACAGTGTTAGAAGCTCTTAGCTCTCACTGGGGATATAAAAAAAGTAATACTTTTCTTGTTCCAAAGGTTCTGTTATCAATTCCCACTGTAAGGGTGTTTTTGTTTTTTGGTTTCTTTTTTTTTTTTTTTTTTGGTCATCCTCTTAATACTAAGAAGACAATAAAACCAGATGTGTTTTTCTTCGACAAATAAACCACGAGACTATCAATAATTGCAAGTCAACATAAGAATGAATTGTATATCCGTGTACAAAAATTGCACGCTGGAATTCAGCCACTAAATATATTACCTTAATAAATAAAACTAGAGATTTTAAAATTTAAAGTACAATACTAAAACAATCCTCTTGCTACTTTTGGATATATGTTCACTCCTTTAACAAAGGGTAGAAAATAGCAATTCTTAAAATGAGTGTTTTGATATATGTCACATCTTTTTTTTAACTTGTTTTCATAAGAAAGCTAACTCCATTTCTCCCCTCAAATACAAAAATCAGAAACATTCTGCCTTATTTCTTCTGTTGTATCCCTTGCTAGCAAATTCTTTTGGGATAGATGAGAAATTACTTTTATAAATGGAGTTACTCTTTTGCTTGAACACTTCATGTATAATTCCTTCCTAAGGAGGATTTGTACAATTCCCTACCAAAATTTCTTGGCATAGTTTCATTTCTCAGGTGGTAGGAAGAGACTGGAAGAGGAGGCAACTTCACTTTTTGGGGGAGGAGGGCGGGGGACTTTACCCACGGTAAAGACATCTTCATGGCAGCTCAGCCTGGGCTCTGTCATTAGAAATTCAGCGAAGACCAAAAGGGGTAAAAGATTCTGTGAATGTGAAATAAGTGCACCTCGAGTCACAGGTTGCAAACCAGTGGTTTACAGAAGTGTTTTGTTCGCCTCTTGCAATGTTTAGACATTTGCAAATTAGTTTCCAAGATTTTAAAAATGGGAGACTTCAGAAAAAAAATACAGAATTGCTTCTGTTGAAAATCAGACAGATGTGGCTGCTGTAGATGACCAGCTGCCGCCCCCTTCAGACAGGTGTGCACTGTTTATACTGGCCTTAACGTGATCATTTATTTTAGCCATCTGGCCACGGGATGAACCTGTGTTTGGAATACCTGCTCTAGGTTATGTAAAATTGTGAAAGACTTCATCACAGAGAGGTTAGACTTAGGAAGAAGAAACGATCTTAGGTTTTTATTCTAAATAAATATAATGAGCTCAGAAATGGAAAGGTATAGCAACGCTGTATGGCGACTACACGGACCCCATCGTTTCTCAGGCCGTTCTCGCACAGGGAATGGTCCGGTTGTAGCAATGCGAAAATTTGAATATGAAATGGAAATAATGTTTTTGTGCTATATTTTCCACTTAGAAAGTCATCGCCTTTATTCAAATGAGTATCACTGGAAGCCCGGGCTAATAAAACCTATGAATAGTAGCAACTGTGAAAGACTGTACAGAAAGAAGGGATTCCCCAAAGGGAAACAGAATAACAAAGATGATGATGATGATGATGATGATGATGGTGGTGGTGGTGGTGGTGCTGGTGATGATGACGACGATGATGGTGATATCTTGACATTGAGCAACAACTATGTGCTGGACATTTTTTCAAGTGCTTTATCTGAACTGTCACATTATTCTATTTTAGTTTCCTATTTGCTGTCTCACCTTTTCTTCTTGCAGCTGCCTTGAACCCTCTAAAACCCCGGCATGAGGTGAGTGCTGTAATTTGCTGTACCTCAGGTGGCACTAACCTTTGGCCATTATTTGTCCTAAAAGCACCCAGATATTCTGTCTCTCTTGCCTTCCCCCGACTATACCCTAAGCTTGTCCTCTCTTGGGCCTCATCCTGTCATGGTCAGTGTGTCTTTTCCTATTGGCATCAGAACCTCAGCAAGAAATATGCCCCAACTAGGACAGAGAAGGGAGAGAATCAGCCAAGACTGAGGCAACAAATGTGGTAGGAAGAAAAAGAGATGAGAGAGAGAGATAAGACAGACAGCACTGAGGACAGAGACATGGAGACAGACAGAGCCACTGCTCACGCTCTCCTCCCCGGTCAAGATCAGCATCAAAATCAACAACAAGCCCAATGAGAAACCACCACACTAGAAAAGGTTCCACGTGTGTATTCAGGTGGAGTATGGGTGTGATGACCTTTGGGAGTGTGAAGTAGACCAACTGTGCAAAGTTATGTTCAGGTAGAGTCCAGATACATTTTAAACAGACGTGGTCTTTGATACATTTATTTAATATTGAAACAAGATTTACTTTAAATAAACTAGGAAAGTTTAAATAAAACGTGTACCTTTATGTAATAGAATGTTTATAAAAGTTTAAGTAAGATGGCCCAATACCATATTACATGAAGAAAAATAAAAAAATAAATATAAAAACATATTGAGAAGTTAAAATATTGTTTCTGATTATTTCTGATTCTGATTTTTTAATTGATTGGAGTGTTAGAAAAATGTACTGCTTAAAAGGCTAGAATATAACAAAATAATAGTTGTTCTGAATTTCCAAAAATTTTCTAGCGGTCATAAAGTATTTATATAATCAAAAAAGATAAAATAAGGACGGGTTGGGGGGGGTGGCTAAAAATCAAGCTGAGAATATATTAGAGAATTAGTTCCACGAAAGAAACTAACAGCTACAGAAGTTGCCATTTCCGGATTTCAAAAATGTTTTCCAATGACCTAAAGGGGACCGGGCAAGAGAGGACAGATGGCTGAGCAGGCCCTACTCCCAGAGCTAGAAAGGCGCATGCCGAGCTGGTCTCACATCTGTGACGTCAGCTTTCAGCAGAGAGGGGTGGCGTATAATATTTCCCCCTACTGCAGCTCTTAAAGCCTGTCGGTCCCCCACTTCCTTTGAGCGAGAATAAGTACATGATCTCGAGCCTCTAATAAAAGGTGTGTTAGTCTACTCAGGCTGCCGGAACAAAGTATCCAACGTGAGGTGGCTTAAAAGAACAGAAATTTATTTTCTCACAATTCTGGGGCCAGAAGTCTTAGACCAAGGTCTCTGCTGGGTTTGTTTTGCCTGAGGTCGTCCTCCTGGACTTGTGGATGGCTGCCTTCTTGATGTGTCCCCCCAAGGTCTTTCCTCTGTGTGTTTCTGTGTCCTAATCTTATAAGGACACCAGTGTTATTGGATTAAGACCCAACCATATGACCTCATTTTAACTCGATTCCTTTTTAAAAACCCTACCTTCAAATACAGTCACACTCTGAAGTACTAGAGTTTAGGACTTTGACATGAACTTTGGGGTGACACAATGTAGCCCATGACAGAAAGTGAGGGGCTGCCTGGAGAAGGTGACCCTCTGAGTGCGGCAATACTTATTAAGACACTGGGTGATTACCCTTGAATCAGAAAGGTGGATATTAGCTTAGCAGGGTAAGACGGGGTGTGACTAGAAAGAGGAAAGAAGGAATGGTTTGGGTTAGCTGTGTTTTTAGAAACTTTTGGCCAGTTTTCTCTATTTAAATTTTATAGGATTGAAGAAAACTATTTTAAGGTCTACCTCTCGATAGGACTTTCCAATGATTATTAGAACTGAGGAAGGTAAGATCATAGCAGATCTGTTATATATTCTACTGAGATTTTTTATTATATATTTTTTTTTCTTATGAGATTTAAATTGTATCATGCCTACCTGGGGGACCTACTCGAAAATAAATTGATACCACCAGCCAGCAATTGCTTTTAATGTCTGCATGCCTGACTGCAAACTGACACTATGCATCCTAAGACATTTCCTGTATTCATTCTATTAAAGGATGAGGTAGAGTCTTAGGAAGGTGAAATAAAAAAATGAAGACAAGCGTAGTGATAACGAACAACCACACAAAACAAATTCCAAGCCGCCTAGGCTTTTTCTGCAGTAAGAGAATTTTGAATTTCAGCCAAAGGATTCTCCATTTCCTTTCGTAGTAGGCCCCGGTCCCTTTCTGAAAAAGTGACAAATAATATAATGAACGAATAATATCACCATATTTTCCCTCCGTAGATAAAAACCTGAGTGCGCAGGCAACAGTCTCTTCCTTGTTTCAATATTAAATTGCTTAGTTGGACTAAAGCAAACCTTAAAAAAAAAAAAGAAGCAAAGTACTCAGCATCCATATTGGTTAGTATAAACTCAGAGGAAACCAATCAGCATAAACAAAGGACACTGAGCCAACTCTGACTTTGTCTTCTACTGAAATTCTCTTCACCTGGGCTTCATGGGAATCAGAGTTTGGGGACGCCCTGAGGCACAGAAAGCTACATGCTCCTGGGGACTGAATATGTCCCTTCCAAAGTCATGTGTTGAAGCCCAAACCTCCAATGAGGCTGAATCTGGAGATGGGCCTTTGGGAGGTAGGTAATGAGGTTAAGTGAGGTCATGGGGTAGAGCCCTGGTCCTATAGGATTAGTGTCCTTACAAGAAGAGACGCCGGAGAGCTCACTCTGTCCCTGCCACATGAGGACTCGGCAAGAATACAGCCTTCTGAAAGCCAGGAGGTGAGTTGTCATGTGAAACCTAACGGCCTTCCTAGACTCCACACTGTGAGAAATATCTCGCTGAAGCCACAGGGTCTGTGGTGTGGTGGCCCCAGCTGGCTGCCACAAGTGACCTGTCTAAACGCCTGTCTCTGCTTGACCCTCTGGTCTTACCCTGAATTACTTCCTCATTACCTCTTTTCTAAAGAAATGGCACCCAACCCACCCTGGCTAATGAGCCCCGTCTCTTTCTCTGTCAGAGCACTTTTTATTTTATTATTATTTTACTTATTTATCTATCTATCTATCTATCTGTTTATTTAGTTAGTTATTTTTAGGAGAGGCAACCCTTGGCTGACCTCACAGATTGCAAGGACCTTGTCAGCTTACAATCCCTTATTTATTTATTTTTTTTACGCCTATAGCATCTGGTCTTCCTAGGTGGTCTCCCATCTAAGTACTAACCAGGCCCGACCCTGCTTAGCTTCCGAGATCAGACGGGATCGGGCACGTTCAGGGTGGCGTGGCTGTAGACCAGAGCACTTTTTAAAATGAGCTCATCCCAGTCTGTATTTATTCTGCTTATTCACTTACTGTTGATTGTCACTCACACTAGAACGAAGGATTCGTGAAGCAGGGATACCCGCTCCCCTTGCCCTCGGTCGTGTCCCCGCTGCAGAGCAGAAGCCTGGCCCACGGCGGGCAGAACAGGTAAGTGCTCTCTCACTACAGCTGGGCCGGTTATGGGCCTGGGGACTTTTATAGGTTTCCAGTCACAATGAAGGATATTTATTAAGTGAAGACAACGGGAAATATTTGTAACGTAGACCAGGTAGTTATCCTATTAATTCAGTAAGTCAAGGGCATCTTGAATCGGTTCTCTATCCCATTCAGAACAGACTCAGACTGGGTAGAAAAGAGAAGCTGCTCAGAGACTGGTCAGAGGTCCCGCCTGTTACAAGATGACAGAGGTGGGCCAGCAGCGTGTGGCAGTTCACTGTTCCTTACGAAAAGGGTCCTGAGCTTGGATCCAGGACATTTGTTGTCCAATCTGGATTTCACTGAAGCCGGTTGTGTGACCTTAGGCTAATCACTTAGTGCTTCTCACACTTCGATTTTTCTCAAGGCTAGGGTGGGAGTGGGGATGCTTTAAACAAGACAACAGTGTTTTAAATCTTATAACATTGAATCCGTATGGAATAAAAGTCTGTCAGTATGAGCCACTACTGAAATCGGAGCCTTTTTATCTGGGTCCCAGAGAAAGAGCACAAATGTCCCTTTGGACGACAGATGGATCAGACACTCGTCCTACGTGGTGCTTTTCGTGGCTGCATCCACGTCAGCCCTGGACAAAACTGACACTCTTGTCTTTTTCGGCTGTGACTGGCTCCACTCACAATCTCTACAGAGGCGGAGTTGGCTCTTACGACCCCAAAGTGCCAAAAGGTGCTCTTCACCCCCCTGGTGGGTGGACAGGCGACAAGGAGATGTCCTTCTCCTTGGTCAAGGATCACACATGCCCCTCAGAAACTCCACTACCAGAAAACTGATAAAAGCCACAAAGAAATCACTTTGCAAAGATAATGATGACAGACCATGATGCCTGCCTGGCCACGCCCTCCAACCCAGTAATCAGGGGAACTGGACCGGGTTCTGTGAGGGTTAGAACTTGCAGGCCTATGTTTTCTCACACAGAAGTGAATTCTTATCTCCATGGTCAAGCCCAAGAACTTGCCGGACTTCCTCTTACTCTCCTTCTGAGAGGCTAATTAGTTCCACTTGAGTCGTAGCCCTTCCTGGCCAGGGTACCTGGCGATCTCCACGGTGAACCCCGCACCTATAGCAAACAGGACTTTTTCGAAGGGATGATGTAATATAAAGGGAAAGCAAACCCAGACGAGAAGCGAAAGTGGTCCAGGTTGGGAATTTAATTATTTAAGTGTAAAACTCACCACTTTATACTTCTCCTAACATACAAATACATATCCTCAAAAGGAGAGGGCACTAAACGAAGGGAGGATGGAAGGGAGGGAGGGAGTTCAGTTAAAATGGCCCATTCCTTGAGTCTCTACCTGTTGGCATCCCTGAGGCTCTAGCACTGGCCCATATTCATCTCTCTCTCTTCCCCTGGAATAATTTTTGACTGACTGCTTGCCAAATTCCCAACCTACTTTCACACAACACTCAGAACAGCCATTTCCAATGATCACCTCTACACCGAAAATTCTGAAAACTGCGTTTCTAATTTAACCTCCTCAACAAGGCCTAGACTTAGCTTCTGATATTTACTGGGCCCTTCACCTGGAAGTGCCACCAACACCAGGACCCACTGGGTCCTATTTCCTCCCAAACTAACATCGCCTATGTTCTCTATTCCTGTTCACGACTGGACAGTTCTGGTCATCTAGGCTCTCGGTAGGTTGGTCTCAACTCAGGTGTACTCTGGAATGGCCTGGGAGCGGGGGTGGAGAAATCTTATCAAAAAATGCACAGGCCTCACCCTAGAATGGACCTCACCCCAGATCAACTATTCGGGAATCTGTGGAGGTGAGATCTAGCTAACAGCCTTTGTAAAGCTCTCCCCCGCCCCCGCCACCCCCGGCATGGTTCAAATAGTCAGTGGAGGTGGAGAACCACTTATCCAGACCTTGGGGTGGGGGTAAGGGTGGAGAAAAGTTCCCTTTTCTCCTCTTAGTTCTTCTGGCTGGTCCAGTACTTAAAATGATAAGGCAGATCAATAGGAGAAACTAACCGAGTACGTGCAGGGGTCCCATAAGAATATGAGGCCCTGACAGATTGGGCAGTGGAGGCTTGCATGACATTTTGAGCTAAGAAAAATGAGGGTGGGCGGTGACTTCACAGGGGAGGAAGACAATTCCTGTGGAGGCGGAAAAGCAAATGTTTGGTAAACAAATGTCTGCCCGACCTCCAACAATGAGACACAGAGGACTTTGATTGAAGGGCCTTGCTGGGCTCCTCCCTGTCTATCACGCCTAGTTCATATTACACTACAGTTACCTGTGATGAGGCACCCTTCCTGGAGCAGGCCCTCAACCTGATCCTTTCAGGGGGTTAGGAGGAAGGTCAAAGGTCCTTCCAGAATCTTTCTTTTCTTAAAAATAACCAGTATTCCAAAGGCATATTTTGTGACTCTCCTGGCCTTCAGGCCCATCTCTGACTGCCCTTGGCAACCAGGCGGGGGCAAGTCCAGGCTCTGACTTACCCCTAAGGTATCCCAGAAAACCTTTCTCCCGCTTTCCAGTCCCAGCATTCTCCCCGCAGCCGAAGCGTCAGTGAGGCGCCCGGCCTCTCGTGTTCTACACTTCTACCCCAGCCAGACACACTCCCAGGACACGGCTCTGGTCGCATCGGCCCTCACCTCCCACAGTCACGTCTGCCCACGATGACGCTCCAGCTCCTCGCAAGCCTACGCCCACCACTGCCTCCGAGGAACTCTGTGACAGCCACAAGGAACTGCTCGCCCTTGCCTCCGCGTGCCCCCAAGGTGCCTGCCTCTGTGCGTTCGCTCATGTGGTTTCTGCCCCCTGAACACCCTCCACTCTCCACACGCTGCATCTATGCATTATTTATCAGAGGCCGCCCTTCCCCGACCTTTCCAGCCAGGAATCATTTCTTTCTCTTCTGAATTTTCTTCAAAGTTATATGTTCTGTGGGAGGACCACTGCAGGGAAAACAATTTGCAAATTAATAATTTTTTTTTCTGGTTTTACTTTAATGATCAAACCTAATTAGTTGGTTTACTCAGACAGTAGTGTTCAAAATTGAATATACATAAAGATCACTGGAAAACTGTTAAAAATGCAAATTCCTCGGCCGTTTCCCAGAGATTCTCAAAGGCCGAGAACTGATGCTCCAGCAGAAACACGGGGCCACCTGCGAGTGTTCTCCAGTGCTGTTCCCGTGGGCCGCTCGGCGACAGATACCAAGGGGGGCGGTTCTTTCTAATTTCACAGCAGCTGGCCCATGAATATATGGACCTGTTGGAATTTCGTGATATAAATCCAAGTGCAGCCTGTAGGAGAATATTGTTCACATTCCTGAAAACTGTGTAAAGGTCCTTTCCCTTACAGCGGGAACTGAAAGTCACGTGTCTATAAGGAAGCGGCAGGAACTGCAGTGGACTAAAGAGAGTCCTTGCTGCTCACCGATGGGTGATCCTTTCCATTTTGCATGTGGAACGAGTCATGCCTGATCCTTCAATTTCCCCATAAAGCTGGAAATCTCGATTTTTTATGTGATATTTCCGGGTTGTTTTCAAAACGCGGCGAGGTTTGATGTAGTCCACAGAGCCTTTGCAGCTCTGACTGAAACCAACGATTTCAGAATGGAAGTGCACCCGGAAGTAAATCCGCGTTCTTTTTCGTTGCTGTGGCAGAAATCACACACATCGTCTCATCTATAAACTGACAAACGCAGTCCATAAAAATGGAGACGAGCTCGTTTTAGGATTTTATAAATCATTAATTTTTTTAAGAGATGGATCTACTGTCTCACTTTACAGAAGCGAAAACTGAGATAAGTGAGTTATACGACTTTAAGCAGATAAAAGTAAGTGGACGCTTTGTGGCAAGGCAGTGCCGCGTGTCCAGAACGAGGGTTTGGAAATCGGAGGGACGCGGCTTCCTGCCACTCGGGCTCTGTGACCGCGAGGAAATCGCTTAATTTAAATCTACTATTCTAACCTGCGAAATGGGATAAATATAGCTATATTGCTAACATGACTAAACATTAGCGCCTCTCCCCCCAAATTCATATGTCGAAACCCTTACCCTGGACATGAGGGCATTAGGCGGCGGGGCCTTTGGGAGGTGCTTCGGTCAGGGGGGCGGAGCCTTGTGAACGGGGTCAGCGCCTTTAAAAAGGGGACCCCAGACAGCCACCTACTCTTTCCGCCATTGAGGACACAGGTAGAAGACCACCATCCGAGACCCAGGAGAGGGACCGCACAAGAACTCCACTGTGATGGCGCCGTGACCTCGGACCCCCAGCTTCCAGAACTGTCCAAGCCACCCAGTCTGAGGTGCTTTGTTACGCAGCCTAAACTGGCGAGGACATACTAGTTGGGATCTTACGAAAACGATATGTTGCGTGTAAGATTTTGGCACCACTTGTAAAAGTTTCTCGCTGTCGATTCTCCCCATGGGCTCTGTCTACCTCGGCTCTTAAGCAATGGAATGATTTTCATTAAGACGACCGTTTTTAGTAAGCCAAGTTACGACTAATTTGTAGGTTAAATTAGTCAAGTATTTGAACTTTGCTGAGGTGGTTTCTTTACCCGATAAAGAAGTTGCCCTATTTGATCTTTAAGACCCTGTTTAGTTCTATAATTTTATTATCTCTATGATTCAGTTCACATATTTTAAAAGTAAATATTTAAACTGGGAATTACAGTGTTTGTGTCTGAATGTCTTAACTACCAATTTACAAATTGAAAAATACATATACATTTATTCATATTTTTAAAACTGATTACAGCTTCTCCATTAACCATCAACAATTGTACTTTAAGTTATAGATTTAGCTCTTCATTTTATTAAAGATGTTTAAGTTATAGTTTTTTGCCATGCTGGAAATGAGGAAGAATTGACTAGTATAGAATTTTCCAACTCCTGGCGGTAGTGTCATGGAAGGGGCTGAATGGTGAGCAGTCACTTCACATCAACACAGAGGTGCCTGAGAAAACCTTTTCGTTCCCACCACTGTCCCAAGTTTATTCAGATGCTCCCTGTGGCAGCACAGCCCCCCTCAGCATGTGGTCAGAAGACCCCAGGGATCCTAGAGACTCCCTTCCAACTCTGTATCTGTGTGGGGCCTCATTTTCTTCATATAATTCAACCCAAAACACCATGCAGCAGTAGACTGAATGCAGATATGAGAATCCAGCTGTCTTCCATTACGCCAGATAGTAAAGACATTTACAAAACTGTAAAGCGATGCCCCCTCTCAATGTTTTTTGTTTTGGAAAATAAAATTACATTTCATACATGCGTGTTACCTAAATGAACATACAATGGGCTTATTATCGTTTTACAATGAATGAATGAGCATATGTTTTAAAATTTCTCAATTTTAATTTCTAATATGGTAAATATTGATTGATAAACAGAACCTACATCGGCAATCTCCTCGGGGGCTCTTAGTAATATTTCAGAGTGTAGAAGTGTCCTGAAACAAACAATCTCGAAAACTTCGTGCTGAGAACTTAGTTCCGGGGTAGAAGCTGCACCCATTGCAAATGATTTCACATAGGGTGGGAAGAAGCCGGAAGTGTAAGGCCCGCAGCGCCGTCCCGAGGTACAGTGACCGAGGCCTGTGGGTCGGTGTCAGCGGGGGCACATCGGGTCCCAGGGGTCCCGTGCAGGAGCGGTGGCGGGCCTCAGGCCTGCTCTGCAGCAGTCCCCGCGGCCACCAGCACGGCTCGTCACAGCCCATGCTTTGGGAGCCGCCGATCCGGGTCACCGCTCCTGGGACTGTTTGCCAAGCTGCTCTGCCAACTCCATTCACTGACTTGTGCCTGAACCTTCAGTCAGAGGGAGAACGTGCCGGACATTTTAGGAGACTGACCCTTCACGGGTCGTGGACACGGGGATACATGGAAAGGCGGGAGGAGGGGACTCTCCCGTCCCTCCACGCAGGCCGCACGGCGGGAAACGAGCTGCGGGGCAGGGGCCGGGCGGACCCCCTCACAGCCGCAGAGGGAACTGGCGCTTCACCCGGTTTCCGACTCCTCCACCCAGAGTTTAGGCCACCAGGGCCGTTAGTGACAGCAGCCCATGGAAGCTGATGCAAGGATCACCTCTCAGGGATGCTGGCTGGGCTGGGCTGGGCTGAGCTGGGCTCGGCAGGGCTGGGCTGGGCTGGGCAGGACTGGGCTGGGCTGGGCTGGGCAGGACGGCTTCGCTCAGGGTCCTTGGCGGCTGGGCTGGGCTGGGCTGGGCTGGGCTGGGCAGGACGGCTTTGCTCAGTGTCCTTGGTGCAGTCGCAGGTGCAGTGGCTTGGCTAAGGTCATCGGCCTGCCCGGGCTGGTCCAAGCCGGCACTGTCACACGCCTGGGGGCTGGGAGCCCAGCTGGGCTGTCAGTGGGGCCTGGGCACTCACAAGGCGGCAGCTGAGTTCCGAGAGCAAGTCTTCCCAGCGGCAGGGAGTGCGAGTTGCCGGCTGAAGTTTTACCCATGACTCGCACAGTGTCCCTCCCACCACACTGCCTTAATCAAAGCGATGCCACTGCCCGGCCAGGCCCGGGGACACAAGAGGAAACAGACAAGCGGACAGCACGGAACGTTACGCTGGGAGACACGGCCAAGCTAATCCTTAAAAAATATCACCCGCCACCCTCTCAGGTCCCAGCTACTGTCCCTTTCTTTATCGCTTCTGCATGCAAATAGCGTGTCCCTTCTTCTTAGCTGTTCAGTGGCTCCCCACTGTGTTTACGATAAAAATTCAAATGTTAACGCAGACTGTGTTGATCAAGTTCCTCCGGGGAGGACGGGGTGGCTCAAAGGGAGAGATTTGAGGCCAGGTCAAGGAACGTACTATTAGGAAGGCTCTCCAGCACGTTCGGAAGCCTTCTACACATGCTCCTGTCTTTCTTGCAAGTATTCTTCGACCCCCTATTTGCACAGACAAGAAGAGAACTAGATAATGGAGAATAACCGTAAAATAGAGCAAGTTGTCTAAGCCTTTTGCCTTGTCCCCTCCTTAAAGTGATTATCATCTCGTCATGAATTAGGAGCTATGGAGCAAAGGTCCATGGCTGTCCTTTGCACTGCTGCTGTAAAAACATTTATTTGAGTATTTATAACAGAGCTGATACTATTCAGAACGTTCATTCACAAATCTTGGCTTCTATGTTATCGCACTGTTTATAGCAGCACTGGTAAACCCAAAGTGTCAGCTAATCCTAAATTATTCATCGGGGACTTGTAAATTGTTTTTCGTAATTACATAAGAATTTGGGTCTAAAGTTTTGGGACACTGTAATACTGCAAATAAAATACTGAGCTCATACTGTGGAGGACTCATAGAGGAGGACTTCCCCCGATATTCCTCCTGCTCAGCTCCTCCCGCTACCCTATCCATGCCCACCCATGCCCCACCAATACCGCATTCATGCCCCACCCATGCCCCATCCATGCCCCACCCTGCTCCACCCATGCCCCATCCATACCCACGCATGCCCCATCCATACCCCACCCATGCCC
>NW_006442110.1:712443-724247 GCF_000325575.1 Pteropus alecto | reverse complement strand
CATGCCCCACCCATACCCTCTCCATGCCCCACCCACGCCCCATCCATGCTGGAAAGCTTTCAGAACAATGCAAAGCACCACTCTACTCTCTCACAGGAAGATTACTTCCTTTCAGGCATCTCTGGGGCTGAGAAAGGTAATTAAGGATTTTTTCAAGAGGAGAAAATCTCCAACTTCTGTCTTCCTCTGGTCTACCTACTGCTGTCATATGAAAATAAGAATTCGACAGAGATGAATTTTTTTTTTAAAGGATTCCTATATGGAGTTTCTCTTACTTTTTTCAAATATAGACTCTTTGCTATAATATCTGTTTGATTTTCAAAAAAATTGATGGGCAATATTGTCAGACTGGAATTGTAAAAAGGTTTTCCCAAGTTCCATGTGATAAACCACCCCTCTGCAACAGGAACAGGAAGAAAAAGATGGTTCGAGGCTCTCCATTTTCACTTTGTACCTTGAAAATTGCTTTACTTTTTATGCAATAAGTGTGTCTTACTTTTGTAATTAAGACTTTTTAATTTAAAAAATTTCCCCTTTGTCCAATATTTGAAAAACATAATCTTAAGTGTTAGCTATTATAGTACAGACTTTTTTGAAATAAAAACTATTCCCAGCTGATATTTTAGAAGCAAGACTCAGATTTTAAAGCAGGTGCAGATCCTAAATAAGGGAGACCCTCTTTCTTCTTGGAATAGCTTAACACTTTCTAGAGTCTACAGCTATGAATAGCAAGGCAATATTTTAAAATATTAACTGAATCTCTTTCACAGTTTACCGTGCTCCTTATCCATCCTCCAATTAAAGGGATATCTATGGATAAATTAGCAGTAATCTAAAGGAGGAAAATCCCAGGACTACCTCAAAAGCTTTAGAAAAAGCATGTGAAAGACTTAAACATCCATTTGTGATTAAAAAATATATATTAGAAAATTAGGAATAGAAAGAAACTTCTTTAAGCTGGTACCAAAGATCTAGCAGATATTGTAGATTATAGAGAAATTTCCGATGCGTTCCTTTAAGAAAGGGAATCCAAGCTGCCCACCACCTCCAACGCCAAGCACAGTAGTAAAGGCCCAGCCAAAGCAACAGACGGGGAGCTAGATAGAGGAGACTTAAGAATAGGAAGAGGATTATCAAAACTGGCACTGTTTGAGATCATAGAATCATCTCTATTTAACGGGCAACAAAATCAACAAGCTATTGGATTGATAAATTCTGCAATGAAGCCAGGTTCAAGATCGACTTATAAACATAAGCACTGTCTGTATCCAAGCAGGAGACAGAAACTCTACAGCAACTGAGTTAAATGTAAAGGATTATTAAGCAATGATAGGAGCATAAGCTGTAAAGATGGGAAGAGAGCTCCACAGGGTACCCCAAGGGACCAACTTGGAAGGGGGCTTCAGACCTCATCGAAGAAGGTGTGGCTGTAGGATGGCGGAGAAGTTCCTGGATGCCCAGGCCAGAGCTGGTCACAGCCTCCAGGCAAGAAGAAGAAACTGTAGCGGGGGTCGGGGGGGCCCCACAGGGGAGCCAGCTGATGCTGTTGGGTGATGCACAGGTGGGCACAGAGAGGATGGGCACAGACGGGGAGCCAGGACGCTGCTGCAAGCATGGAGCCTGGAGAGCCTGCTGCCATGTCAGGAGGGCTCTGGGAAGAGCCTCCAGCATGCGGCAGGCCGAAGCTGGTGGGCAGATGTCCAGGGGGGGGGTCACAGGTGCAGAGAGCTTGCTACGCATCCTGTCTGAATTTGGAACTGGAGAATCTAGAGTCTCCCTAAATTGAGAAGATGGAGTTGGAAATCCAGAGAAGCCAAGACAGAATGTCAACACAGAGTGCTGGGGAGGAGGCTGCTGCACAGAGCAAGACCTCCAGGGCCCTGCAGAGAGCACATCCTCCCCGCTGCCCCCCGCCCCGCCTCCGCGCCCCCCACCCCGGGCGACCAGGACACACAGGTGAGGCAGCCACCCAGGGCCCCGGGGAGAGCTCCCTGAAGGATGCAGGTCATGAAACCTCCCGGGACAAAGCAGCACCTTCCCTGCTCCAGGAAGAGAACAGTCTGCACCAGACTGGGAGTGACACCAACCTGGGAGTCAGGCCCAGGACGGTCGAACCTGACCTTTCGCCTGATTCCCCACAGATCTCCTAGTCAT
The DNA here is from genome assembly GCF_000325575.1 of Pteropus alecto. Lineage (NCBI taxonomy): Eukaryota > Metazoa > Chordata > Mammalia > Chiroptera > Pteropodidae > Pteropus > Pteropus alecto. Next base: position 722,093 of record NW_006442110.1, on the reverse strand, counting down.
CGTCCCACAGTTTACTGCCCTGAGCCCAGGCCCCTTCACCTTGTCGCAGCCCCACAATGTATCATCGTTTGTGTAAAAAGGTGCATAGGCTTTTGGATGTAACAGCAGGTCTTAATTTTCCTTCTGAAGACTCCTGTGTGCGTGCGAAAATACTACATAAGTTCATACGCTTTCCCCTGCCGCTGTCTTATGCCAGCTTAACCCACAGACCCTGACGGCGGGAGGGAGTTTTCCTTTCCACACTTTAAAAGCATTAGGTGTTAGTGGAACATCTATGTTATCCACAGAAAGTCGATTATTTCAGAGCTCTGGTTCATGAATAACCGCCGTGACCACATACGAGGACATCCCCGTGGGTCCAGCTCTGAGAGCTCCGTGCTCTGCCGTCCAGGGCTCTGAGCCGCTCTGAGTCACATGGGAAGGTTTGACCGGCTCCACGGAGGGCCAGGCTGTACTCTGTGGAGTTGAGCTTGTTGAGCTGGTCCTTCTACGTGCAGCTGCTTTCTCCCCCATCGGTCATCTAAGTGTGTCCACCCAGGGAGCCTCCGTGTTTCTTTAGTTCTCAGATGGGGTAACCGTGACGCCCCCTGGGAGCGGGAACTTACCGGGTCCAGACCCAGACCTACTGAGTTGGAAACTGGGGTGAGTACAGCAGTTGTTCTGGGTGTCCAGGGGATTGGGACGGACACCCCAGCCAGCCAATCACAGCTCAAGCACAATGCTCTCTCCCTGCGCTGTCCCGCCCCCCCTTGACAGGGGTTCGTGCGCGGGCCATCTCCCTAGGGAAGCAGTCCGCTGCTGCTCCTCCCCGCCAAGCCCCAATCCCGGTACTCAGTGAAGACCGAGCGCCCGGCTCTCTGGCAGAAAGCGGTGCTTGAACCTGTCCGAATCAATGATGAAGGTTGCCTCCATGACAGACTTCACCCCGTTACTGGGAGACTGCTGAGGAAGGCGCCGGGGCCCAGCAGACGCCGCCCTTCACCTTTCCCGCCAAGACCTGTCAGACACATGACTCCACGTGGAACACGGCTACAATAACAATTATCGTAATAGCAAACTTTTATTGCACTATTATGCGCCAAGTACTGTTCTCAGCAGGACTGGCTACATAATTTGCTCGGCCGGGTACAAAATGAACATATGGGGCCCCTCGCGCAAAAAGCCGGGGAAAAGTGCTGTTAAAAGCACCAGAATATCAAGTTTTCTCCTTTCTTTTGTGGTCTATCTCAGGCTTATCCAGGTGGCTTTTATTTTCTATTTAACGTCACTCTCTGTGGAGTATGAGGACACTGTTAAGGGACTGTAGCCCTCCCAGGTGCCTGGGGGCCCTGTCCTGCTGGTTTTTACACACCTACCAGCTGCTGAATCCTTTCCACCAACTAACTCCCACACACAGGCACTGCCAGGAACCACCACACCCTTGGCCAGGCGGGGAAGCCCATCCCCCAATCCCTGGCAGACAGGTGACTGCCCCAGGGCAATGCAACCTTCGCACCTGGATATGCTAGGTACCAGGATCAGGGGTGGACACTGCCAGCCCTGGGCAAGAAGGATGTTGCCAGGCTCTGATCCCAGAGGCCGCATGGCACAAGGCCAACCCTCCCATGCCCCTACTGGGCCCCCTGGGAGTGAAGGGCAGCCAAGGTCATGGGGTGGGGCAGGGATGGAGCCAGGTGGGTCCAGGGGTGGGGATCCTGCCCCAGGGAGGTTGGAGGCAGAACCAGTGCAGCCTTCAAGCTCCCCACAGGCTCCAGGGTCCCTCGGGGCTTCTCTCACAAAGGGCAAGAAGATGGTATTATTAAGACTTTCAGAGCCTGGGAGTCTAGGTCGTTGTCTCCATTTCACAGATAAGGGAGCTGAGGCACAGAAGGAGCTGGGCAGGTGGGGTGGCCTCCAACCCAGGCCAGAAGAGAGCCCGCAGCCCCGGTGGGCGCACGTGCAGGCCAGAGGCCCGACGGCACACGCCACACGCCGCCGGGCCCGTCCGTAGCTTCTTTCTCTCCTTTTCCCTAAAGCTTGCGTTAAGCCTCTCCCGAAGCAGAAGTAGGAGCATCAAGACCGTGGGAGCCATCGGTCTAGGAGGCGAAGGGCCCGCGGAGCTGAGGGAGACTGGCGGGCTGGTGTCACGCTGCCCGCTCTGAGCGCCCCGCACAGCTGGCTCAGGAAGCATGCTCAGCTCCTCGTGTTGGCTGGCTCCATGGGCCGGCAGGAAGCGAGGACCCCGCTCCACTGCGGGAAGGAAGGACTCCACGGCAGAACTCAGCAATCTCCTAGAGCTTCACGGGAGCTCTTTTCAGGGCCCGTGCCTCCTGGTTTGCTTCTAGTTTACTTCCCTGCAAGAGGGTAGGACTTTGGAAATACGGTCTCAAAAGAATGACACTCCCCCTGCACCGCAGTTGCCATCGAGTCACCGGGAAAACAGCCCTGAGCACGTCGACACTGCCGCAGCCTGCGGGTCGGGCCCAGGCTGCTGGATACATGGTGAAAGGCCCTGGCCTGCTGCCTTTGACAAGTCCAGCCGTGCCAACGCTGCGCGATGACCGATGTCAAGCTGCCACGTGACAGCCGCCCGCCTGCAGACTACCTGACAGCTTCACGGTCTGCTCTTGCAGGCGGGAGGAGCCAGCCCCGCTGCAGCCCCAGCGGGCCGCGGACATCCCAGCGCGCTCTGCGTGCGCGCCCCAGCACAGTGAGCTGGGGGCACGGAGCAGGGCTGCATGCAGCGACGTCCACCTTACAGTTCAACAGACTGAGACTCAGCACAGAACGTTTGGCCGCAGGTCCCCAGCAAAGACCCGCCCTTTAGACAAGAATGACGCTGAAAGCGCCCAGCTGTCATCCTGTTGGACGAGTCTGGCTTGGAGATGGACGGCTGAGGTGCGCCACCCTCAGCCCACGGTCTGTACCGGGAAAGGCTCCGGAACAGGAGGCGCAGTGACTGGATGCTAAATGGTGAGACTGGAGAGATGCCGAGAGGCTCTCAGAGCAGGGACAGCACCTGGGGACCACCGAACCTACTCGCCTGGGGACGCAGAACATGCTCTGGGCAAATAACTGTGGGGAGGATGGTAAAAAGAACCAGGGACTGAATAAGATGATTTGGTTGTAGAAAAGGTTTATCTGTCCCTCCTTTGTATGAAAATCCCCTTTGACTGTTGACTGAATTTCTCTGGAAGGTCCCTACCATGACCCTTCCCCCGTGCATTGCCACTGGCAGAGTCCTTACTGAATATTTCTTGTGAGTCTAAGTATATTCTCAGGGTGCGGAATCTAGTTCAGTTGGACTTGGCCTTACTAGCTTTTGGAACAAGGCCTGGTATCTCCCCAAAGCTTGGGAGTGGCTGGAAGGATGCATTTGACTGTTCTACATGCCTTCGGAGAGATTTTTTCCTGGGGAATGACCTGGTGTGGAGACTCCATTCCTTTTTCTAAACTAGCTCGTGTGGGAACAGGGCAAGTTCTCATAAAACTTCTACCGAGGCGAGCATTAGCATTAGAAATGAAGAGATAGGAAACGTATGAAAATATATAGAAAAAGAAAACATAAATAAGAACTGCATTAAATGAGAGTCAACGATCTTAAACGTGTACGACATTCTTGTTGCTACTTAAAAATAGAATGAGGAAGGATGATTTGGTGGGAGTGATTGTTTGGGAAAAAAATCAACTTAACATCACTTTGCTTTTGATTTCTGCTGCCAAGAACGCGCGTGCTACATCTTCTACTTCAAACATAAGTGTCTCCAGAAACCTTTGGATCTCGTATCACAAAGCCCCATCTGTTTCACCCTCTCCAAATTAGCATTTTAGCTTGATTCATTTATAATTTTTCTGACATTCGCTTGATTTCCCCTCTCTCGTTATCTAAAATCACAACTGGTATCTTTCAGATTTGGATTCAACTTACAAAATAATTTTTAGCTTTTTAAAATCCTTTTTAGGAGTAAGCAGGGTATAAATAAGTCTGAAAAAGAATGATGGAGGTATACGTGCACAAGGGTGTTCATCGCAGTATTGTGTGCGATAGCAACAGTTGGCGACAAATGCCTATGATGGGATGGTGGTTAAAGCAATAATTACTGAAAGAATAAAATATCTCTTGATCAATCAATCGGTATATCCTGATATGGAAGGCTGTATATAATACATTAAGTAGAAAATAAGGAAGTCGAAATAACCAGGATACAGATAGTTTTATGTATAGAAAAAAAGCAGGGCACAGAAAGTAGATTGCAAGGCACTCCAAGTAAGGGATGGGATAAACCCTGGGGTGGGGACAGGGCACAGGGTGGAGGCAGTAGAAGGGACAGTGACCTTTTTTTCTGTAGGCTGGTGATATGTTTGAATCTTCTACAATATGAATCTGTGGATTCATGTCATCTTGTAATTAAAAAAAATCCAAACCAAGGCAAAAATTCTTGAATTACGAAGTCTATATAATAAAATAGCAAATGACACAAATAAAAGTCATCAGGAATCTAGAAGATCTCCTTCTTATTCCTATTTTGAATAATGTTATGTCTATACCCAAGGCACAATAAAGAAGAAAGAAATTTAAAACACACGCGAGGAAATCGATAGCTGAAGACAACGGCCAGTGTGTGGCTGTCTGTCCCGTAAGCACGGGGATTACAATTTTAGGTAGAGTACAGAACGGGGGCAGATATATATTTGTGTGTGTAAAATTTTGTTTTGTTTTGCAGAGGACATTTTCCTGATGATGATGATGATGATGATGATGATAAAATTGCCATTATGGCCGGCGATGTCTTAAATAATTTTGCTTTTATTAACTCAAATAATCTTAACCACAACTCAGTCAGGAGGAGTCTGTGGCTATTCCCACTTTACAGATGAGAAACAGGAGAGGTGAAGGAACTTGGCCAAGGTCACAGAGCTGGTAAGGGGTGGAGCCGGGATTGAAACTCAGGTGGCCAGTATCCAGAGTCTATACCTAACCACTCCCCCAAGAGCGTGCAAACACCTGCACCCGTGCGCATCTGGGGGTGCAGAGCCAGCACTGCTCCGGGAAGCTGGACCAGCAGCACCGCCTCCCCTGCAAGCTCCCCGCACAGGCCCAGGCTGCGGTCAGCAATTCCTCGCCACACTCGCAACCACTTCTTCTTCGGATGCTTATTTTCTGGTGTTTTTGTGCGACCGCGCTTAGTTGAGGTTAGCGGGCCTTGGGAAGGAACTACAGGGATGGACACCCAAGAGGTTGGGGTCCTCTGAGTCCTGGTGGTGGTTGGGGGCAAGGAATGGGAAACTGGGAGGTCACAGCAAGAGACTGTGCTGACAGAGCTGGAGGGCTGAAGGCAGGACACGCTCGCTCGCGAACCTGCGGCCAGGCCGGGCTGCTCCTAGACCCTCCCCCACACTGCCTCGCGGGACTAGCCCTGAGGTGCTGGGCAGTGCGAACCACACCTGTAGTTCAGAAGGAAGAAGAAGTCAGGGCCCCAACCAAGGGACTCGCAGCCTGTGGCCTAAGAGGACATCCAAGGATGAACACAGAAGAGAAATATTTAGCTGAAGATGTGGGCTTTGGAGCCCGTGGCAGAGCCAGCGAGGGTGGGTGACCTGACCTGTGGCAGCCTCTCTTTTCTCAGCTTTAACGTGGAGGGACTGCCCCGCGTTGCTGGGCTGCAGGGAGGGTTAGAGGAGACGGCGTAAGGCAAACAGTGTGGCTCTGGGCTCCCTGTTAGCGGGTGAGGACTCTGCGGCTCACTCCCTGCCTGAGATCTCCGTCACCCCGTCAGGTGTCAGGCCCGCATTCTACGGAGTAGGTACACATGGGAAACCAACAGATTTTGCCTTTGCATACATATATCTCTGCGTATACCTTTTTCACAATGAAATCGAACACTTTTATTTTTAAGAAAGTGATCACAACAGCTAATGACACATTTTATCGTTTTTGTACGGTGAGGCTAAGCCCAACTCCAATGAGCTTCGAACACAAAAGGACCTCTGTTACCTCCTAAAATTCCATTACTCCTGAAATCTAATTATGATTTCAATGTATTTTTTGAGCCATTTCATTTTTAAGAGCCCATTTGGGGCTCTTAAAAATTAATTAAATCTTTTGTCTTCATAGTTTAATCCTTCCACTTCTGACATATTATCTATGGCTGTGAGAACAGTTGCCAATCACTTCTGTAATTTGCACCTAAAATGAAGGTGCAGGGAAGTTGAAAGGAGAAGCAGCTAGACCCGTAGCCCCTCGGTTTCTCCTGCTGAGGTTTTAGACCCAAATTCACAGACCTTCCTGTTCCCTCAGCTTCCTGTTCCGGGCTGAACGCTTGCGTCTTACACCACGTAACAGTCCACGTCCCTTCTGTTTCCACCTCCCCTGTCCCATCTGCTACCCGCCCCTTTGCCGGTGCTCCATCCTGCTCACGGTGCCCACCCCACTGCCCACCAACCTGGTCTGCGCCTCCCAGTTCGCACCCAGGGTGGCGACTGTGTTCTAGAGGGCGTCCCGCCTGCTAGGCTCCCCCCGAAATCGACCAGACCCAGACCCTGCGTCGGGCACATGCGTTCCCTCATTCCGCTCTCACAGAACCCCATGAGGTTGGTGCCGCCCACTTCACAGATGGGAGGACGAATTCACAAGCCCCAAGCGACTGGCCCGAAGCCCACGGCCAGCACCGCTGGAAAGCAGAGGCCGAATGGGGAGCCAGGTCTCTGTCCAAAGCACCCGAGCTCTCTTTACCTCGGGGCCTTGTTCAATGCTCTTTGCTCTGCCTGCTCTTCCTCAGCTTCGATTCGAGTGTCTCCCCCAGGCAAACCTGCCTGGTCTCTCAGCCCCGGGTGCCCCTCCGTCTGCTGGGCGCCTCCAGCATGCCCGGCACGCGCACTCGACGCCGTCTGCTTTCTCCCCAGTAGACTGGGGCTCCCTCGGGGCGAAGACTGCTTTTCATCTCCGAGTCCCCACCGTCTAGCACCAGTCCCTGGCAAACAATGGGTGTTTCCTATTAATAACTGATATGTTCTTTTTTTCTTTTTCTTTTTCTTTTTTGATGAATTAATTAACAAACGAATGAAGATTAAGTCTGTGGTTGGGACCTGGACTCAAAGTGGGGACGATGTGCTGCTCAGTCCGGCTAGTCCGTCACGGCTTCGTAGCTGTGGGCGGCCGCCCTGTGCCTGCTAGTCTCACCACCTTGTTTCTCCGGGAATTACTGTCCACATTTAAGGAAGGGTCACAGACCTAAGTTCTGACACCTGGTGGACCGCGCTCTGCTCAGAGGTGAGAGGCGGCTTCCGAGAGGGAGTAGTCCTTGGAGCCAGGTCTTGCTGAAGGCCCTGCTTTCTTAAGCTTCGTGCTAACCACTCTCTTACTCTACTTCGAATATAGATGATTATGGATGTTTATGGGTTTTAAAAAATTTATAGTAATAAGTATGTATAGAGGGGCTTGGGATTGCATTTTAAGAAAAATGGCCGCCCCAGTGGAGACTATGGTCCTGATGGTGGTGATCAGTGTCCAGCTGGCCCTGGAGGGTAGGCACACAGCTGTCCGCAACATCTTAAGGAAAACGAAGTCCATTAGGGTGGCTGTGTCGTGAATATCTCATCGGCTCTCAGTGTATTCCTCGGGCCACTAGGCTCAGCTGGGACAAAGGGTTTGAAAAATGGCTAAAGGAATTCATGCTGCATTTGACAGACACTAACTCCTACTCTAAAACCTAATCGAAGTAAGTTTTCACTGGGTTCCAGAACTCTGCTCCTGGGAAGTGACGGATTCGATGCCTGACACTCGCATTCAGAGGGTTACAGACCTAGCTGGTGGGGTGTCATCTGGGGTGGTATTTATAATGAGGAAGGACCCTGCCATGCCTGTTAGGTCTAGAAATACCCTTGACCGTCTGCAGGGCCCTGGGTGATCATGGGAACGAGTGTACGGACGGTGAGGCAAGGGAGACCCGACGGTCCTGCACGGTTTGGCTGAAGCCCCGTGATTACCGTAGCGCACGAGGCGTCCGGTACGAACCTTGGAGCAGCCACCCCTGGCTGGCCTTCTGGAGGGCCGAGTAGGTGGTGGAAAACGCACGGGCCCCGGAAACATAGACTGGGCACAGGCACCTGTCACTGCAAAACGAACCATTCCCCAACTCGCAGAAGCTCCCAAAGACTCTCCTTGACCAAACTTCAGTCAGGCTCCTCTGAGCCCGCTTCTGGAGGCAGCCTCGGCCATGGCCCTTGAGAACCGCAAAATCTCAGCACGATTTCGTCCACTGCTCACACTGAGGGACTTGAAGAAACACCAGCCTGGTTTCTAACAGCTCTAGGCCACGTCCCTGGCATGGCCCAGCCCTTCTTGAGGTCCTGCCTGGGAAAGCTCAGGCTGTCAAAAGAATTTTCTGTTTGAGGTTCACCCTGACCCAACACCTGCCTTGCCTAACACTTCTCAGAAAACAGCCCCCTCCCCACTTTTCGTAATTTTCCACTCCTCTGGCTGCTGGAGCTCACCATGGTTCCTCCCCTCTCCCCTTCCGTTCCTCCCTTCGAACGTCCAGTCTCCCTGCACGGATCCGGGCTGAGCTCAGCCTAGCTGGAGGCTCTCCCCACGGCTGCAGGCATCTGCAGAAAACCTCTTTTGCCACCTTTAACAAACGTGCAGCTGTTTCCCTGTGACACCACAACAGACACCATTAACTCGCACAGTTTCAGTGGGCCGGAGTTCATGGACGCCTCAGCTGCAAGCTCTGGCTCCAGGCCTTTGAGACACAGGCGGGGCCTCCACCCAGGCGACAGCTTGCTGGAGGCCGGAGGCTGTCCAAGGTGAAAAGGCGGTGCTGGCTGTTGGCGGGAAGCCTCAGCTTCCACCAGGTGAACCTCGCCACAGGGCTGCTTAAGTGTCCTTGTGACGTGGCAGCAGGCTCCCCATACAGTGAAGAGAGAGAAGGCGGGAGCTGCAATGTCTTTTATGACCTAATCCTGGAAGTCACACACGGTCACTTCTGCAATATCCTTTTGATTCCCCAGGCCAACCGTCTTCACTGCGAGAGGGACTCCAAGGCTGTGGACACCGGGAGGCAGGGATCACCGAGGGCCATCTTGGAGGCTGGCTGCCTGACTCTGCTAGCGATCCATGTCCTGACCCTGGGCAGGTCACTGGAACTGTCGAGGGCTAGGCTTAGTCGACGAGGTCCCTCCTAGCCCTGACTTATCGTCCATTAAATGAGAGAGCTGGTCAGCGAATGAAAGAGTTAATGTGCTTACAGAGCACCTCTCACAGAGTCACTCATCTGCCAGGGTCTGGCCCCGTTCCTAGAGTTGGGCGGCTGACTTTGTGGGGGAGGGGGAGGGGCGAAGCAGCTGTCTGGGTTTCCCATCGTTCCTCCTCTCACTTCCGAGGTCAGGGAGGTGGGCGGGGACATGAACAGGTGGCTCCTGAGTCGGCAGGCTCGGGGATCAGCCCGGGTTGGGAGAGGTCAGTGGGAGAGGGGCGCTGGCAGGCTGCCCCTGGCGGGAGAGGGGTGGGAGAAGCTGCCCCTGGCGGGAGCTGGTCCTAGTTTTGCTCCTTTCGGGAGTTTTGCACCTGAGCAATGATTCCGTTCAAGGCGGAGTAGGCTGCCGGGCCCCTTCGCTTGCCAGCGCCAGCTCGCTCCTCCTCTCAACACTTCTCTCGGCTTATGCACCTGCCG
>NW_006442110.1:694852-712431 GCF_000325575.1 Pteropus alecto | reverse complement strand
CGCCCCCGCCCCCGCCCCGGCCTTGGGGCAAACTGCTGGTCCAGGATGGGCTGGTCTGCCCCTGACTGGCAGCCCCATGGGCTCCCGACGGAAGGGACAGGGGCAGCTCGAGTCGAGGCGTCCCCCGACCCTTGACTCTGGGATTCTCTTGACTCCTCAGTAAATTTCACTATGAACAAGTATGTCACTTGCAGTGACATACTTGAATAGACAGTTCCTGGCTCTATTCGACCTTCCCCAGAAGGGAGCAGGAGGAAGATGGGGCTCAGGCACCCAAACCAGGAAGCTGAGTTGCTGTCATTCAGGATGTGAAAAAGAAAGACGTGCCTCGGAGGCTGCGTGCCCTTCCACCCCGCCTCCCGGCCCGCCGGGCCTCCTTCCTGACCGCTGGCGCGATGAGCGCCAGGCCCTAGGCGGGACCGCTGCGCTCCAGGCCCCCTCCGGCCAGTCCACGCTCTGCACACTTGCGACGGTCATTTGGAAACCGCCCTTCCCGGGACAGTGGGCAAAACGATGGCCCGTTACTCCTGGCAAGGGCACAGGGCGTGGCCAGGGCTGTGCCACCCCCGCCCGCCCTGCCCTGCCTTTCCTGCTGGCCTCCTCTGGGCTCTGCTGTGCCCTGGCCGTCCCCTCCCGCCTCCCACGCTGCTCTGTTCAGCATGGGTTAAGCCCGGTGCCCCCATCCACCCAGAAAGCGGCCGTCGCGCGCTCAGGGTGCCAAGTCCCCGGCGGCCGAGGAGCCAGCACAATGCTCCTTTGTGCCCCGCCGCGCGCCCGCTTCCCCAAGCCCTTACTGCCAGCTGACTCGGTCACCACAGCGCACGGCGGGGCAGAGCCGCGGGCCCGGGCCTGGCGCGGCTCTCGGAGCGGGAGCCCGGTCACATTCCCACGGGCCCGCTGGCCTCCACAGCAGGGGACGGGGCGGCGGTGCCAACCGGTGGCCTGCCTCCCCGGCCTGGGACACTTCTAAAAATAGCACCAAGTATGGAGTAGGGGCCCGCGGGGCCCCAATGGCGCAGCGCCAGCCCAGGTGCAAAGTATAACACATAAGGTCCCCGTGCTGGAGAGAGAGCTGTTCTAGCGACAAGCCAGGGGCCGCTGCGGGAGTAGATGACGGCAGAGCCGCCAGGTTCGGGAGGTGTGAGGCTTCTCATCGGCGGCCAGGTGTCGCTCCTGCCCCAACCGACCCTATCGGCTTGGCCTGGAAGCTTCACCGTGGTGGCCACCTTCCTCCCCGCTGACCTGAGCTCCGCCTCCAGTCACGTTTTCCAGGGGTGACTGGGACTTCCAAGGGCCGCAGCACGGCGCGAACGTCCAAAGTCTGCTTTACATTACAAACTTAATTAAATCCTTTACATGTGCCATCAGACAACTGTACTTTCACATTTGCAGTCCGATATTTCACAGGGAAAACGCAAAAGCTGGCATGCGAGCGGAGGCCAGCGGAGCCAGGGAGACGAGGCGTACAGCGCAGCTGACGAAACGTAAAGGGGCGGAGGGTGACCTGGGCAGATGATCAGGGGTGACGCCGTTTACGGCAGCTCATCAGACTGCTGGACACGAGCGGAAAGGAGACAATGATCCAGGCTTGGGAGAGTCCACTGCACTGCTGTAGGCAGGGCCAACAATGGCAAGCACCTGCACCATACCGCATGTCAGAATATTTAAATAGCTCTCCAGCAGCCATTAAATACATGTTGTCCCCACCCCTCCCAGCCCCGCCCCGATATCTGCCTGCTCCAGTCCGCCACCTCCTGGGGCTGCTAAAGGGTTAAGCGCAGTGTAGCTGGCGTCCAGGACCCCGGCTCGGAATTCCGGCTGGGGCCCGTTGTCAGACATGTCGCGTCTACCCCTGGCTGCGCCGCTGACTGTAATGTGTGCTGGCAGTGAGGTCTGGAAGGAGCTTTGCTGCGGCAGAGCTGCAGGGTCTGATTCATTGAATCTGAGTGAGTTCTGGTATACGACGGTGGGGGGGAGGGAGGGTGGGTGCATGGCACTGAACCCGTTCCTAGACATCGAAATTTGATTTATTAACATTGGCAACAGTTACAGGCCATGTTGCCAACAAAGTTTCTGAAATTGAAATCACATGAAACTTTCCTAGTTCCTGCTAGTGCCACATACGCCCTTCCCTTTCTTAAGCAGCAAATTCACTTAAAAATAATTAAGAAAAGATTGATGGGATTCTGGAATTGTAAGGAGGAGTACGATCTCATTAGTAAGTCGTGAGTCAGGGCCAGGCACTCTGTCAGATGCAGGCACTTCTGCATAATGAGAAGGGGCTGACACGAGGGGAGCTAATAATGGCAGGAACTAAAAAATTAAAATGGTTTCCCTTTATAATTCTGGCTGTGCTGAAATTCTTCCTTTGCAAAGATCCAGAAAGCGACCTTTCAGAAGAGCCCTACCGGAGGCAACCAGGTCGGCAGAGAAGAAAACAGCGGCAAGAGAATCGAAGGGACTGAATGAGAAGCATCTTTCTCCTGGTCCATTGTCAGGTCCCATCTAGGCGACCAGTCCCAGTCGAGCAATGTTCCCATTCACTGGTTTTCCGGAGGACAAATACACACCTGGGGTGAGCATATTTTGAAAAGAGCCACTAGATCGATACTATAAATTCCGCAGAATCTCGGATTTGAGCCAAAGAATAAACAAAATAATTTCCCTTCAGAAGAGACGTTGGAGCTTTGAAAAGGCTACGATGAGCTCAGAGCGACAGACGGGACGGAGTCTCGTTCCCGCCCCCGCCAGCTGGGCACCCCAGACCGACCGGCGGAAGTCCTCGAAGCCCGGATTTACTTGTCTGTAAAATGGGAATAAGAAAGCCCCCCTCCCAGGTTCACTGTGAGAATGAAATGGAATAACATTTACAGAGCAGGCATTCGTTAAAATTTTATTACCTTTTCTCTTTTCCTTAGGAAGCTTACTTTGTTGACACTGGGAAGTTAGTTTCCCCTTCTTCGAGTCCAAAGGACATCAGCTGAGCGCAACGGGCAGACGCAGAGGAGGGAGCCCGTGGTGAGGGGGAGAGGCTTTGAAGGGGTCGTGGTCTTGTTGACGCGAGTGGGGTGAAGGAGGAGGACGAGCGTGAGCCAGCTACCCGCAAAGCAGAATGGGGTGTGCGCTGCAGGAGGAGCCCAAGAACGCTGTTTGCTAGATGCCCAAAGAGGGTGACTGCGGTGCACGCGCTGCTTACGCTCTGCTGCTCTGCACTGCGTGCCGCTGAAACACTGCAGCCCCGAGCCCCTCACCGTCCTCCCCTTTGCCCCCCACCTCGGTTCCCTCCCTGGAACCCACAGACCTCCCCCAGTCCAGGAACAAAGCGTTAACACCATCATGGCAGCGACCAAGAGGCCCTCCTCCACCTTCGGCCAGAGTTCGTTCCGGCAGGGTGGTGCTTACGGTGGAGCAGCGCTTAAATATTTTCAGTGTCACCCTTGGGTGTGCGCAAGGGACAAGGGGCTTCACAAGCTTGCTGGTGTATGCAGTGAACCTACCATGAGAGTGGGATTTTGACAAGTAAAAACCAGAGAGAGGACGTTCTAGCGGGGAGGAACAGTGTGGAGGAAAGCAGAAGGAACAAAACGGGACGCCGATTTAGGGACAAGTGAGCGGGGCGCTGGTGACATGGTAGGGGACAAGGATAAGACTGCGATCAGTATGACATAAAAAGTCTCGACCTTCAAGTGGGGAGACTTAATTTCACTTAGTTGGGAGACTTAGTCCAGGCAAGAAGCACGGGGCCTGAATCGGGATGTTCTTAAAGGAAATGGAAGGGAGGAAGGAATGTGGGAGACACTGGAAGAAGGCGCCATGGAACCTATCAATCACAAACCAACCACAGGCCTCTCGTGGGCCCCTCGGGGACAGAATCTGACCCCGATGTCACTCTTCCGGACACGGTCCCCCAGGGTGACCTGCTAGGAACCCGACGTTAGGCAGGCAGCTCTGCCGAGCTTCACATCGTGTCACCGTTGCCACCGCCCAACTGTGTGTTCACTGCCCTCCTGGTGGGGGCCGCCCCCCTGGGTCACGCGTCTGCACCACGACCCCTCCTTCCCCTCAGCTAACACGCACCGATCGTCTCTGATGCGCCAGGCATCGTACGCGGTGCTCCGACAACATGATCCCACACAGAACCCTTGACCTCCGTGCCTCGTGAGGCTCTCTCCTGACCTGTGGGGGTGGAGTTCGTTCCTGCAAACCCCAGGGGACGATGACCGCGATCAGTGCTCCTGGCTCCTGGGTACCTCTGCGTGTCCGAGCCCTAGTGTAAACTCCTGGTGTTCGAGGCTTTGCCACTTGACCACGTGCCAGGCGCACGTGTCACTGCGCTTCACAGATGCTGCGCTTTGCACGCCGACAGCGAGACCCCCACACCAGGAAGATGACCCCTCGCTGCACGTGGACACTTTCTTTGCTGTGCTGGTCTGCACCCAAGTGTGCAGTCTCACCGAGGTCTGCCCGCACTTTTCACCCCTCCCCCTCTACGCCATCTGCTCAGACCCTGGTCTCTCTTCCGCGCTCGGCCAGGGCTCGGCACAGGTGAGATCTTCCACCCTACCATCTTGGGGAACCGCAGGGCTCATCTGAATAATCCGCCTGAAACTGTGGCCCAAGGCTCCTCCCCTGCCAGTTCCCGTGGCCTTCACATCCTTTCTCTTTCAGCCACCTGTTCCCACGGGACACCTAAGCCTTGCCATCCCTGGAACTATAGACCGTTATCACAAATCCCTCTCCCTGGCTTCTTATCTTTCCAGGTCTCCCAGACCAGCACCCCACCTCCGTGCCCAAGTTGAATATAAGCGGTGAGAGCGGGTGTCTTCCCTCTTTCCTAATTTCAAAGGGAAAACTCAACTTTTGTCTATTGAGTATCTTTTTATAGGTTAATTTTATCAAACACATCGATTAAAATGATTTCTCTCCTTTATTTTGTTAGTGCGTTAAATTGCACTGTATTTTGGTAAACCAATTTTACATTCATGGTATACACTCAAATGGGTCATGATGCATTAGCTTTTTATATATTTTCAGAATCGCCTGCACAATATTTTATTTGGCATTTTTGCATATATGTTTATGAGTGATATTGGCCTATAATTTTTTATTTTATTTTTTCATGTATTATCGTCAATAATGTTTGGTCCGAAGCTAATACAGCTTCATATAATGAGTTGAGGAATGTTCTCTTTTTCATTTATCCGGAGAGTCTGTGTGAGATTGGTTTTCTTTCTTTCTTACATGTCGACAGAGTCCCCAGGAAAAGCCAGCTGGGCTTGGAGTCTTCTTCGGGGGAAGGTTTTAAGTTACAGACTCCACTTCATTGCTAGTTACAGGACTGTTCCGGTTTTCGCTTTCTTTTTGTGTCAGTTTTTTTCATCAACATTTTCAAACTTTTACATAAAGTTATTTATAGCATACTCTTATTATTTTTTGAATGTCTGCAAGATCTGTAGTGATGTCTTACTCTTCATTCCAAATACAGTTGACCCTTGAACAGCGGAGGCTTGAAATGCGTGCATCCAATTCTATGCACGTTTTTTCGATCAATTCCTGTACTGCAGCTGAGAGTCCGTAGGTGCAGAGGGCTGACTCTGTGCCTTCGTCTACACCATTTTATACAGGAGACTTGAGCACCCACAGGTTTGGTATCCTCAGGGGGTCATGGAACAATCCCCCGTGGATACTAAGGGACAACTTACATTTTGGGGAGTCAGAAGTTAGACAAGGATTTCTGACAGCATTGGGGGTTGGTGCCCCCAATCCCTGCAGTGTTCCAGGGTCAAGTGTACACTTTTTGGTTCCTCCTCCCTTTTTCCCTTGAGCAATCTCATCAGAGATTTATCAGTTTAACAACTCTTTTGAAATAACCAATTTTTGGCTTTATTGATTTTCTCTGTTTGCTTTCTATTTCATTAATGTATATTCTTAACTATTTTCTTCCTTCTACTTTCATTGGTGTTTTCTGCTATTCCTGTTCTAACTTTTAAGATGTTTAACTCATTAACTTTCAGACTTTCTCTTCTTTGTTAATACAGCATTTAAGGCTATAGATTTTTCACAATTAACGCTTGAGCTGTATCCCTCTAGATTAATAGGCAATATTTTCATTATCATTCAGTTTGAAATATTTTTTAATTTCCATTGTTTTCTTTTTGCTAATCCACGAGTTATTTAGAAATGTTTCTTGCTCTCCATCGATATAGAGATTTAAAACTTTTATTGATAATTTCTAGCATAAATGCATTATGGCCAGGGAAAGCATTGTTTATTTCAGTAATTTGACAATTGCTGAGACTTTCTTCATGAGGCAGGATACGATCAATGGTAAATGTTCTCTGTGTGCCTGAAGATAATACATATTCTGTAATTTTTGGATGAAGTGTTCTATTATGTCCCTTAGATCAGATTCTTAATCTTGTTCAAATTATATAATTCTTACTGATTTTAAAAAATTATTCTATTAATTACTAAACAGCGGTATGTCAGAATCTCCCAGGATAATAGTAACTTTGACTACTTGCCTTTGTGCTTCTATTGAATCGTTTACTTACTTACAGGACATGGATCTATATTTTCAGTTTTACCTGGAACATTAGCACAAGTTTTCTCCCAATCCTCCTTCCACCCTCTCCGAATCCTCCCAACTCCTATTCATCCTTTAGAACTCGGCTTCGTGTTGCTTTGTCCGGGAAGACTGCTCTAATCCCCCAGATTTAGGTTAGACGATCCTTCTCTCTATTATCATGTCTGGGAACCTAAATTAAAACATAACATTGTGTTTTAATTTCCTTTTTTTATGGTCTGAATCCTCCAATGTTAAAAAGATTCAAAGTCCTGTGATGCCACAATACGTGTCTTGTTTGCATTGGTTTAATTATGCCTTGTACATAGAAGATGCTCAGTAAATATTTATTGCATGAATGCTCCTAACTTTTAGCTTTTAACTTTCAACTCTTACGCATACAGCTGCTAACCCGTTTCTGGATCTTGCCTTTTTCCCCTTGCCTTCCTGCTCTGTTGTCTGTTGTACCTAAGTGTCAGCCTCTAGGTCCTTTAGCCTGCCTTACTGACGCTGGACAGTGGCCTGCTCTCTTGTTTTGCTCCTATATGGTAATTCATCCTTCTGTATTTCCCATCACGTTCCTATGACTTCATGGAATTTGAGCCATCACTGAGACAACCCCAACATCATCAGCCCTGGCTCTCTTTTGGCCAGGGCTCCTGGGGTCCCCAAGGTTTGACCCGCCTCTAACGTCCTTTCTAGATGCACACTGGGCCCTCCCGCTGTTCGCCTGGCGTCCTTGCCCAGGTCTGTGGTCCAGAGCAGTGCTTGGCAACTTAGGCCTCCAGCGAGTCCACTCGCCAGCACCACCTCCACCTTGTTCAAATTCAACGTGGTAAACGCGGTGTCCAACTGCGGAACAGTTATCGCGTCATCTGTGTCCCCCGAGAAATCGAGGGGTAATTTACTGCTCCAGATTTCATTTTTTTCTTTTCTCCTTTTTTTTCGCTTGGTATTTATAGTTAACTTCTCTAATCCACAAATTTGGAGTTTGCCTTACCTCTAGAGTCACGAATATAGCCAGTCATAATAGGAGCAGAGATAGAGTAGAAAAAGCCTTCAAGATCAAACGGGACAACGTTCCCGGTGACAGACGATGAAGCAGACCCGAGCGCCCACACAGACTTGCTCTCTGCCCCGCACTCACTTCCCCTAGGACGGCTGCGTCCATGGGCAGCACCACAAGACAGGAGGCCGATTGGTTCTGAGCGTAAGTATGTGTGATTCGAATGTTACTGGGTGCTGGGCAGAGACTAGGACATATACAAACCGCTCAGATAAGTAAATGAGGTTAACCGATTTTTTCTTTTCTAGCTTGTTACCGGTTCACGCAAACTCAACTGCATGGATTCAGATTATATTGTACACGTATTTGCTAATAATAGTGGCTCCCACTTGTAAGAGTTCTCCTTGGCTGGATGCCACTCTAAGCACTCTGTACCCCGCAATAACCCTGTGAAATAGGTACTTCATTGTTCCCATTGGGCAAGCAAGGAAACTGAGGCATGATGACATTAAGCACTTGGCCTGGGGTCACCCAATCTGGCTCCAGACCCTGGGTCTTCACCAGGGCTACATGGCCTGTTCTGACAGTTTTTCTTCTCTCTGCAAACAGTGACTCGCCTCTGTCTTAACTGGGAAAAGCTTCTGATTCACTCAGACTCAGGAGCCGCTGTCTCCCAGAAGGGCTCAGGAGTCCCCAGGACTTCTCTTTCCCGTTCTCTCAGCTCCTCCTCCACCCACCTCTCCCCCTCTCCGCCCACCCTGTTCACGGCGGCACGTATGTACGCATGTCTTATCTCTTGGTGCGCGTCCACGCCGACAGGGTTCACGTATGTCCCGTGGTCCTCCCGGGGGACAGCACAGTGCCTGGCCCATAGTGGACGTGATACACGTGCTCTAGTCCTGTTTAATCAATAGTAATCGAAAGAATCTGCAAGATACGCAGTCTCTAGAGGCACAAACTCAATCAATGCATGTATCTACTGATGCTTTGCTTCGACAACGGGGAAGGGATTAGCGTCACTGGTCTTTGGCTCAAATGATTAGAAAGCAGTCACACCTACAGGTAGCTTCAGCCTGTGACATCCACCTTTCACTTCTGAAATGCGACTTGAGCGCTTCCTGCCTCTGCTTTCTGTGGCCCTCTCACTAATCCAGGCGCCCGGCACACCCTACTACATTTTAGTCACTTCTCAAAACGTCTTGTTCTCAAGGTTGGAAAACGGGTTCAACTTCACGGCTGAAGGAACTGTAATGTGTCCTTGATGGAGTTGGGAGTTTTGAACCCTTCTTTTCTAAATCGCCAGGATTACAATAGCCACTATTTACTCAACCAGACACTGTGTGAATCATTTTACATGCACTGCTGTATTTGTCATCTTCACGACATCTATGTGACATAAATATTACAGCATTCCCGTTTTGCAGGTTAGGAAATAAAGGCTGACATGATATGCCCACGGTTTCACATCTAATAAATGGCAAAGCTGGAATAAAACCCTTAACCATCCGGCTTAAAGCATGTTCTCTTAACCATTACTCTGAACTTCTGACTTTCCCACACCATGATATTCTGTGAACTGGAAGGTATAGCCAAAACTTTAATCCAAATTATTAAAATTTTACTGTTAAATTTAGTAACTGAGAAAAGTAAATGAGGAAGTATTTTGGGGCATGAGGGCCAAGTTTTTACTCCTAAAATTACATCACCTGATCTCTTATTTACTTGGATTTGGCAATTGTGAAGGTAAGAAAATTGGAAGGAGGAGGTTAGAGAGAGTCCCTGAGGCCTTTTGTAGACCAATTCAATACTCCAGTGTCCAAACCAACGATCCCTCTTTAGTTTTCACCAGGAAAAGGCCAGAAGTTTGTCAAGGATCATTCATCCTTCTCTAGCAAAACAAACCTCCCACCATTCCCTGGAGGATAAGTCAAATTCAGAAGGGAATAGATGTGAGCTCTTTTGAGCTTTCAAAGAACTTAAGGGGAACCAAAAAAAAAAAAAAAAAAAGGCTTCCGGAGAATTCCAGTAAGAAATACTGAAGAGGAAATCCCCAAATAACCTGATAAAGTGACTGTTCCAAAGTTAAAAACACAGACATCTGAACATTCCTGTTCTTGGAACTAATAACATTAAACACGTATTTGCGATCCAGTTCCTAGTATCTTAACTCTAGGTGAACGATGGCGCCTGCATCAGTGTTGGCTTAACTGAAGAAGCTGCCTTCCAGTGCACTTACTGCACACTGCATAGTGTCAGAGTAGAGTGCACAACAGCCCAGGCTGGCTGGGATGCTGCCGCAGCAGTGGGTACCGTGTTGGGCAGAGCAGTCCCAGGCACCTTCAGGGCTGAGTCAGCATGTGACCTTGGGCAACACACGACACACTCGATTCTCTAGGTCTCTCAGTCCCTTCGGCTGCAGAATAAGGGCTGGGACAGATGGCTTCTAAGAATTTCTTAGGAGAAAGTCTCTCTTAGCTGGGAAAGTCTCTAATACTAAGGGTGACATTTATTTGTTAAGTTTTTCATCCTCTATACATTAACTGAATTATTAATTCCTTCAAGCATTTACTTACTGAGAGTGCCTCCAGGCCTCCAGGCACTCTGCTCCATGCTAGGGACAGATAAATAAGGACAGACGACACAGTGCCTCCTCTTGAGGAGTGTGCGTGCTGGTGGGAACGAGCCCTGACCAAAGCCAGACCGACTTCCGGTGCACGCGGACCTTTGAGAGCATCTGACGGGGCGGGAAGGGGCCACCTGTCCAAAACCACAGCTCGTCGTGAACTTTTAATTTAATATCCTCGCCTTCCTTAACACTTCGGTTTAAAGCGGCACCCCTCAGTGTGCATTTTCCAGAAGGTTTATTTATTCACCTGACAGATGTTAATTATTCAGTGCCTGGGTACTTGGCTAAGTATTACCCTCACAAAAGTCTCACCGACAGGTAAGTTTGAGAAATACCGGATTAAACAAAGGAGAGGCTTCTTATGCTGATTAATGTGTAATATGACTCCTGCCCTGCGGAGCTTCTCGCCATGTGGCCCTCACTTTGGGGGAGCGCTCCCAGGAACAGTGCTGTGTGGTTCGCGCTTTGAGTCAGAAGCCTGAAGGTCCCTCTTCAAATGGAAGCATGGGGCGGGGGACAAAACAGAAAGCTATTGATGCATGTGCTGTTCAACATCTTAACTAGCACTAGAATATTATAGTTCCATCAAAACATTCGCCCCAGAAACTTGATTTAAGGTAATCTTTCTTGAGATGGCATCCATTTCAGGATAGAATTAGACTATTAGATGCGCTAAAGTTAATTTTTAAGGCCTTGGAAAAATGGGGCTGAAGCTTACCCTAAACAGCAGTGTCATCTGATTTATTAGAAAAAAGGCTGTTATTTCTGTGTCTCTGTCCCCAGTGTGCTGGAAGAGAATGGGCCAAAATATACTAATTGGATGAAGTAGAAATTACAGGAATTTGGAAATGGAGCTGATGAAAAATGCAAGCAGTGCTAATCAAAGGCTAATTATTCTCAACTGGCAAGATGGCCACCTGGGGGTGTGAGTGACATGAAGACGGGCCAGCGGAAGACAGGCTGCGCACGAAGGCCAGGCCTGCATGCCCCTGGCCTACGGTGGACGCTTCCAATAGATTGTTTTCTGGGAGTGTTTCTGATTAGCCAAAGGTTTTGGGGTTTGTATCCCCTTGTTTACCAGCTGAAGGGCTTCCCGGGGGGCGGGCCTCAGGGCTCTGGGCCACGGCAAGTGACTGCAGTTAAGAGGATGGCAATTTACATTTGTATGGGACTCCCCGGAGGAGAGGAGCTCCGAGGAGCTTGTTTGCTTTCTCCCTTCCTAACTACATTTTAATGTTAGATGATCAGATTAAAATGAGGGAGAAGAAACTTACAGAAGAGACTTAATGATGTGCATGTGACAGGGAGGAGGGACTGCCTGGCCAGGACTTCTGGGTGGCCCTGGGTGGGAAGCGTTTGTCACCAACTCTCCCCCAGCAGGCTCCCTGCCGACTCTGGCCCCCACTGCCTCTCACCAACCTCTTCACTTGTGGGTTCCAACCCATCCGCCCCATTTCTTAAGAAGTAGGGCCAGCTCTGCCAAAAGCTCTTCCCAAGACTGGATTTAAGGCAATCCATTCCTGGAGAAGGCATCTGTTTTCAGGAGTTTTAAATAATATAAGAAACTGCAAGCCCACTAAGCCAGCGCAGGCCCTGCAGGCCAGGGCGGGTGAGGTGGACCATGACCCCACCTAGAAGCCTGAGGCTCAGAAGCTACTCCAGATTTAGTCTCAAGTTATCCACCTTCTCGAGATAAGTACAGAAAGCTACCCAGGGCTCCGGATTTCTGTCCGCTTTACACAGAATGTGGCTGTGTATGTCTGCACAGAATGCAGCTTCTTCAGCTGATCTGAGCACTTCTGCAAATAAATTACTTGGCTTGTTATTTGTGGCCTTATAGTGGAATCATGGGGTTTCGACAATGGTAGGAGGGGAGCTCTGTGGAATAAGAGAAAAACTTAGACGCAGAGCCAAGCGTTTGGGAAGACACGGCCACGTACGAGGGCCGAGAGCAGCCCCAGCGCTCCCCTCTTCCGTCGTGGGCACCCCGCGGCCTCGGGAGTTCCTGCGGGAAGGAAGAGGGAGACACTAGACGGAGCCCACGCGCCTCACGGTCCGGCAACCGAGGAGCCAGGCGTGGTAGATGAGAACCCGCGCTGGACTTAGGGCAAGTGAACCTTAAACCACAAGGAAGCGTCGAGTCCATCTCCACCCCGGTCCACTCTGCTCGGATGCGTCCATTCCCAGGCCCGGAACGTTCCTTCTTAGACGCGGCCTCCACTAACTTCCCGGAAATGGTTACCCTTTGGAATAAGGAAAGCGACCATCTTCCCCTCCTCCATGCTGCCTTGCCGGCAGCGGCAGACAATCCCCAGTCTCACGAAGATTCTCTTCTCAGATGAGGGGAAAGCTCCGGGGAGATGGCTAAGTGCTGCTGAGTGGCTCGGGGTCCAGGCATCCCTCCCCTCAAAAGGGAAAAGGTCCCCATCTGCACGCCTCCAGTGACTTTCCTGACCAAATCCTTCAGGAGACAACAATGACAGTGATAAAATTTGGAGAAAATAGTGTCATTTTAAAGATCTTCCCTATTCCTGTCAAACCTCTCGAGTAAAGATTATATTATGGAAAATTCTGGAGAAAATAGTGTCATTTTAAAGATCTTCCCTATCCCTGTCAAACCTCTCAAGTAAAGATTATATTATGGAAAATTCTAAAAAGAGAAGACGTTGTGCTCATACACATCTATTTTTTTAATGGGCAAACACCAGCCAACGCGTATGGGGGGCTTACACGGGCGGGGGCGCTCTGTGTGCTCACACTCACTGACGTCTTACAACGGCCCTGAGTTACATGTGACCCCACTCTACAGACGCCAAAACTGAGGTGCAGCTACTTGCTCGAGATAGAACGGCTAATGAGGGAGGCAGAGCGGAACCCTACATCTATTTTTTTAATGGGCAAACACCAGCCAACGCGTATGGGGGGCTTACACGGGCGGGGGCGCTCTGTGTGCTCACACTCACTGACGTCTTACAACGGCCCTGAGTTACATGTGACCCCACTCTACAGACGCCAAAACTGAGGTGCAGCTACTTGCTCGAGATAGAACGGCTAATGAGGGAGGCAGAGCGGAACCCTCCCGGGCGGTCCCTGCCACCTCACCGTGCTGCCCTCCTGAACGTGACACGGCAAAGGAAGAGACGCTGACGGGGCGCAAAGAGAAACGTCGCCAGCAGTCAGGGGCACGCAGAACGAGCCACTGACACTATCTATTTGGAGCCTTAAATCTAAAAAAGTTAGTATTTGCGAAGCCGCAGAGAGATAAGCCCTTTTAATGTTGTAGTGTGCTGCTGTGGTTTGCAGTCTTTCTGAAGGACAGGCTAGCATCGGGCGCCAAAAAAGGCACATGTCTTTTGACTCAGAAGGGCCATTTATGAGGATTTATCCCAAGGAATTAAGAACGCAGGCAACGGTTTAGTTACAAAGGTATCCAGAGCACTGGTAGGGTTGCTGTGACACAGAAAAGTTAGAAAAAGTACATACGTCGACGCCGGGAGACTGATCACACGGAGCAGGACACGTTCACAGCGCGGTACGCCACGCGGTGAGCGGGAAAGTGTGCCAAGGGGTCTTTAACGCGTGGCATGCCCCCAGGTCTCGATGGAGGAATAAACCACTGTTTTCTCCTTTTTGGAAAGTAACACGATTGTTTACATATGCACTGAGGAACGAGTGTAAAGATGTGTGCCAAGTTGTAACTAACGATGATCTCTTAAGTAATGGAGTAATGGTGATTTCGATTCTCTTCTTTGAGCCTCTTGTATTTACATTTCTTTCTAAATTCAGCACATAAGAGTTATTTTTAATTAAAAATAGTAGGCAAGAATAAGCAGAAAAAAATTCCAAAATGCAGAGCCTATAGGGACCCTGCCACCCCGAGGGCACCTTGATGAAAAAGTCCACAGGGGTTCACCGAAAAATGATGGTTACAGTTTTGTCTCGCCATTAAAACAAAATCCCAACAGAACGCAGCAATTTTCTCGTAAAGGAGAGAGTTGGCAAGGGAATCGCAAGTAGAAAAACTTTTTTATTCTCTTGAAATCTGTCCCTGAGTTTCATACCCGAATATGGAATCCCCTGAGAAGAAAAAGGATGTTTAGTTTGTCGCAACCAACGATCCTAAAGAGGCGAGGACACTTAGATTGAGGTTTACACCCCTGTCACCCCTAAACTGTCAAGCCTTTCGGTGAATAAAGGTGGCTGACGTTGGAGTCCAGGCCCCAGGCTCCTGTTTGACGGGTAAGGATGTGAGCAGCTCTTGGTGACACACGTGAGGAATGCGGTGAGTTCCATGCACTGGTGGCCGGCCCGGACGGCAGCCCCTGCAAACACCAAGGGCTGATGGCAGGCCCCTGGGCAGCCGGGGGCAGCAGGACACACGCTGGATGTGTGCCACGACCTGCTGCAAGAGGCACCTTCTCAGCTGGAGAAGAAGGACAAGTTTCCCGGGGCCAGAAGGCTGTGCACACAACACCTTTGCTGTTTCTGGGACACGGAGCCCTGGAGTGGTGAGAAAGTGCAACCGGCCACTCTCCCTCGGCCTAGGCGGCCTCCCCCATCCTCTGGGTCTCGGGAGGGTGGGTGTGGCATGTGTGCGCATGCGTGTGCGTGCATGTGTGTGTTTAAACCCCAATATGGAAATCTAATGGCATCCTTCAAATAAACATGATCTTTTCACAAGCCTCAGGTGACGGTCAGTACTATCTGGTTATCCTGGGGCAGGAAAGTCGCATGTGCGGATTACACGGTCTTCTTGGCAGACTCTCTGAATGCTTCTCCTTCTTGGACTTGCCACTGGCGGAAGCGGAAGGAGCCCTGGGGTTTGGACCTTGCTGCCAAGCGCTGCCCCTCCCCTGGCCGTCACCGTCCCTTCTCCGGCCTCCCCGCCACGCGTGCACCGTCCACACATTCCTCAAGCTAGGGACCTGGCCTCCCGCTCCCACAATGCCGGCCTCCGCCCCAGTAACCGGCCCTGCCGTCCTGCCCCGACACCCGCTCTGCACTCGCCCTGACGCTGCCCCGGTTCGGGCTCTTTCCATGTTTCATCCACTTGTAAAACAGAAGTTTTCTAAGGCCAACTCAGAAAACAAGGAAAGTGCTGCCAGTTCATCTTTGGAGTGAGAGAGCCCGCCCTGAGTCAGCGACGCGCCTGCAGCCAGGACGGCCTAGTTATAAGGTGGGATGGGGGAGAGACGTCCTGTAAAGAGACGAGTATCTGAGGAAGATAAGTAATAACTGGTGAATGGCAGTGAGAGATAAATCAAAGTCTGCCAGCATCACATAACAGGGCCAAGTCACTGCATGACTTACACATATTTGTCTCACTGGGGTAGGATGCTGCGCTGGGCTGCGTGCTTAGCAAACAGGGCCCCCAGACAAGGACAAGGCTGGTCGGCGTTGACGTGGGCTAGACAGCGATGCGGCTGACAGAGTTCAAGGCCGCAGAAGAGTAGAGGCCTTGGTGGTAAGGGTGGCGGAGAGTCAGTCTCGAGCTACAAGAGCAGACTTAACTGAAGAAGTTCAGAGAGGCAGGAGCACGTGGCTTAGGGTGCAGAGAGGGGCAGGAAGTGGGCCAGAGGTCGGATCCGGCCAAAGGCCTCGCCCTGCCTGTTCCTTCCACCTGAAATGCCCCTCCCGCTGAATTAGACAGGGCAGCCACCTCCTCCAGGAAGTCCTCTGTGACCGCCTGATCCAAAATGGCCCGCTCACTCTATGCATCCCCCATTTCATTTCTCTGCCAAGAGCTCGTCACCTCTTGTTATTTTCTGGCTTCTCTGTTAGTTTGTTCTCTGTCCCTGAAACCAGGATGAAAGCTCACTGTGGGCAGTAGAGCCTGGGGCTGCCGGGGACATGGTCAGTGCCCAGTGACTAAAGGGGCCCCTGCCCGCACCCTGCCCTCCTGCTCGATCGCACGTCACCATGTGGTGTGGCCGGTTATGCAGCAGGACACTGCTGAATCCCACCTAACCCGCACATTTTGATATTGACTATATTAACACTGACATGAATCTCCAGCCCTCCACTGTGGACTCGTCACACACACCTGTCACACACACCTGTCACTGCTCTGGAACGAATGCTTGTGGCCACCAGCTCGTCGCCTTGTCGCTTCCAGCACAGGCCGCTCAGCCTCGCTTCCCGACCTGCTCCCGCTCCCCCTCCCGTCTGCTCCCCTGGGAGTCTCCGCAGCACCCCCGCACCAGGGACTGCTCCTTCTGTCAATCCGCAAACCCCGAAACTGTGCGTTTCGAACAGTACAGTCTCCGGATTAACGAGCCGACATCTGTTTCGTGGGGGTAACTGCCGTTTCCTCAACGTGACCCCCAAGCACGAGGATGGCACCGGCGGTAACCAACCCTCCTACAGCCCCGGCGCAGAGCCAGACGCGGCACCAGGCCTGCGCTGCGGCGGGGCGGTGGCAGGGGACGCTTCCAGAGCACGGGCCGCCCATCTCCGCTGTGCCCCCCATTGCCCAGCAGCCCGCCCCTCGCGGCTCGGCTCAGACTCGTGGGCCGGGCAGCAGGCCTCCGCTCTTTCGACACCCCAAACCCATCTGTCCCCCGCCGGGTACGACTCTGGAACCTGGGGCGGGAATCCCCTAGTGCCCCCTTCTCAGATTGTGTGACTCCTAATGCCAGGTGACCACGAAACCTCAGTGTCCAAATCGGATGCCTCTGAGCGTGAACGGGGCTCTATTGCTAGGTCTGCCGGGTCCGAAGGTGTGGGCCCGGCTCCCCCAGGAAGGTGGGATGATTCGTCTCCTCATTTGCAGCTAACGCCTCACTTGTGTCCAGGAGGGGCCTGTGGGTCACATGCGCCGTGGAGAGCCTCACGTGGCCCCGCGCAGTGCCTGCTGCAGGGATAGGCAGGTGACTCCTCAGAGCCGGCGGGACACCACAATTCTGCTGATAATTTGGGGGGGTTGTGGCAGGGCCTCTTTCCCACTGTACTTGATTTGAGAGGCTTTAAGATCTGGAGCTACGACAGTCAACGTGGGAGCCCAAGGGCAGGCCTTTGCTTTTGGGGTGCTCCTTCTCGGATCCCTGCCTCCATGCTGAAAAAAGCTCAAGCCACGAGGAAAAGCCACAGGGAGGCGCTTCGGCTGATGGCCTCAGCTGGGTTTCCAGCCAACAGCCCACACCCTTGCCAGGTGTGTGAGTGTGTCGTCTTCGACGTCCTGCCCGGCCGACCCACGGAACCGTGAAAGGTAATGACGGGGTGAGTGTTCTTAAGCCACTAAGTTGTGGGGTGGTTTGTTAGGCAGCAGTCGAGAGCCAGGATAAAGGGGGTGGAGGAAGCATAAGGAATAAGCGTGACTCCGTTTGGGGGAGGCTTCCCGGAGTGGCCCCGACACCTCTGCTCTCCTCTCAGTCCACGTCCGT
>NW_006442110.1:648917-694789 GCF_000325575.1 Pteropus alecto | reverse complement strand
AGGAATGTGCACTACCAAGACATCTGGGGTTCAGAGGCATTAAACAGAGAGAAAGAATTTGGGGAGGCAAGTAGCGGTCTACTGCACAGCTCTTCCACATAAAAACTTTTCAAGTGTTCAAATTCGTCTCCCTCCAATCACTCAGCGGACGAGAACGCTGAGGCTACCTCGTGCATGGACTCTCCAAACTCTGTTTCAGGCTTTTTGTGCCTCTGCCTGCTCTCCCCTTCCCTTCGCCTTCCCTCACCTGTGCTCTTGACCCTGTCCCCCACATTCTCCGGTACTTTGCTCCATCTGCGACCCGTTCTCCCTGTTTCCTGTACTCTGGGACATAAAGTGAGCGTATTGGGAGCAGCGACAGAGAAAACCGTGGGGGACCTCCGTGGACAGGGTGGGCGAGGAAGGCCCGCAGAGAGAGGTGACACCTCAGCCAAGACCTAAGGCATGAGGAGGGTCGGCCAGGGCGGGAGGGGGCCAGGAGGAGTGTCCACGCAGCCCGGCTGTGGCGCGGTTTGCAGAGGCTGAGCATGGGGCAGGCAGTGGAAGAGCTGAGCAGGCGGGGCCGGGGGCGGCGTGGGGAGAGTCTGCGTGTGACGGGAGAGGCCAGCAGGGCTGACCGCCAGGCTCTGAGAAGAGCAAAGGAGCTTGGACGCCGTCTGAAAGGCGATGGGACACAGCGGACGAATGGTGAGGAATAAAAGGGACACCGCCCCTTATTCCCATTAAGCTCACATTCTAGGAGACGCTTAGTCTGATGAGTTAGAAAAGATCAAACTTCGAGCTTTGAGGAACGTGGCCTCTGAGCTCTGAGAAGGAAGTCTGAACGCCTGGAAGAATATGGGCATGTCCTTGGGAGTCCGAAGGAGAGTTTAACGTTTTTGCTCTGAAAAACGATATGACGGTTTCCAACTACCTGAGGATCGCCTTACGACTGCGTCACCGCACAGTGTCAGGGCTAGCGCGCATGTGACAGGACTGGAACCCTCTCCACCCCGCCCCTCCCCTACTCCGCTCCTTACTGGCGCAGCTGACCTGTCAGCAGGCCCCCTTGCCTCTGAACGTCTGGTCTGCTTCATTAATGGGGAGGGAGCTCAATGGCCATTTGTCAAAGAGTTGACGTTATTTCTGAAATTTAAAAACTTTAACCATTAGTCTCAATTTTACCCTCTTCATCGACAGTCGCGACGAGCACGAGCCTCTTCTCCGCAAGTCTCCCATTCCCTGCCAGCTCGTCACCTCTCCATTTGTGCCTTTAGAAAGCGCTCCTCTCCTTCAAGGCCCAGCCCAATGCCCGCCCCTCCAAGGAGTAGCCCTTGGTGTCCTTTCCTGACCCAGGTGAACTCTCCCTCAGCTGCACGCCCAGCGCACACCGCGTCCTGCTGTGTCCCGGTCACTGGTGTCCGCCTTTCTCCCTCCCATTAGCTCCGCTCTTTGAAGGCAGGATGCGCATTTCACTCATTCGCATTCTCCTTCGCCCTTGCACAGCGTCTGACAGGCTGCAGGTGTTTAGCACGTAGATTCCGTGAATGGACCAATGACGGACGTGAGCGTGTATGATGCAGACATACATGCGATAACACAGAAAAGCAGACAACTTCTGCCGAACGACATCACACGCCTCTGCCAGGTGTTTGGGACATGAGTCAGGAACGCAGCCAGGCCGCCCTCCAGCGGCTCCATTAGAGACCCTCTCTCAATCTGCGACCTTAGCTTCTTCTGCGCCAAGCCTCTGGCTGGAGAAAACCTTCTATTTGTCGGGCATGA
Organism: Pteropus alecto; assembly: GCF_000325575.1. Taxonomy (NCBI): domain Eukaryota; kingdom Metazoa; phylum Chordata; class Mammalia; order Chiroptera; family Pteropodidae; genus Pteropus; species Pteropus alecto. Next base: position 693,025 of record NW_006442110.1, on the reverse strand, counting down.
TGTCCCCTTGGGCCCTGTCCCTTGTCCGCTTCTTCTAACGGAGTCTGACACAATCGATCCTTGCCTGCTGAGTATCAGTTGTCGTATGGCATTGCTCATGGAGGAAGCTTGACGGAAACAGTTCGGACTCAGGATCTGTCCTCCAGCGGGTACAGTGCAGGGAAGTAAGGTGAACCGAGCAAAGGCGAACACGCAGATACGAGCAAGCTCACCTACGCCTACGATGCCTGTGCACACATTTACAAAGGACGCCCACAAACGCCATGTGACCGAAGCGTGCAATATTGCACAGAATACTTGAAATGTGCTGCGGGTAGATCTCAGTGTTATCACGACAAAAGAGAAAAGAAGGAAGGAAGAAAATGGCCACTGCGAGGTGAAAATACGTTAAGTACCTCGATTGTGGTGAATATTTCACAATATATATCAAATCATCTCGTTGTACATCTTCAATTTACAAAATTTTAAGTTGTCAATTGTACCCCACAAAGCTGGGGTGGGGGTGGGGGAGTATACCCACAAGTATAAAGGACTATTCTATCAAGGAAACGGAATCTGTAAAACCCAGAACCTTCAAGAGAGTAGAGAGGCGGTCACTGATGATTCCTCTAACGAAAGACTGTTTTAATACCCAGCTTTGAATTATCAGATGTTCAAAGCTGGAAGGACTTTAAAGTTATCTACTTTCACACTTGCATTTTACAAATGAAGAAACAGAGGCCATCCGTTTTTCTCACGCTTAGTCCAGGACTCTTAGTCTGTCGGAGGGAAAAACTCCCAGGGCAATGCGGACGGATGTCACTGCCAAGTGCAGGGCCAGCTCCAGGTGGGTCCTCGGCTGTGCTGCGCGACTGGGCAACGCAGTTCTCCTTGGCTCGCCGCCCCCTGGCTCCCCTTCCCTCTCAGGCGCCTTTCCCCTTCTGCTCTTTTCTCCAAACTGCCTCTTCAGAGCAGACCTGTCTTTATTCAGCTAAGCACTGACGATGCTGCAGACAGCGTGCCAGGCCCGCGGCTACAGCAGGGCGTGCGGCTAAGGTTCCTGATCTGAAGGAGCCTCCATTCTTGCTGGAGCCAAGAGGAAGCCATAAAACAGACGGGCAAACACAGGCTCGAAGGCTGATAGTGAAAGGCGATTAAGAAGTGATGTGACAGCGGCATGGGCACCTCTTGACACTGGGTGGTCTTAAAGGGCCTCAAGAAAGAGGCGTTTAATCGAGTTCCGAAGGACATGAGGTCTACCTCCTCCAAGGTCAGGGGCAGCGCCTCCCCGGCAGAGTGGAGACGGGAAGTACCAAGCGTGAAGCCCAGAAGTATAGGCCAGTGCCCGGTCTGACTGAGCTCTGTAACCCGAGGGCTGAAGCTTAGATTTTATTCTGAGACGGGCTGGAAGTCACCGGGATATTTTAAGAGGGGTTGTGATCAACTTCGGTTTCTACTTTGAAAGGGTAACTTGCTGCCGTGTGGCCAGGTCTGTAAGAAGGTCAGGGAGGGGCAGGGAGAGCACGGAGGCTGCGGCTGCGTAGTCAGGAGGCACCCGCCCCAGAAGAGAGGGCACCGGAGACTGATCTGGAGTGGATCCTAGAAGGTGTGCTAACAGGGCTTGTAGAGGGGCTGCCCGCAGGGAAGAGAGGAAGTGAAGGGTCGTGGGGAACTGGGGAAGAGCAGGGCAGGGAGGTGAGGAATGGAGAATTCCACCTTCCTGTTCTGATTGAGCTCTTCACTAGACATTGACACGGGGTGCTCAGAAGCAGTTAGATATGTGAGTCTGGAGTGATCAGGGCCGTGGCCGATCATCGGCATCTGGACTGCTTTAGCGCCATGGCGACAGGCGGCAGTCCCACAGGAAGTGGTCGCCGGGCAACGGGGAGCAGCAGCGGAGGAGCTGGCCTTACGCAGGAACAGGGGTGGTGACTTCCTTCGCCTGGCAGGAGGAAAGAATGACTGCAAAAGAGCTGGGGTCTTTGAAGGCGGAGGGAGGAGAGATGGTTGGGAGAGATGAAGGTTCTAGGAGGCGCCCACCCTCCCTCGGGGGAGAGTGACACAGCGGGGTGCGAGCCCCTTAACCCTCCTCTGTCGACTCACCACCCCAATTCTCACTTCATCTCGGAGGAAGAGGCCTCCCTCCTCTTCCCCAGGCTGTTTCCTGGACCTCTGCTCACAGTCTCAGTGACTTCGCCCCATCTCTTACCTCCCAGATCTTCACACCCCACCTTCCCATGAGCCTGTAAACACGGTCACATTTCTTCTTAGTTAAAAAGACCTCCTTGGATGTGTGTCAATGATATCTCAATAAAACTGGAAGGAAAAAACATCCTCCTGTGACCCTGCCTCCCCGTCCCCCAGCCTTCGCCCTTGTCCTTTGTCTCCCTATTGCCAAGACTCCCGGAAAGTGTCCCTCCCATGCTTTCTCTGTCTTCACCTTCAATTTCCTACTTAATCCACTGAAATCTGGTTTTACAAATGCACTAAATGCTAAATGCACAACTGCTCTCGGGAAGAACGTTAGTGCCTGTGGCTGCCCAATAGAACCAGTGCTGTCCTCACCTGCTGCTTTCTGTGTCTCTGACGCCCTTGGTGACCCCCTGCCGAGACTCCCACCTTCCTGCAGTCCCTCAGCCTCACCTCCCTGGTCCCGGGGGGAACCTGGATGGCCAGCCCAAGTTTGTCTCCTCTGTCTTATCCTTACGCAGTCTCCCCGTTTGATTGCCTCTGTCCTGAGGACTGTGATTATTATTTGCGTACTAATGAAGTTATTTTAAAATCTATTATTAAAGGATAACCAGTTAGAAATCTTTGAAATAAAAAAAAATTTAAATTAAAAAGTAAGATAGGCTAAATAAAAGATTGGACAGGGCCGAAGAGTGAATTAGCGACCTAGAAGATTTTATTGCAGTATTCTCTGAGACCACAGCATGTGACAAAAACAGATGGACACTTTACATGGAAGGTAAAAATCATGGAAGAAAGATACAGAAGTTCTAATAGTCCTTTAATAGGAATTCGAGAAGGAGAGAATGGAGAGGTGGAAATTAAAGAAATAAAGACCATAGACTGTCTCAGAACATAAATTTTATATCAAAGAACCCACTGAATTTTGAGAAGAATAAAGACAAACAAAAAAACTCCACACTCAGACACCTAAAAGTTAAGAATAAGCTGATGATCTTAAAGATATGAGAATCAGACTGACATCAGCCACCGGGCCTGGAAGGAGGTAACAGCGTGATATCACCGAGGTGCTGAGAAAATCGTCTTTGATCTGAGAATTTTATTCTCAATCTCCCACCAATATTATGAGTAAAATAAAGACTGTCTTTGGACCTGCCAGAGCTAAGACACTTCACCACCTACAAACCCTCTCTGAAAGAATGAATGAATGGAGAACATTCTCCAAGAAGGAGAAATAAACCTTGGAAGAGATCGTGGGTTATAAAAAATCAATGTGTGCAAAGAAATGAGCGAAAGCGATTTTATGGATTAAACACTGCGTGTGAATCACTCTGAAGTTTTACAAGTACGAGGCGGAGGCTCAGAGAGGGCAAAGCTTCTAACCACTTAGGTGTCGACCATGGTCCCCAGTGTCTAGCGCTGGGCCTGACACAAAGCGAGTGCTTAATAATTGCTTGTTGCAGGAATGAAGGAACAGATCGGCGAGGGGCTCCGTCAGTGGGTCTTTCCCAAATGCCAGCGTTTTCCTCCGGTGAGATCTCCCTCCCCGGGAATCCACCACGGTCACCAGCCGTGAGTGCGGACACGGGTGGTCAGGGCAGGTTCTGCTGCCTCTTTTGGAGACAAGTTTAGATTGTCCTCCTTCCAAGGGCTTCTGGGAAAAATGCCTGTCTGGCAGCTCTGCCCTTAGGCCCGAGGCCAAGAACCTTGGAACAAACAACCTGCTGCTTTGTGGGAGCAGAGGAGGGCAGCCACACGTCCAGAGAACACACACTTCCTGTTCGCCGAGGGCCGGCTGGGACAGTCTTTCTCCATATTCCAGATCAGGTCTAGATTTTTTACAAAACAAACAGACCCCCCACTTTGTGCAGGACTCGCTTTTTGCCTCACGAAAAGAAAACACGATGAATCAAAAGTCTGCGGCGGTACCTCCTCACCTCACTTAGCTCTGGCGCTCCTGACCCGAGCATTCACAGAGACAGTCACCCGGAAGCTGCGAAGGCTGCACTTAAACGTCACCGATTTCAGATGGCAAGAAGCTTGTCAATGCAAGCCACAAACAAGAATTCATTCACTCCCATTCTTCTAAGGCGGGTGACGTAAGGCCCAGGGCAGGGCAAACTCCACCGGGGAGAGATCGCTGAGACCTTTTGGGAATTGTGGAGAGAAATCTTGAATATCCCAACTAATTTCAAAGATGACAACTGAATTTCCAAAACAGTTCAAAACCAAGGCAAGACAAACGAAGATGAGAGCCACTGGGTCTCCAGCCCAGCGAGCCGGCCCTGCCACCTGCCCTGCTGGAGAAGGCCACGTTCTCATCTACCCGCTGAGACCACTGAGGGCTGACGATCTGTAAGGCTCCTTCCGGTTCTCAGACTGTATGGCTCACCGTATTTTGGCTGCGGTGGTTTTCCCATATTCCTACGGCTGCTCGCATATGTGTTTTTAAGTGCACAAGTGACACCTGAATACACTCTTGTCGGAATTGTACATTGTTCAGCTGCTACTTTCAAACCCCATTCCTGTTTTTAACCAAACCTTCTCCCTCTCAATTCCACCTGTTGACAAACTTGACCTGCTGCCTGTTACGTGCGGATTGACATTGGTCCACGGAAGCAGAGTCCCTGCCCGCAAGGAACTCATGTGCCATTGGGGAGGACAGACTGTGCACTGTCAACAAGCAAGTTCACACGGAGAGTACTTTTCAGTATTGATAACTTCTAGGGAGAAGGAAGCAGCCATGCTGGAGGCCCAGGGAGGGATATTTTAAGAAGGAGGAACTGCAGTTCCCGAAACCCCGGACCCCAAAACCCCGAAACAGGAAGGAGCTGGGAGTGTCTGAGGGTGGGGGGTGGGCAAGGCCAGATCACACAGGCTCTGGACCTGTACCGAGTGAGGGCTCCGGGTTTCACTATAAGGGAGATGGGCCCCCGGATGGTTGTAAGGTCAAGGGTGATGCGACCTGGTACATTTCAGAACTTCCCGTAACTCGGCCAGTTAGGAATTCCATTACCACATTCACAGATGGGGGGCCCGAGGCTCGCAGAGTTCAACTACACAGACCGGGAGCGGGAGGAAACGAGGCTGGGGCCCGCGTCCATGGCTGCTGGCCACGGCCGGGTCTCGCTGAGCCTCCTGCCGGAGCTGCTCAGCTCTGCCCTCCGGGCGGCGCCCTGCGGTCCGTATACTCCCAGCCTCCTGGCAGGCAGGGCCTGCCAAACGAACGAACGGCTGTTGACCGATGACCGCTTCACTCCATCCCACAGCTGCTTCCTGTGGTCACAGCCCAGTCAATGCCTGGCGTCCGGCAGCAACGACTTGAGAACGGCCCAAGAGGCCACCCACTGTTGCCAGGTTCTCTCTGAGGAGCCCACAAGCAGCCTCGGCCCAGCCTTAGCATCCACTCAACTGTGGGAACCAAGGGAGGTCACCAGGCCCAAGAGTTTTCTGTCCCAAGGACAGCACCTCCGGCTCATCCAGGAGCCTGGCAGACGTTCCACTTGTTCTTGAGGCATTTCTGATGAGATGGGTGCTCTTCCAACAAGTTTTAATAACAAAAGCTCAAGGACCAAATGCAAATATCAATCACTTTGGGTGAATATTTACCCAATAAACATTTCTATACTGTTGAGGTTTAAGTGACTGGTTAAGTAATTTATTAGAGGCCAAGTGACTATCAAGGGGAACAGCCTGGAGGGGAACAAGCCTGCCCTCGCCACCACTCCAAATGCCTCACTCATTCACAGTGTCAGCAGCAGCCTCGGGTGAGGCCCAGCTTCTAGTCTCTCCCCCACCCCACTTAATCCACTCTACAGACCAAGGCAGCTTGAATTGCCCTAAATTGTTGCTTTAATCCCTTTACTGCCTACTCAAAACATTTCCAGTTACCTGGAGGAGCAGGATCATGTTCAAACTCCCTATGATACCCTGTCTCTGACAAAGGTCCTCATTTACTGCAGAATGTCCCTTCTACAGATCCTGAGAAACGGCACTCCTCTGGAGCAAAAATCAGGAGAGGGGGCATGTGATCTCTGAATGAACCTATATAAAACGTGTGAATATTTTCTACCTTCATTAAAATGAAGCATTAAAGAAAGCGTTTTAAATAAAGAGAATACCGATGACATTTTCCCGCATCTTAAATTACTAATGGTGGCTAACGTAGAATTAAATTCTCTTTACCATCTGTTGCTTGCTAAAAATTTTAGCATCTCTTTCCAAGCAAATTTTAATGAAGAGCTTAAGAAAACAACAGCGTTCCCCCCATATGCGGATACCCCACTTTTCCCCTCCTGACTGCCCATGACCGTGAGCTGGATCAGGAGAGCCTGGCAGTTTGCGTGAAGTTGCGTGAACTTGCGTGAAGTCTTTTTCTGGTTAAACAAAGGTATGAGGAAGCCGGTTGATGCTCTCGCATTTGCTGTGTTATGGCTCAACCGATCTCCTCAGTTACTAAACTGTCTTCCCCACAATCTACTGATTAGCCTCTGTATTTACTAAAAATCATCTTTCTATGAAGCTACAGAAAAATCATGTTGAGAATAAATGCTGGGGCATATTTCGGGCTGTTTTCTTGGTGGGGTGTGTGTATGTTACCTTCTATGCTTTAAAGTGCTGCCTGAGTTTAAGTGAAGAAAACGTGCCATGTTTTCCCTGACGAGGGGCCACACCCAGACTGTGGCTCTTCCGTCTCCACGAGGAGCCCCGGCAGAGGACAGGCGCCACCCTGCCAGCACTGCCGGGAGAGCGGCCTGTCTGGTCCTTGCTCTGGAGGGACACTCCTGCATCAGAGAGGGACAAATCTCAGGTTTCCTTCTGACCCCGAGGTCCTCTGATGCTGCTCCTCGATGGCCACTGTAGGCAGAAGGGACCACGGCCGTGCCACTTATTCCCAGGTTCTGTGAGAGATCTCCGCAGATGCACAGCGCCGGCCCGAGCCGAGGCCACCTGGGATTGGCCGCGTGCAGGCACCGCGGGACGGGGCAGTTTTGTCCCTCCTGTCGGACAGTCCTGTCAGGCATCTTCCAGAGCGCCTATAACCTAGAGCCACAGCAGACCCTGTTCCAGCAGGACGAGGGGTACTGAGGCACCCCGCCAGACGCAGCGGCGCTGAGGCACACTCAGTCTCGGCTTTGTCACCTCCCGCACACCACAGGACAGTGCTGCGGGTTCCACGTGATTCACAGAATAAGGTGCGCTTGGGTTTGCTTTTTTTTTAATTACTCAGAGCAGTTTCACTACACTAGGAAGATTGTCCCTTGGCCTGCCAGGCCTCTGTGACGCCGACCCTGGGTCCGGCTTCCTTCCCTACCTAGCCAGCTTTGTGACCTGGGGCTTGGACCTCATTTCCCCCATTGGCAAGAAAGCAAAAACACAAGGTCAGAGGATCAGAGGATCTAAATCCAGTGGCTGCAGGAGTCCCTTGAGGACAAACAAGAAAACCATTTGGGGCCCCTAAACACCTCTACGCCCGGGGCATCTGCAGACCCTCCAGCCATGCTTGCCCTGGAGGGGTCAGGTCCTGCCCCCGGATCCAGGGGCTCACCAGCTGAGCCCAGGCCTCCCCGCCAAATCCATCCTGTTCCAGACAATGGGGAGAGAGACAATACCTGCCACGCCCACTTGCCACCGGGATAAACCCCTTTCTGCCACCGCAGAGAACCCCATAAACGTTTAATTTCAGTCACAGTACCCTGAACCAGATTCTCAGCTTCTCCCTGCACCGCTCCCAAGCTGGGGGAAGAAAAACAGGCTTATGTTCAGCTGCAATTTACTCAGCAGAGTGATTAATCAATTAATTATTCCACTCACTGAGCTTTTCAAAAGCATTTCTGAGAGCTCGCCACGGGCTTCCGTGTTTTGTGGGAGAAGCTGGAGCGGGAAGGCCCGCGGGGACATGAGCCTGGGAGAGGGGACAGAGGCGCGTGTACCAGCTCCCTGGTCCTCACATCGGGCCTGGGGGCCGGCTCGGGGCCCTGCCTCTCTCGCTGCAAACACTGGCAAATCCGAGCAGTTCTGAGCTTCCGTCATCACGACTGCACCCCTGCCGCCTCCGGCCCCACCTCGGTGCCCTCCATCACCAGTCATGCCGGGGCCAGTCGTCTTTTTCCCATGAATTTTCTACACAGCCACCAGAGTGATAACTTCAAAGTGAGAATCTAGCTAAGGCTCTTTCTTAAGGTCCCCCTGAACACGGAGTCCCTGCTCAACGCGGATTGGCGAAGCTGCCACACCAAACAGGAAGAGCCGGCTAAGGCACCTTCAGCCTCCACGAGGGCTGGACCTCCAGAGAGCGCCCTGACTCTACCTTGCTCCGCCCACTGACTCATCCCAGGGGGTCGCAGTTCTCTGCTTATTTTGCCGTCTTCTCCAGTCGCCGCAGGGGAGGAGGAAAGCTGTCCTTACATTTTAAGTCCAGTGCAGGGAAGGGTTTGAATTAAGGCGAGCTCTCCACACGAGTGGCTTGACTGAATGTGAGGCGTGTAGTAACATATCTGTGGTTACAATGGCTTCTGGTTTGGCGAGAGCAGCAGAGAAGAGATTTTAGAGCAGCAAGTGGTCAAAAAGCCCAGCCCCTCCTCTGCATCTCGCTGGCTTCACAGCATCAGGGTGAGAAGATGCTGTTGACTTTCTACATGCGTGCGACTCTCTAGAACAACGTGATATTATTACATGCCCAGGCCAGGCTCTTCTCTGGATTCGGGGCCCCCACCCCGGCGCCCGCCAGGCACGTGTCTCCAACAAGCTCCCTTCGGACAAGGGTGGCGGCTGCCTTGGAGAACGCCCTAGGATTCTGATTGGGATTGTGCCAACTCTAAACAATATCAAGTCTCTCAACTGATGAATAAATATATTTCTCTATTTATTTAGGTCTTCTTTATTTTCTCTCAGGAATGCTTTTTTTCAGTGTACAGATCTTGTACATTTTTTGTTAGATGCATCCATAGGAGTTTCATGTCTTCTGATGCTATTGTAGATGTTACTTTTCAAATTTCAATTGTTTATTGTTTGCACATAGAAATACAACTGGATTTTTATATGCTGATATTACATCCTACAATCTTGCTAAATTCTTAGTGGTTCTATTAACTTTTTTGTAGATTCCATCAAATTTTCTACATATAGTTTTAGTTTTCCTTTTCTTTACTGCTCCCTTTCATTCATTCATTCGTTCATCCATTCATCTGGTCGGGGAGGGCTTATCGTCCTGGCTGCAATATCCAGCACACCGTCAGAGAGAAGCGATGAGAGTGGACGTCCTTGCTTTGCTCCTGATCTTACAAGGGAAGTGTTTAATCTCTCATCACTAAGTACGATGTTACTTGTATGTTCTTCACGGATGCCCTTTTTCAGGTTGAGGAAGTTCCCTTCTATTTCTAATGCGGTGAGTGCTTTTATCATGAAGGGTGTTGGATTTTGTCAGATGCTTCCTCTGCATCTGTCGGGATACATTTTTTCTTGAGTCTGTTAATATGGTGAATTACAGTGATCGGTTCTCGCATGTTAAACCAACCTTGCATTCACGAGATAAGCCCCACTTGGTAATAATGTATTATTCTTGTTATATACTGGTTTTATTTGATTAGTTAAAAATTTTTGTGTCTATGTTCATGAGGAATATCAGTTGATAGCTTTTGTTCTGTAATATCTTTGGTTTTGGTCACAGGGTAAAGCTGGCCTCATAGAATGAGGTGGGAAGTGTGCCTTCCTTTTTGATTCTCTTGATAGAGTTTGTGTAGAATTAATATTATTTATCCCTTTGATATTTGGTAGTATTCAAATGTGGATTCTTACAAGTGTAGGAAAAAACTGTGGAATACCGAACTGGACCCAGATGACTATATATTCTGTGTAACTCATGCTTCTAGGCTATCTCAGCCTTTCTTTGTCTCTGAGCTGTTTTATAACTCTGTAAATTGTAAAAAAAACAGGTAATAAAGCAAACGATTCTTGTCCACAGAAATGTAAGATAATTGCGTCTGATGGAATGCAATTTATTATTGTGCTGTGGACAGATGTATTTTGCATAGTCTATAAACTCATCTTTATGTCATTGCGTGTTTTCTAAATTATCTTTTAAATCAGTTGTAACATCTTACTGGTTCCCCCATTAGGTAATGAGCTAAGTAAAATCTTTGACATGTGTTTATTTTATACTTGTACAAGAATAATAATTTTACTTTTAAAATCATCTTTTAACACAAGAATGAAGACAAATCATGGTATAGGCTTTGTTTACTAAAAGTTACCAGGTTGGTTGGTTGCTAAGGATATACAAGGTTATTACTGTAAACGGTGAGGATGCTATCTAGAGAAAAGTTATTTTAAGATGAAATAGGGAATTGGAATTTGTTTCCTCATCTCTAATTTCTAAGGTCCTTCTCCATTGTAACTATCTAACTCTGACTGGGTGATTTCATGATAAACTCATTTCAATTTCCGGAGTTGGTTTCATTATCTGTTAAAATGGGATAGTGACATTTTCTGTACCCACCTCAGATAGTCAAATAAGATAACAGATTTGAAATGTTGAAAGTGCAATATAAATCTAAGGGGCCATTATCTGTGCCTCCTGGAAAAGGGAGATAACTGTTTCTAAGCCTCATTTCCTCATTTCGGTCAATAGTTTAAAATCTGAAATCTTTGTCATCTTCTAGGGAATCTGAATAAGCTGGTTTGAATTTAACTTTCTTTTCATTGTAGAGGAGTCATCATCTTAAAGTTAATTTCATTGGGGTTTTAAATAATCTAGAATGAGATTAAATTCTAAAACCAGGGACTCTGAAGTAGCTCACACGTCTCTGGGCTGCTGTGGGGATAGAGCTGGGTGGACCCATCTCATCTCTGCGCTGTCATTTCTTGGAAAGTTTTCTAGAATTCTTCATGGTCAGTGCTCCTTGTGAGTGATCTCCCCACCCGCCCCTGCCACTCCCTCCTCCGGGTTCATCCTCCCATCACCTCTGCGGCAGTGTCGGCGTATCCGGCGTGGGGGAGGCACAGACTGCACGCAGCAGTGTGCAGGACTCAAGGTAGGTGGAGCACACCTTCCTCCAGTGTGCAAGGACTGAACGGAGTTCTACCCCACATTCATTGTAGCCGAGATTACGCATATATTCTCTTTACCTCTTTCGTTACCCTCAAAATAAATTAGACTGAGTGATGTTAAGTTCTCTTTCGAGCTAAAGTTTAAAAGAAAATGTTGACATGGGAGGAAAATAGGAATTGCACTGTAAATTTCCATGTGTCCATCTATTCGTTCATCCACGCGTCCATCCATTGACTCTACACATGTTTTCTTTGTGCAGGGCACTATGCAAGCTACCAGAAAACATGTAAGATGCAGCTCTGCTTTCAAGGAGGTTATGGAGATTCTTCTCCCACCAGGGTGGAGAGGGCAGGGCTCTGGTGGAGGTGAGCACCTTGAAGAGGTCTTCACCAGCCAGTGCCAGGGGAACTGCTAATCGATTAATTAACTAACAATGAGCAAACGGTATCCAGTGGGAAAGTATGGCTTCGCTTCCAAATGCTAATTATCGGCCCCTTTATGGAGCTGAGACAGTGAGGGCAAACCCTCGCAGGATCCCAGAAGAGCTGGCACGCAGACTTTGCAAGGAGGCTGTGATCCTCATTTGTATAGCATGCCTGCCAGGTTTTTATCTAGTGAGATTAATTAGAACTTTCGGAAGTGCAAGTTAGAGCCATAAAATATTAACATTCTTGTCACTCGTAAGGTGAAAGTATTGAAATAGCCCAGGGCAGATCTGGGGTGCCAGACTTTGACGGGCATCTGGAGGTGGAGTTTTCACCACCTGTCAGGTAAAGCCTCCTCAGTGGCCTGTTTGGTGGCTCTGGAGGGCAAGCTGACCTTTGCCCTTTAACTGCCCGTGCCTTTGCTTATGATGCGTCATCTCCCTCCACCCTTTTTACGCTTCTCAGAAAATGCAGTGTTCTCCTGACGCATCTGTCAAACAGCCGCAGCTGGAACCCGGCTCGCCATCGCCAGGAAAAGCCTGCTTCAGGTGCCAGGCAGGCCCCCATCTTTACCGAGACCTGTGATTAACTGGGGCGGGGGAGGGGGCATTTCTCCTCGACACATACTAGGCTTAAACCTGACATGACCAGCTGATGAAGCAGGCTCTGTGTGGGGATTCTGCTTGGCTGATGGCGGCGGCAGTGGTGACATCTGGCTTCTGGGGGCAGCAGCGGTGGTGAGAATGAGTCCCTGATGTGGAAGTGGCACGGTGCTGGAGGCAAGGCACACGTGGGCAAGTCCAGTGACCAGCCTCGGTTCTCGGGGGAGGCCGGGCTGGGGGGTGGGTGACCTGAGAGTCGCTTCAGGAAGCTCAGCCGCAGGTCCGTCCCCTGTCCCTCGCGACACACCTGTGAGCTACCTCACGTCCTCTTCTGCTTAAATTAACCAGGGCAGATTCTGCTTTTGGTCATTAAACCTGTGACCTTGATGGCGCCGGTCCCAGGAGTGGCGGGAGGCAGCAGACCTCTGAGAAAGTGGGGCTGGACGGGGTGCTATCTGAAGACAGTGAGAACGTGTTCGCGTTAAAGGCTGAGGCCGTGGCAGCCCACAGCAGCAGAGGCAGGACTCCATTCGCTGGAATAGCCACTGAGGGCAAGGCTTCGGGGGCCAGATGGCCACAGCCATGGGACAATATGACAGAACGGGAAGATCGAATCCTGCAGGGCTGTACAACTGCTTCTAAACACACTAAAGACAAAGAAGAAAGGACAGGAGCTCGGCCTTACCCTCTGGCTTACGGCATTCTCAAAGAACCGGGGGGCTGCTAACTAATCCAGGACGACCTCCGGCGCCTGAGGCGGGGAGCTGCCAGGCCTCTGTGGCCTTGGCTCCTGGCCCATCGGTCACGACCTACAGTGGGCCTGACACTGCTGTCACGTGGTGTTAGGACTCAACCTGCCATGGGGCCGTGTGGATGACTCAGAGTGCGCTGAGCCCCCTGCCCCGAGTCCCCGTTTCCAGGAGAAGCCGCCCCTCTCCTGGGCGTCACAGAGCTGGGAGGCCCAGTAAGAGACTCAGGAGACCCGGGAAGGAAGCCAGCTCCCCTCGTGCTAAACCTTCAGCCCCACCACTGCCTCCAGCCAGCACGTCCAGCCTGCCACGGCTTGGTCTTCAAGTATTTGCAACTGAGTCCTAAACAATGCAGTTGCCACTTCAGGCTCCTGCTGTGACTCTGGTTCTTCGGTGGCGACAAGGCCTCGCAGCTTTAACCTTTCCCCTCCCCAGGTCTCCCCATTCCGGTTAGGCCGGTGGCCAGAAGCCACGCAGAGGGCGGTGGGGCATGACGGGGCCCCGCCCAGGGCCCACCACAGGCGGCCACCTTGCCAGTTTCCCTTTGCATCTTCGCTGCACTTGGACAGTCTTGATTTCCTGGACAAAATTCTGTTTGCTCCTTGTCCCCTGCGGCACAGCCGTCCACAGCCACCTCTGGGCGATTTAGTTCTCTTCCCATGAGCGAATGAGTTTGTCCCTGAGGAGTCTCTGAAAGTTTGTGGGGACTAGCGGGAAGGTAAACGCAAATACTTCGATACAAACAAGAAGTCCTGGGAGTTGTGACCATGAGCGTGACTGTGAACACTCCCCCGCGGGCCGGGAGGAGCTACGTAGGCCAAGGCTGGCACCAGGCTGGTGGCACCCGCCTAGACCCTGCAGCCCCTGCAGCCCCGCACGACCCCTGGTCAGGACCTGCTCCTGAAGCCGTCCTTCAGGATGCTTCTTGGTCTTCAGGGCGCATCCGAATGTTCCCGTACGCTGAGTGCTGTCTAACGTGGGAAAGCACTTGGAAATAACCCGAATGTCCCTGTCAGGAGAGCAGTAAACTTATCGTGGTACGTTTAGAGAAGGAGCCTCTGTGTCGGGCAGATGACAGAAACTTGGGGAACTGTCAATAGCTAAATAGCTAAAAGACATTTAAGTTGGCTGCATAATATCTGAGTATATGGAGCGGTTATAATTTATTTATCCAATTTCTTATTTTTATAGGAAAGTTGTTTTCTATTATAAATAAAGACTTAATGATCATTTTTAATATATAATTTTCTATCATTTAAAACCTCTCCTTGAGACAGAGTCCTAGAAGGGGAATTTTGAGAACAAACGATATGGATTTTAAGGACCCAGAAATGCATTTCCAAAGTGCTTTTCACAACATTTGACTGACTTTCCTTCTGTGACAGTGCTTGAAAATTTAACTCCACTCGCTCAACATTAATTATTATTTTTAATTGGCCAGAAATGTCCCGTATTGTTTTTAATTGCATTTATGGATTACCAGTTAGGCTGACTGTTTTTACTGATTTTTTAGAGTTACCTCTGTACTTCCTGGGAATTGTCTGTTTACGTATTGGGCCCATTGGGTGACTCAGAACTGAAAACATAACGTGGCACTGCTTCTGCCACGCCTCGAAGGAGCGAAGACGGCTCTTGGATAGGCCTCGGTTCCCACGCTGGGTGATGGCGCCGTGTTTACGGGTCAGCTTCGAGGTGGTCGTGGCGGCTTCTCCGCTCTTCTCCGGTGGGCCTGACCCTGCTTGCTTTTGCTGGTCGTGTGCCTAACGGAAGAGGCACCATACCTGCTGCTTCCTTTTCCGGATTCTCTCTTGGCCATCCTCCTTGGGCAGACATGTACCATAGCCATAGTAACTTGGTTTGCACGCAGCCGGATTTCCCCGAGTGCATCCACAGCGTGGTCGTTCACTCAGGTCCCAAACCCCACGGCCTGCTGACCGAGGTCTCCTTCTCGCCCGCGTTCCACATGGACATCGGCAGCACAACATTAAAACCACGCCGGATCGCGCCTGTTCCGCCCTCCTCCCGCCCCGCCTGTCGAAGCCCCCGCTCGGCTTTTCGGGTTCGCTTGCTCCCTCGCAGCTCTTGCGTCCACGCGTGCCCTAGCAACACCTTCTCTCCCGAGCAGCCAGACTTACCTCCTAAAACATGAGCCAGATAATGTCGCTGCCCAGGACAACACTGCCCGATGACTTCTGATCATAGTTACATCAAACCCAAACCCTTACCGTGGCCTCCAAGACCTCCCAGACCTCCCACGCCCCGGCCCTGATGCCTCGCTGGGGTCACCTCCCACTGCGCTCCCGCCCTTCTGCCCACCGCGTCCCCGCTGAGCCCGGAGCGTGCCGGCTCACCTCCCGCTGGGGGGCCTTTGCACTGGCCACTTCCCCCGCTTTCCTCAGAATGTTCTTTCCCCACATCTCCGCATTTAGGGCTCTGCTGAACTGTCACCTCCTCAGAGATGCTTCCCTCAGCGCCTTGTCCAAAGTTACAGCTTCGTCATCACCTATCACCTCCCTCTACTTTTCCTCACAGCACCTGGCACCACCTGACATTGCGTTACATAACTACTGCTTTACGTATTTGTCATGATCTGTGCACCTCCCCATCTTGTTCACTGTGGAACCTACACTGCCTAGAACGGCGCTGGCCATAGCATGTGCTTAACAAGGTCCCTATCAGTTGAATCACTGAACTGAGGGGCAGGGGAATAAAGGAAATGGGACCGATGCAGCAAAACAGAAGGGAAGAAAGCAAAGCTGTAAAAAGTAAGATAACTAGAAAACATAAAGATATTGAAAATTAGAGCAGCCATATCAAGGATCATTAAAAACTCTAATAGATTAAGTCCTATTAAAATACAAAGAATCTCAGCTTGCATTAAAAAAATTATAAGCTTTTTACAACATGCACGTCTAAATAGAAAACATGAAGGTATTAAAAATCAGACCAGCCAAACCAAGGATCATTAAAAATCTAAATAGATTAAGTAAAAAATAAAATAGACTACATTCTATTAAGATACAAAAAATCTTAGATTGCATCTTAAAAAGTTAAATGCTGTTTACAAGAAGTACATCCACAGGAGGGTTGAAAAACGTAGGGATGGATAAAGACAAGGACAAATAAAGAAAGCAGGACTTGTAATAATCAGAGCAAAAAGCACTAATGAGAATAAAACAGACATTTATAACAATAAAAGATATTTAAGAGGACATAATAATAATGATTCTTTATGAAATGAGCAACATAGCTTTGAAATTATATAGCAAAAACTGTTAGAAACACTAAAATTTGACAAAGCAACGACAAGTAAAATCTTTAAAAGAATTAAATCTTTAAAAGAATTAAAAGATCAAGTAAATTTGAAAATCTATTGTAACTCTGTATCAATAAATTTGAAAACATAAACATGATTGTCTAGAAATGTTTTTTAAGGAGAACATGAATAAACCAATAAGAACAGAAAAAAATCAAAAATGTAGTTCCAGACTTAGCTCCCCAAAATACTCCAAGGCCGTTTCAAGTTTTGGGGGTGTATTTCATCAAATCTTCCAAAGAGTTATAGATAGTATAATTTTTTTGTTATTCAAATGTTCCAGATGGTGGGAAAAAGCCAGAAAGAATTTCAAGTCATTCCACAAGGCTAGCATAACCTTGATCACGAAACTAGGCAAAGACACAAAAAGAAAATTTAGAAACATAGAAGCAAAACACCAAATCAAATATTAGCAAATCAAACTCAGCAATTAATTAAAAGATGAGTATGCATGAAGTCATAAAATTGTGAAATTTACTACCAATGTGATTTACGATATTAATATAGAAGAGCAGAAAAACAAAAATATTTCAACAGAGGCAACCACCAGTCCTGAAAAACAATAACCTAGGAACGGACGAAGCACCTTTACTTTGATAAAGAAGTTAATATAAGTTTCTGCTTAGTGAGATACCATAAATAAAACTCAAATCAATGTTTCTTGCTACCTAAAGAAACTCTAACCCCTAAGTCGACTCACGACAGACAGAGATCAGCAGAGATAAAAGGTAAATGGAGAAAGTGTGTTTTCTTGGTTTTTGTTTGTTTGTTTCTTTGTTTAGAAAGTTTTGACCTAATTGTCTGGGTCTCTGAATCCACTTGCACCTGAGTCTCCAGCTACCCCTGGACCTCCAGTTATGGGAGTTGGTGTGTTCTCTCTTTTCTTAACCTAATTTGGATGGGTTATCTGACCTTTTAGAGTCCAACATCCTAAGCACATAAAGACTCCACCTACTATTTAAGGAGGAAAAAGACAGACAAATCAGTAGTACCACGGACGAAGCAGGCGATTAGAAGCTCAATAAACCAGTGGGGGCTCGCTGTGGAGCTCCGATGCCTGGGGGGCCTCTCCGTGGGCGAACTGGGTACTATTTTTACCTGCTCCTCTGGAGGTCGCCTCACTGCTAAGAACCTCACAGTGTCCAGAGACAATCTGAGTGTGCAGACGGTTTACCTTGGGCTCGCTTCGGCCCTGTTTTGTGCATCTCTCATTTGGCTCTGTGAAATAATCTTCCTCAAACATATAGTTAGACAAGATGAGGAATCGTGAACGGCATATTGTTTCTGGAATACTAAGGAACTAAACACAGATTTCCCCAGCCTGGCTTCTGTGAGCCCTGTAAAGGCAGGGGGCCTGAGGGTGCTGTGGGAGGGGTGCTGCTCCTCCACTGGCCCCTTCTAGCAGCGTCTTCACCGCCCTCCCTGTGGCTTGCCACAGAGCACGTAATGAAGCTGACAGCTCCTCCAGGCACAATCTCTCTTCCTCAGTGCATGGCTTCTTTGGAACAGAATCAATTATAGTTTTATTTCATTCCATCTCTACAAATTGGTTGTAGGGTGATGCTTCTTTGGTGTCAAAAAAAGAAGAAAAAAAGAAAAAGAAAAAGTCCCTGGATGAGAGATTAATGTAGAGCAGAGAGGAATGTCACCACCGAGTATGTGGCATAGATTGAGACCTGGGAATTCAGTACCAAAATTGATTGCAAAACTAATCTATGCTCAGTGAAGGATTCAAAATGAGTAGAAAACATTCTAGCTCTCAAAAAGCTTTCAGTCCAGTTTGGGAGAGAAGATGGGGACAGGGGAGCAATGGTGGCTGTCTCTGACTCACCGATAGAGAGGGTGAGGTCAGAGATGATGCAGAGTGAGGGGTCAGTGACGGAGCGTGCGCTGGAAGTGGAGATGCCTAAAGCATATTTTGGACACTTGTTCATTTGAGTCAGGAATGAGGAAGTTTAGGATGAGTGCAGATGCACACACATCTGTAGAACACCGATACCAGCCAGGATTTCAAACAGGTTCGTTTTGTCATTATAAACATAATGTGCTAGACTAGAAGCGATGACAGTCCATTAGCAGGGAATACCCATAATGCCCAGCTCTAAGGGGCACCAGGGCCCCTTGGAAGACTGCGATTCCAAGCACAGGGCAGAATGATGTCAAAGGCTGACAGAGACAAGCCAAAGGGGAGCAGAACAAGCTTGGAAAGGCGCCACTGATTAAATCTAGGATAATATTAGCACTAAAAAAACTGAGAGTGCAACAGATTAAAGCGTATCAGACATAAAAACCCATGACTTCATATGAGACTTCAAATTCTTTTTCATTGTTACATTACGAAGTGGCTTAGAAAATCAACTCATTAACCCGATATAAAGAAAGGGAAGGAATCAAATCTTGCCTTTCCAGTCACGAGGGGGAAACTCTTTTGTGTATCAGAATCGTGGCTAAAACATGCCAGAGGAATGAAAACATTAGAATGCCACCATTTGCAACCCCTAATGAAACAATCACTCTGGGCGATGATCATCAAAGTCTGCTAAAACAATCAGGTGAAATGTTAATGGCAAACTTTATAATGGATGGATCGGGTTGACAACATTTGAACTCACTAGTTAATTTTATCATCACTAAAACCAGACATTTAGACATTTTGTGCCTCCTAACAAGCCAGGAAAAGTTCACAGCACCATGTATAAAGTTATCTCGAAAAAGCGCCAAACCTAATTCTCATGAAGCTTCCAGATTTTACTATGGGGTTACGGAGTGTATGGAAGCTAGAGGAACACATGAAAGAACACCAGGAGGATGTAATCCGCCAGATTCAGCATGTGAACTTCTAAGAACAAATGATCACAGTCATCCTGTCACAACCGCGTACAGCGTGCGACCTTGACGGGTCCTGATTCAAGCATACCCAAAAGGCACCTTTGAGGCATTGTCGGAATGGGGATGCGCCTAAATACTGGGTGATACGAAGGAGTTGTTATAGAGCTGTGGTTATATTTTTAAAATATCTTTAACTATGTTAGAATTACACACTGAAGCAGGTATAAGTGACCTGATACGGCTGAGAGTTGCTTTAAAATGCTCCAGTAGAAAGAAAAATATATGGAGATGGGGGTGGATCAAAAAGAATGACAGAATATAGAAGACTAGATGATGGATATACGGGTGCTTATTACATTATTCTCCTACTTTTGTGACTTTTCTGAGAATTTCCATAATAGAACTTAAAAAAAAAATCCCGCTTTCGTTTCTCCTCTGAGAAGTGCTTCCTGCTACAGAGCAGGCGTGTGTAATACACTCTTCATCTCAAAGTGTCTTTGGAGGTAAAGTAACCCAAACCTCTCAGCAGACTTCTCCAAGATAAAGACCAGCCATCTATCCCAACACTGAAGCACACGAGGAGGAAGTTGGCTTGGTCAAGCATCTTGGTGGAGCCTGGGACTCGGAGGGTTAACACCGTCCCTGGCAGCTGAGCGGCCCCACAGCTGCCAGCAATTAGACAAGCTGGCAGTCCCCTTAGGAAACTCCGGCTGCCTGATTAGGACTAATTGCTAGCCAGCATCTAGGTCCCCGGTCGATGGAAATGGAAATCCATTAGGGAAAGGCTGCGCCGAGGACGCCTGCGCCCACACGGGCAGGCGGGCGGCGTGTTTACTAGTATCCACCAAGCGCTGCAGACGCGCCCCGCCCTGCCACTGCCGGCGGAACAGCGCACTGCGAAGCTGGGCTTCCTTCCCACCCCAAAGAGCCCTCTTTCCTCCCTGATTCTGGTCTCTAACTGAAAGAAGGCCGTTTCCGCCAGGAACAGCGTTGGGACAACTGTTTCTGGGAGATGCAAACAGTGAGGCGTGGGGGCGCGTCGGGGGACAGGACTGCCTGGGAAGCCCCGCCAGGAAGCAGCTGGCCGCGGGGGGTTTCGGCTGCGCTTCTGAGTCCGGGCGGCTGGGCGGTACTAAGTCGACGCTGCTCAGAGACTCGTTGGCAGCCACCGAACAAACTTCAGATCCTTGCCAGTTTGAAATTTGTGACTGGACACCAGGGAGAACGGCAGGTTTCACGGAAATGATTTCCGCCGACTGACTAGACGTCAGGTTCTGAGAATAGAGATGCATGATATCTGGTCCTTACCCTCAAGGAATCCTACCGTCTGTGCAAGTTCAAAACCAAAAAGATTACAGGAGGACTATGGGAACAAAAGATGGAAGACTTTTACCCTACCGCCACCACTGAATTCCATTTTCTCATTTAACTGAACTATTTCTTAGAACGAAACACACACACACACACACACACATGCAGACACACACGCGGAGTTTTGAGTTTTAACCTATTATGAAATTCAATTAGAAGTTCAAGGACATTATAATAAAATATGGGTGTATAATTTGAGAATATACATTTGTGAGCTCCCTTTCGACATGTTCTGCAAGTAGGACACAGGTCACGAAGGAAGCCCTCGCTTTGCAGGTGTCCAAGACCTGAGCCATGCTCCACAGGTAAGACCACAGGGCTCAATGATCCCCGCTGTGACTCTGTTGCTCCAGAGATAACATGCGTCTTGTTAAGAGGTTATGAAAATCAGACAGGAGAGGGACCATTTGTCATTTTGCAGCTTTGTGCAGAGGCAAATGCCCGCCCCTCTTGCACTCAAAGTGTCTGAGAGATAAAGCAAAACTACTGTAGAGCGAAAAAAGGGTTATGATGTGTTCTTAACCTTCGTCACAAACACAATCCAGAGAACCTTTTTAAGGCACTTAAAAGAGTATTTGTTTGCTTTAAAATCAGGTTCATTACAAACGACCCATTTACTAAAAAAGGCCAGGCATCAGCAACTTGTTGAAGCCACTATGTATATATGAGAGTCATAACTAAACTGCATTTCTTTGAAAACACTAAGATTCGGATTCTCCCAAAGTAGAACTATGTTGCTGTCCAACTTAGATTTAAGATGATTTAAAAATGCCATAACCACATTACGGAGAAATCCCTCAACGTCCCAGAAGGCTTTCTTTCAGGACAAGTGCTGCAGAAGGAGGCAGGGGAGACCCAGGTCGGGATGGCACGGACGACGTGGCACGGTTATGTCTCTGGGGTACCGGTCACCGAAACGCTTTGCCTTCGGAAGGCTGCTGGGTACGAGCAAACCCTTGCTATTATTTGGTGTTGCTGCTGAACTGGGACGATGTCATGTCGGAGCCTGGAAATGACAGGTGAAGGTCAGCGTCCTGGCTCAGGAAGCCATCAAGGGCTAGAACTTGTCAGTGACTGGCAAGTTTCCTTTTTTAAAAGTACTATCTCTTTTCTCAGGGTGTTTTCATAAAATAGCCCTGTTATAGAGTAAGGAGACTGGTTTTACAAACTACAAAGGAAAGCAAATCTCACTGTTCTGTGCTCAGAACTCACTGTCACTTGACCCAAAGGCAGACAAGTATTACTTATTGCATTGGCTAGTAAAGCGGGAAGAAGGAAAAGAAAGTGATTTGTCCAAGATCGCACAGTTTATTAACAGCCGAGCTGGGCCTCTTAACTGCTCGCCCAAACCCCTGTTTCTAGGAGCACCTTGGCGCCTGAACTTCCTCACACTGTTCCAAGCTAGTCAGACCCCTGTGGAGCCCTCGGCCCTACTGTGGCCGCTGCATGGCCTGCGGATGGAAAGGCCAGTGCGCACCAGCTCAGTGGCTGGCAGCGGCCTCACAGGTGACCTCATCACAAATCCTGACGGCAGACACGGTGGGTAGTCACGCCCCAGGCCTGCGGCTCCTCCGGTGAAAGCTTTGTCCTGGGTCGGCCTGTCGGCCACTCCTGTGCACCCCGGTTAACGCCTTGGCGATGACCGAGCACCCTCTTCCTGGGTCCCTGGATTGGCCACGCGCTCCTGTGAACTCGCCCCTCTGTGCCTGGCTTTCTCCCACCTTCTGC
This sequence comes from Pteropus alecto, assembly GCF_000325575.1. NCBI lineage: Eukaryota > Metazoa > Chordata > Mammalia > Chiroptera > Pteropodidae > Pteropus > Pteropus alecto. The sequence continues at coordinate 670,787 of NW_006442110.1, read as the reverse complement.
CGCCTCCCTCAGTTCCCTCAACTCCAAACGTGTGAGAGGAGCCGCGAAGCTGTCACTCTCCGGAGCATCTGAGGTCCTGCTTCCCGGTAACGGCACTGGTTTGGCTCAAATAAGTGGACACTTAGAAACATCCTGTGCGGGTTTGGAAGGCCCCACGTCCACCCGCACAGTGCTCGGCGCCATTCTGAGTGTTTGCGCCGGCTTCTCCGGGAGTGACACCCCTGCTTCACGAGCAGGGCACTGGCTGGGGCGGTCGCCTCTGACTTCCTGGCTTTCCTCTCCTGGCAGGATCCTCGGCTCTGCCACTGAGCAGGGCTGAGGCTGCTGGGCCTCAGTGCCCTTGGCCTGTTGTGCCTGAGGGTAGGGCGTCCGCCCAGAGCGGGTGCTGTGTGGAAGAAGCAGGACCCAGCTCTCTCTGCTGCTTCTGCCAGGAGTCAAGTGTCTTCGACATGTATTTGGGAGGAAGTGGGACGTGCTGGTGGCTTGTCCTTCCCAGGAAGATGCCGTGGCCTGCAGCTGGGAGCTGGGGAAGAAAGCCTGGGTTCTTGTCTGGGTCTGCTGGGGCAGAGCTGTTCGTACTGGGCTTGGCCGGGAGGAGGGGCAGGAAGAAGGTCGTGCTCTGAACGCCACAGACGCTCCCTGTTCTCCTAATGAGACTTAGTGCGTCTCCTTGAATCAGTGTTTCCTCATCTGTTGTATGTCCTTAAACACTTCCAGAGACTTTAAACAGCTGGTTTTTAAAGTAATTTTTGCCAGTTATAGTGGTTTCACCAAGGAGAGGGTCAGCAGGGCTCCTAACACCACTATTCCAGAAGCTGCCTGGAATAGACTTATTTTTAAATCTCATGTCCTATTTAGGACAAGATATATTTTAAGATTTGGAAGGAACCTCTAAGGTCGGTAAGGTCAACCTCTCAGTTGAAGACAAACCTAAACATCCTCGATCATAGTCCTTTAGTCTCGTGACTTCCTTCCTACACAGGCAACTGGTTTGATGATGGACAGCTTAAGCTAATGGAAGTTCATTTTGACCTTCAATGTGCCTGCAATTGATAAAAGTTTTGAAAGCATATATCTTATCCTTCTTGTATTAAACAGTCCTTCAAATATTTGAGGCCAAGCATCAAATCTCTTTACTCTTTTCCTTTTAAAGTTAATTAACCTTAAATCTTTCTTTAAATGATGGAGTTTCCGAATCTCTAAATATCCTAGTCACTTTTTTTACTGTCTCTCTTAAAACTGGCCTACATTTAATAAAAATTTCTATATGATCTGAATAATTCAGTGTATGAGATTATTATTTTCAGTACAGATGGGTAGGAAGTAAATAGATGGATGGCTAGGTTAACATCGACGGATAGGTGATTAGATTAATGCCTTCCAAAAATATATTTGTTCAAACTGCGGAACGCAAAGTAGGAGTCACAGTGGACGTGATATTCATAGGTGGGATTTGGAGAACTCCACCCTCCAGCAAACTTCACTTCATCGAACCTTCCAAAAGCTTCTGGGAAAAGGAAGTGTGCCTCTCCCTTCTTAAGAAGCTGGTGTGAGTTGAGTCTGAATCTGGGTTCAGGGTCCATCCCTGCACTGACACCAGCAGAAATGTGAAAGCAACCTCAGTGGGTGTCTGCTTCCAGGAACCGTCTCAATATGAGAACTCAGAACGGCTTCTCGTGAGTGTAACACAGGCACCATGCTGGGGGAAATGCTTATGTCTAGTCCAGAAGCTTGATGTCTGAGGGGATGCAGAGTTTGCCACCCAAAATATGCCTTTGGAATACTGGTTATTTTTAAGAAAAGAAAGATTCTGGAAGGACCTTTGACCTTCCCCCTAACCGCCTGAAAGGATCAGGTTGAGGGCCTGCTCCAGGAAGGGTGCCTCATCACAGGTAACTGCAGTAATATGAACTGTCCAGAAGCTTGATGTCTGAGGGGATGCAGAGTTTGCCACCCAAAATATGCCTTTGGAATACTGGTTATTTTTAAGAAAAGAAAGATTCTGGAAGGACCTTTGACCTTCCCCCTAACCGCCTGAAAGGATCAGGTTGAGGGCCTGCTCCAGGAAGGGTGCCTCATCACAGGTAACTGCAGTGTAATATGAACTAGGCGTGATAGACAGGGAGGAGCCCAGCAAGGCCCTTCAATCAAAGTCCTCTGTGTCTCATTGTTGGAGGTCCGGGCAGACATTTGTTTACCAAACATTTGCTTTTCCGCCTCCACAGGAATTGTCTTCCTCCCCTGTGAAGTCACTGCCCACCCTCCTTCTTCGTAGCCCAAGACGGCATATAAGCCTCGACTGCCCGATCTGTCCTTGGGTCTCATATCCTTGTGGGACCCCGGACATACACACGTAAGACACGTGGTCACTTCCTCCTGTTGATCTGTCTCATGTTAATTTGATTCCAGCCAGAAGAACTGAGAAGGGCAGAAGAAAAGCCATCAGAAGTCAACTGCCGAGCCCTCTGGTGCGGCTCGCGCTCCGACGGATCTACATATGATGACTTATCACTTCTCGCTCCTGGGTCATTACATAACCTCTGAATCTCAGACTGTCAACTGTTAAAAGAGCTTTCCAGGTCTTAGGTAACCGGAGGAGAGCATAAGGCGATGCAAAATTAAACCTGTATCTCGGCCAGAAAGTTTTTATTTAGTCGAAGACTATTTCATGTTTTTCTTTCTTTGGGGTTTTCTTTACTATGTCACATTAAAATATACTTGACGTCTACTTTTGGAGCCAGAATTTTAAAGGGCATTTGTAGGTTTTCGTAGTATGGCTGGGAGTTATTTTCCAAATTAAAATCAGCAGATAAATAGTCCTCTTGTTACTATCCTTCAAGGATTCCAGTTTTCCTCATGAACAAAGCCAGGCTGTGGGACAGAACCTCAGCCTGGTGGTCCATCTCTGCAACTGCTGTGAAACAGTGCGGGTTACAGGTACGTCCCCGCCTCGAATGTAAAAGAGCTAAGAGGTTTTGGTTTGAAGAGTCTCAAATGCAGTGACTTCATGGCTGCAGAGCCGCTGACACTTTGCTTCCTAGTCTTGTTCCATTTTCCCATCACAACTAGCTTGTTATTGGAAAGGAAGGGGGCCGAGTCCTATTTTGTGTTGGTGAAGTACCGGGGACACCTGGGAGGGAGGGCGCACGATGGCCCCGTGGGCTGGAACACACAAGGAAAGAAGAGAAAGGGCTCCAGGAACCGGGTGATTCCAGGCAGCACGGAGAACTCTGAGAGCCCAGGTTCTCCACGGCGATGGTGATCACGGTGCACCCCAGACCAACGTCAGCGGCTTGTGAGAAATACGGATCCCGGGCTCCCCGCAGACTCACAGATTCAAAAACCCACATTTGAACGAAATCCCCTGGTAAACTCTATGCACATTAGAGTTTGAGATGCACTGGTAAAAGACCAAGAGCTTCAACCTTTTATGCCATAATGGCCCTGCCTTATTCAGGACTCAGCCACCCTAAGATGCACTTGGACTTAGGAAGTCCTTGGAACAGGGTTCATGATCACACAGGGTGAAGCGGTCCCTTATGCTATCCCTGTGCTGGCTGACAGCTTACCCTAATGACTCAGTCAAGGGATATTTAGCAAACGCCTATGAGCAAGGCACTAAGACCTGTGTTACGGAGGATACGTGCATTCTCTACACAGCCTTTACCCCTGGGACTGGGACAGGCCTGTCACTGAAACGGGCAATGATCCTGAGAGCATCCTGTTAGGCACTGACCCTCTGACACACGAGACCTTTTTGGACTACAAGTAGCAGCCAGGAGAAAGAGGCGTGTCGCTTTAATAAATGTGACATCTGACCAAATGTAAAATGCATGTCGTCACGTGGAGTTAGACCTGTTCTCCCGTCTCGCTCTTCCTCAGATGAATCAGCTTTAATTAAAACACGAGCCTGACGTTTCAACAGCAGCATCAGGAGCTCTCTGCTGCATAAACACAGCTTCGATTCTAAGCACAGCGCTGCGCGTGGATGGCTGGAAAGCTCTCACAGAAGACAGCGCGCATCACTTCAAGCTCATCCAGAGGAGTAAACTGTACCATTTACCGATGAATGTGACTGTCTTTTTAAAAAGCCAGGCGACAGCACCTTTTCTACCTGTTGGCCAAGCGTGATCTGCTCTCCTGTGAACCAACCAACAGCTACTGACCACTGAATGGCTACTGTGTAACACACACAGTGAAAACTATCAAAGTGGAAGAGACAAAACTGGTTCTCCAGACTTAGTCTAGACCAGGAGAAAAAGGGACGCGGGTGAAAACAGCAGTGGAGAGAGTGTAACGAGCACAGGAGTCACTCCGGACTCCACGGGGCATGGCAGGGGGCGCTGGGCGCTGGAGCACGACCTAAGAATCAGTAGCTGTCCTGCGAGAAACATTCCCGCAGCCATATTCGCATAGTGCTTTCCCCAAAAGAACATTCTCTTAGGACTCATATCGAAGATCTGATTCTAAATTTGTTAGTCTTATCTTACTAGGTATTAACCGTCTGGTAAAGGAAAGATCATTGCTGGATCGCTTAGCTAATGCTGCAGGAAGCATTGTCTATTTATCTGGCAAAATGCTAATGTGTTAGCGTCATCTAGTTCCCCTCCTGGATTTTTCTCCCTCCCGCTTTGGCTGAACAGGACTCTAGCTGAGAACAATAACGTGACACTGGGCGGCAACACCCCACTGTGTGCACACTGCGCCCCCAGGCCATGCTCCTCACACGCGGGCTTCACGAACGCGGCTGCAGACGGGTCACCCAGAAGAACAACTCCCATCTTTCCTCGGTTACAGCAGAGAAGGTACTCAAAATGAAAGAAGAAAGGAAAAAGAAGGCTGGGATTTGATTACCAGTTGGCTTATTCTTATTATTAGTAGTAATATGTTCTTTTGTTTACCCATCAACCTAACCTACTTGGGTGCTCAAGTGAAAATAAGGGGCATCCGACACTATGGCAAAGAATAATTGTCAAAAGGTTAAAAACATGATCTCATAAAAATGTAAAATGAACATGTGGCCAAAGATTTTATTCAACTCATTAGTTCATGAGGGAAATGGCAGAAGACTGGATTCAAATGAGAACTGGAAGAGCCAGGCATTTATAACAATTTAACAAAAGAATGGAAGAATAAGGCTTCGAGGTCAGGTGTAAAACTAGTCAGTGGCCCACGGGGCCAAAATCCACAGCCTCTGAGGCTCTTTCTCACTGGACAGGAATTATTTGCCTAACTGGACAGGAACCTAAAAATTAACCTCTGCTCCTACTGAGTTGTCCAATAACCCAGTCGAAGGCCAGGCAGTCACAGGTACAAGCCAGGCAGAGCGCTGGAAGAACACTCAGTAACTTCTCATGTCCATTCCAAGTTTTGAATAATTTTTCTGACGCTCAGAAGAAACTCTCAAAAGGTAGTGGCAAAGGCCCAACATCATACCAGAATAGTTTTCGGGTCTTTATAATGCAGATGACATTGTACTAATTATAAAAGAACACTGTTAGAGTAGGTATTCATTCTCTAGTTTGAGGAAACACGATTTGATTTGTATAATGACAAGACTCAGAGAAATAGGGCACAAAAATGTCCCAGTGAATAGCAATGAGCACAGAGGTCATGGCGACCTCAGCACCCTGGAACCCAGCTGAGAATCAAAGGGCATTTAAGTCCAATTTTGGATTTAATTCTAACAGTCGCTCATCTAGAGAATGCTGGGCACATAATCACACATCAGCAGCGAGATGCCATTAGAGAGAAATACCTCATCCACCAGCACCTGGGCCATTTAGTACGTTAGCGCTATAAATCTCTGAAGGCATCAGTGTCTTATACAGCAAAGTCCTATAAATTATCTATACATAAGTGTCACTTATCAAAAATCCCAGTTTTTCAATAATCTATGCTTAAGAAAATATGCAAATACATAATTCGAAAATACATTTATGAAAAGTACTTTCAAATCTAAAAGCACTGCTATGTGAAGAGCTAACAAGTCCATTCAAGACCTCGTATTGGATGAATACTACGTGCCAGACACCTTATGTGGCCCCGAGCTGTCCTAACAGGAATCAGATGCTGTTCCTGCTTTCCTAAAGCTTATAACATGTAGGGGAGATATCTTTGCTCAGATATTTAATACAGGAAAGTCTGAATGAAGTGGCAGTGTACAGGTGAGAACACACGGGAAAGGACAGGTGACTCAGACATGAGTTAGAGCAAATCAGAGAAGACTTTATGGAGGAAGGGACATTTGAGTTGGGCCTTGAAGGGCTCAATATTCATTTGAATGGAAAATTCTCTAAAAGCAATGACTGTAAATAAATGAAGGGTTGCTACAATATTTCTTCTCAAAATGACTCCAATTATGTAGAAAAAATATATGTGATACTATCGACAAACCGAATATATGTGATACTATGACAAACCGAGATATCAATATTAAGAAAAGCAGACCTATATTGTGGACAAGTCACAAAAGGAATAGAAAATGGCCAATGAGCATCCAAAATTATATGTGATCCTATAATAAGAAATGCAAAGTAAAATGAGATACCGTTTTGCACAGAGCAGAATGACAAAAATTAAAGAGAGGGAGGATATTCATGACTGGCAAATGCATAACCTAGATCGCTCACGTACAGTTACAAGGAATTTGCACTTGTATAACTGTTCTTTTATTTTTTTATTATTTTTTTTTTTAGGTGAGGCAACCCTTGGTTGACCTCACAGATTGCAAGGACCTTGTCAGCTTACAATCCCTTATTTTTAACTTTTTACGCCTACAGCACCCGGTCTTCCTAGGTGGTCTCCCATCCAAGTACTAACCAGGCCCGACTCTGCTGAGCTTGTTCCTTTATTTTTATTTTATTTTTCCCCTCCTCCCTCCATAACCTTTCTTTTAGAAATGCATTTCCACCGTGAAGAATTTATCCTATGAAAATATTTAGACCGTAGTGCAAAGATTACATCTATATGAATGTCCTCAAAACACTTAAAACAATTTTTAAAAGGAAAAAACAAAGAAAGAAATATCCAACAATCGAGGATTGCTTAAATTATGGATCCAGGAAATATCATGTGGCGTTAAAAACTGTAATCACATAAAATTTAATGGTGTAAAAAACATCACAAAATATTAAGTGAGAAAAAAGCCATTATAAAACTCTGTCAGCTGGTACGATCCCAGTTTTGATTTAAAAAACAAAAGAATAAGAGGATCTTTGTTTTTCCGTTTTTTCCCAGACTGTACCTTCGGGTCTCATCTCCCACATTTAACCTTCGTCTAGTTCTAAGTCAATACACTTTTTTCCTTACGCAGAACTCTGTAATCAACTAGCGAAACATTTATATTTTAAGTATTATAACGCTTAAGAATATGTGAAAGGATACATATGAATAAAGTTAATATAACTTTTAATTTTCTTCATTTTGTAAAATGCCTGCAATAAACAGGTATTACCTTAAAATCAGAGTATCAAAAAAAAATTACAAAAATGCAAAAAATGATTCTCCTTTAAGTAGCAATAACACTTCTAGGAATTTAGTCTGAAGAATTAATTATAGGTATACAGAAAAATGTTTGTATAAGCACTGTCTTAGGCCACGTTCCCCAGAAAAAAAGCAGGAGGCGGAGCCGACATGCTGATAACTTGTTGGGGCGGAGCAGAAGGGCACAGCCTGTGGGCACTGGGAGCCTGGCACAGCATCTCCACAGGCCAGCTGGTGCCACAGGAGTCCTCAGTGGGTTCATGGAAAGTGCTGCGTGGAGGAGCAGTCCACCCATGGGGAGGGAGAGAATCACCCACAGGACGCCTACATTACGAGTTGTCACCAGCCTCTCCAGGCAGTTACTGGGGAAGCCAGCGGGCAGGCACCCAGATGGCCCGTCACTGCCCTTGGCGCATGGGGGTCCCTGAGCTGGAGGCTGTGGCGGCAGCTGTGACTGGGTCTACAGCCACGGGATAGCACGAGCCGTTGCTGGTGTTGCTCGAGTGCAGAGGGCAAGTGGCTGAGGGGAGACCGTGTGTGTGTGTGTGTGTGTGAGAACTAGGCACGGCCATGCGGACTTCAGTTAGCAGAGTGTGACACAGCCCCTCGCACCACTCCCATCCAGTCACATCCCCCTAAGGTGTCCCATCTCCTATGAGAACAGGACGCCCTCACTTCACAGGAGGACATGAGAGCGTGACCCCAACGGGAGAGGCCAGTGGCCAGCCATCTCTGTGATGCAAACCAGGACGCAGCCTCTGCTGCTGTAGCTGGCTCTCGATTTTAACTCGAATTGGTCTTATTTCCTCTCCCACTGGTTATTCCAGATCGTCCTGCCTCAGCCAAGCATTCTGGCTGCTCTGGTTTGCTTGCCTGCTGGGGCCTGAGCCCGTCACTGCCCCTGCTCTTGCTGGGCCACGGCTGCTTCAAACGCTCATCTACCTGTAGCAGGCAGGCCTCACCAGAGCCTCACCTTACCAGAGAAAGTCCATCGCCTCATTTTACACGAGAAAGGCACACCTCTCACCCACACCTAATCTCATTATGATATGCTGCTCCTGGGTATAGAATCTTTTGAGGCACTCCCCTCCCTAACCCACTCCCCAACACACACACAAAGCGAGGTGGGGGCAGGAGTGGGGATCAATCTGAAACACTGGTGTCTGTGAGGGTTCCTTTAATCAAAGAAACAGAAACCCACAGCAGGGGTTCATGCTTCCCCTCTTTTTCATTAAGGGTGAGATATCTCCACTGGGTCAGTGGAGAAGACAGTTCTTTTAATGACCTCTCTAGCATCTTTGATGACCTAGAAAAATGCATAACTTCTGAAGAACACCACTGAGTAGAGGCATCAGTTAAAAATACTGAAGGCAGCAGAGGCTTACACTTCACATGAGCAATAAACTGGCAAGGTTTGGTGACCTTATATATCGACCTACCTACCCATCCATCTGCCCGCCCGATGATGAGCATGTTCCAGATCTGTAAACATCATTCTAGAAAACACCGACCCATTGCACGGCGCATTTTCAGAGCTCTGAATGTTGGGAACAGACTTACTCGGCACACTCACGTCACTTGCCTCTGTGGCGTATTTTGCGTCACTCCAAGAGCGAGGCGGGAGAATCCCCGTGCTGACTTCCGGCAGATGAACTTCCCCACCTCGAAGGAAAGAAACAGACACTCACAACTCACAGTAAGTGAATGTCTTATGTTAACGTTATAGTTTCACCAAGTTGAATTTTAAAGTCTGTATTTATTTTTAAACTGAGGCAACTTTTTTCTCATGCAACTGACTAATGCTGTTCATTTATTTAGTGCTACTATGCACTTATTATATTTAAAATTGATTTTCAGACCTTAATAAGAAATCCATTTCCAACACATTTTACTTTGTGTTACCCATTATTTATGAATTTTTGAATTATTTAGATTGTGGCCAATTGTGTTTTACCTTAATACTTAAAGCCTTAAGGTAACAGGAGAAAATAGTTGCTAATTTAAATGTCTGTGCATATTTTTGTTGCAGACAGATGTGATCAGGCCAAGAAAGTCAGTAAAGAAGTTTCAAATATACAAAGTATATTAAATCAAAATTCTGTAGAAGGGAATGGAAATAAAAATTTAAAAAACTAGTAATAATATACTATACAAGCTTTACTTTTTAATATGTATTTTTAATTTTAAAATTGTGGTCAAATATACGTAACATAAAATTTACCATCTTAATCTTTTTTTTTTTTATGCCTACAGCACCTGGTCTTCCTATGTGGTCTCCTACCCAAGTACTAACCAGGCCCAACCCTGCTTAGCTTCAAAGATCAGACGTTCAGGGTGGCATGGCCGTAGACGTAATCATTTTTAAATGTGCATTTTAGTGGTGTTAAGTACATTCACACTACTGTGCAACCAACCTCCAGAAGTCATCTTGCAAAACTGGAACTCTGTCCCTATTAAATAACTGCCCATGCCCACCCTCCAGCCCCTGGCAGCCACGCTTCTACTTTCTACTTTCATCATAAGTGGAATCATATAGTATTAATATAAGCTTTACTTTTGTATTTTAAAAAATGGGTGGTATCAAGTTGCTATGATATGTACATTTCATTGGATAAATTTACTAAATGTTTTATACTGAAATGTTAATATGTCAGAAATCAAACCTTTTACCAATATCTGAATGTTGATTCAAAAGATGTAAGGTGATACATAATTTTCAAATTTCCTTTAGGGAGTATATAGTTAGAAAAGAAGCCCAATTGTCCTAATCTGGTCTTTTTGTTTTATACGGAAGAGATGAAATGATCTCCATAGTCACAGACTTAGTTGGCTGGAGTGGGTCAGAAAGCATCTCAGACTCCTGACACCTGAGATCTCCTTCCAATCACAGATCCTGTTGTCCATACATTTTACATTTTTCAATTTTAAACATACAATTCACATATAATCTTATGTGCAATTATTCTTGTATAGTCAAGAATCCTTTGAAATAAAAAAAATGCCCTATATCTCTGTTTCTACAGTGAACCCGCATTTGGGGACACAGTAAGATGAAGCGTCTCACCCTGTAAGGGACTGGTGCAGCAATAAGGACTGATAGAGGCCGGGGAGGCCTCGGAGGTCATCTAGTCAGAAGAATACAGAAGAATGAACTAAGGCGCAATGAACAAAACTGCCCTCAAAGAGCCTTCTGGAAATTCTGAACCATATTTGAAATGTAAAGACATGAATTATGTGACTACCAATAAATATTTCCTAATCTTTTAAAAGAGATCCTTTAAGAAACTTCAAAATAAATTAATGGAATCTAATAATTTAAAGCTCAAGTGCTGTTATTTCTACAAGATCTTGGATTATATGTTCATTTGTTCATTGGAAGAAAAATCACATTTTCATTTCTTATATTTTATTTATGTTAGAGAAGGCACTTCAATATTAATTCAAATATCTATCCATTAAATGCAAAAATGTTAATGTAATATTAAAAATGAAATTTAAATGGAAGCAAGGGAATATCACATTAAGGTTCCCATGGCAACTCTCACTACACTTTTCGGCTTCTGAATTGTAATACGGTCATTTATTACAGGCTCATACAAAATACGATTTTGAAGATGTATAGGTTAATTCATGTCAATTCAAGACTTCAGTTGCAACGTAATAGAATACAACATAATATAATACATTGGGCTAAGAATACCCTAAATATTAATCCATATTCTTAATTTAGACATATCTACATAAAACAGATGCAAACTTCCCAAATTGAATGATTTGTTAGCACTCACACAAATCATACCATTTGCAGTTCCCATCATGGCTGAAATCTGAACCTTATGTTATTGACATACTAATATAAGTACGGCCAAGTGCCTCTCTAGTTTAACAAGAGTTTGAAATTGCAGATTACAAATTTCGCCAGATGGAAATTCATTATCAAACAAGTCAAAAGTCCAGGAACTGAGTTATGCAAGCGACGAGACGTTTCTGCCCAACGTCTTTGTCTCCGGCTCTTTTTGCTACGACCTTCGGCAGTATATATTTACGTACTGAAAACTGAAAAAAGCAAACATCCTTTAACCAAGCAACATCTCTTTATTTATCTAAGGAAGGAATTGGACTACATAAAGCTATATGTATGAGAATTTAAAAGAAAATATAATCTAAACATCCAACAGGGGTGGTGGAAGCGGACTACGGTATAGAGAGCTTTGGGAATGATTAGGTCAGTGTATTCTGATGTGGAAGGGTGTCCACAGCACATTAAGGACACAAAGCAAGTATAAAACAGTATGGACAGTAAGCGGAGGGAAAAAAAAGAACAAAGCAAAACAAAAAGGCAAAACACCACCTGAAAAAAACGTGTGTATGTGTGTAGAGAATAGTCTAGAATGATAGACTCCAAATGCTACCGGGAGAGATCTCTGGACGGTAGGATGATGGCTGACTTATTTCTTTAGTTTATTTTTCCCAACGAGTGGCTATAATTAGAAAATCAGGTCTAAGACATACACAAATTATGGAATACCTGTTGTTACAGGTGTGAAGATATTTATATTCTCCCCCACTGAAAGTAGGGGTATAAATTGGTATAAACCTTCTTTTGATAACGTGATAAGGTGAGGAAGTTGCAGCAAATGTAATTCTAAAATCTATTTATTAAAACTAAACATGGAAATTTGAAGTCACTTAAATATCAAGAATTAGTTAAATCATTACATATCTGTGAGGGAATACGCTACAGCCATTAGGTATCACATTGTAGGATATTTCTCTGGGAGATACTATCGATAATGTCGGGTCAGGACGCTGCTAAGCTGCCATAGAAAAGCCTGAATCAGCTTAAACTATAACGTTTCTGGATAACCACGGCCGTTGAACATACCCATGAACCTCTAATTCTTCCTGAAACCTGACAGAAGAAGTGGGAAAAGTACAAACCCATAAACACAAAGAAAGGGGGAGAGGAAACAATAGCGACATAATTTTTGAAGCTAGAAAGCTGGTGGATGGGGTGGGTCCGTGGACCAACGAGAAGAGCAGCTCAGCAACAGGCTGACTTACCCATCAGAACTCAGAAAATGCTAAAGGGCTGGGCACGTCTGGACAGCGAGGATGGAGTGAAAGAATTTACACGAGAAAAGAGAACCCAGGCCCCCTAAGAAACCAAACCTCACCTGCAGTGTTGAGAGACTAGTGTCTACACACCCAGATATCAAACGTTTACAAAACGCTGTGGCCAAAGCACCCAATTCATATGTTTGTGTGTGTTATGATTATTGTAATATGAGTTACAAGGTATGTTAAAATGAACTTTAATGAATTGATTGGAAAACTCCCAAATCTTTCGGCTGCCCCCTTCCTCTTCTTTCTAATTTTTACAGGTTTAGGCTTGCTTTGTTTTGAATCTTATTTTAAAAAGAATCTCCACATATAAAATGATAAGTGACTATTCATAGCAGCGTTGTTCATCATAGCGCCGAACTGGACACAAACCAAATGTCTGTCAGCCGATGAATGGATTTTTAAGGAATATATTCCCATAACCGAATATTATATGACAATAAAAAAGGAATAAAGTACTGACACATGCTGCAACATGGAAGGATCTTGAAAACATTATGCTAAATGAAAGCCAGTCACAGAGGACCACACATTGTATGATTCCATTTATATCCAATGTCCAAAACAGGCCAATGCACAGAGACAGAAAGCAGGTTAGCGTTTGCTGGGAGCTGGGGAGGGGGTTACGGAGAGTGACTGCAAACGGGTACAGGCTTTCTTTTGGGGATGGAAATTTTCTGAAATAGTCGCACAATTCTGAATATACAAAAACCTCAAGTGTGTATTTTCAAGGGGTGAATTTTATGGTATGTGAATTATATCTCAACAAAGCTATCAAAAAAAGGTGTCACGATGAATGTATTCTTTGACAATCTTTGAAGAAAACCCCACATCGTTTCTAAGATGCATCTCGCAGTAGTGCCTTCGTCTTTAATGCTGTCGAGTGCTTCTCTGTATGAATATACCACGTTTGTCCACTCTATGGAAAACGGGTGTTGTAGTTGATTCTGGCTTTTGCTGTTACAAACAATGCTATTATAAATATGTTCGTACATCTCTCCTGATGCATATAAGCAAGAATTTCTCAAAGACACACACCGACCGGTTTAAAGGTGCACGTGTGGTTAACGCCATGAACTAACCCCAAACCCGTTTCCCAGTGCTGTAGCGCTGTGGTTCCCTCCGGCCTCCAGGGCTGAGCCAAAGTTCACTCTGTTACGCGTCTTCTTCAGTACCCCTGGAACTGTCCCCCTCTAAGGTGCTGTCATCCACATCATTTCGACATTTTATTGAGATCTGAATTTGTATTTCCAATTGCAGTGAGATCGAACCTCATTGCAGGATTTCTCTCCATTCCTGTTTCTTCTGTGAAATGCCTCGAATGCTGTGCCCATTTTTCTATCTGTTCATTTTTCCTTATTGATTTGTATGTATAAATATACACATATAAAAATATATATGTGCATTATCTAATTTTAGGGTTTGTTTTGGATATTAAACATTTGTTCACATGAACTGCAAATACACTTTCAGTTTGCAACTTTTCACTTTATTTACTGTATCTTTTGGTGAATAAAAATTCAAAGTTTTAATGTCAATTTTTTTCCCATTATGATTATTGCTTTTGGTGTCTGTTTGTAGTACTTCTCTACCCTAAAGTCACAAATAAATTCTCACATGCAGTCTTCTGTAGTTTTTAAGGTTTTGCTTTTACATTTATGTCTTAAACCAGAGAAATACATTTTTAAAAATACATGTTGAGGAAAGCTAGTTGCAGATTTTCCACCTGTACTGCTGTCCGTCTTCGCTGCAATGATTTGAACGTTCGTCCTGTCCACGATTCGCTACTTCTGGCATGTAGGAAGCTCTGCACGTGCGGGTTTGTGCTGGGGCTCTGGTCTGTTCTGTCAATCCTTCTACCAATCACATAGCGTCTTCATCACTGTAGGTACACAGCTCCCCACGTAACAGGTGAGTCCGCGCCTCGGTCTGTGAGAGCGCAGAGCAGCCTTGGAGGTGCGTTGCTCGGGTCTCCCGTTGAGAGCAAGTCTGCCGCAGCGGGTGCAGTCGCCCGGCAGCCTCCAGCTTCACTTCACCTTCTGCACCTGCTGTAGCATGTGAGTGGAGGCCACGCTCTGTCCAGGCAGCGGCCAGTGTCCAGGCGAGGCCTGGCCACCTCTGCCCAAGGGGGAACCTCTAGCCTTTGCACTGGAGCCCTGCTGGTCAGGCCGAGATTTTCTCTTAGCTGTGCTGCCAGTCCGAGGTGCTCCGGGCCAATCCTCCCTCCTTCCTCCGTCTTCACGTCAGACCTGCATCACAGTCTGAAGGCTTTCCCTGACGAATCCCGCGCCCTCTCTCACATCTGACACTTCTAACCTCCTGGAAGATCTGAGCTGCTACAAAGGTCTTGGCTACTACTCTTGGTTCCTTGCTCTATTAAATTTAAGACTCAGATTGCCAAGTGGCAACTTGAAGCAAAACAAAAATATATTTTTGGGATTTTTAACTTTTTCTGCATTGTCGATATCATCTTAACTTTTTCTCCTTTAATCTAGTTTTTGTGGCAAATTACACTGATTGATTTTCTAATGCTAAAGCAACCTGTGCTCCTGGGACAAATCCAACATGGCTATGATGTAGTATCCTGTTTAGGTTTTGTTGAATTGCTGACATTTTTGCATATATATTCCTCAGTAAAAATGGCTTATAATGTCCCTTCTTATAATGCCTCTACCCAATTTTAGCATCAAAGCGTTAGTAGCCCGATAAAATGAAGTCTCATCCTCTTTTTCTATTCACTGAAAGAGTTCATGTCAAGTTCTTTTTTCGCTGTTTGATGGAACTCATTGGTGAAGCCATCACAGCCCGCAACTTTTTTAGATCTTAAATTTCTGATTCAATTTCTTTAATAGGGTTGGCTTTAGCTCAAGTGTTTACTTCATCATTATGGCATACTAGTAGTCCGTAACGATTTCTTTAATAGTTACAAACTATCCAGGTTTTTTAAATGCCTTTTCTGCTGGTTTTAATAAACTCTAATTTTCTCTTAATTTGCTCACTTTATCATTTTTCAAAAATTTAGGGCATAAAGCTATTCTTAAAATCTTTTAAAGATCGGTACAATCTGTAATGGTGTCTCTTTTTTCGTTTCTGAATTTGGTCATTTGGCCTTTTTTTCTTTTGTCTTCATATAGCCAGGGGGTTATTGATTTTATTAGCTATTTCAAAGAACCAACAATTGGTTGTCTTGTTTTCCATTTTATTAATTTACGCTTTTATTATTAAATTCTTCTATTTAGGGAGGGGGGGTTAAATTTGCTCATTACCTTTAAGTAAATTCTTACTTAGCTCATTTTTTTTAGCCTTCTGTTTTATCTAATAATATAAGGGTTTAAGGATATGAATTTCCCCTATGCATTGTTTTAACCATACTCAAATTCGATATTTCATTAGAGTTCAAAAGATTTTCTAATTTCCATTGTGATAGCTTTAATCCTTGTTTCGTTTTGAAGTTTTTCCTTCTGAAATATGTAGATTTTTTTTTTTTTTACTGATTTCTGGTTTAATTGTATTGTCACTGGAAAACTTACTGTGATTTCGATCCATTTGTTGACACAGCTTTATGGCCCAGTTTACGGTGACTAAAAAATGTTATAAGCATGCTAGAAAATCATGTATTCTGCACTTGATGAGTGGTGTGATGTTTGTTGATTATGCTGTCTATCTTCAGTATCCTTACTAATTTTGTTTACTTCTATCAACTACTCAGGTGTTAAATCTTCAACCATGATTCTGAACTTATCTATTCTGCTTATATTTCCGTAAACTTTATATCATCCTGGTGCACTGAAAGTTTTATCAATTGTTTTTGATCTTTACTATTAGTAAAAATACCTCTGGCTTCTTAATATCTTGTCTGATACTATTACACATATGCTAGCCTTCTCTTGATGTTTAATGGACCTTTTTTCATTTTAATTTTTCAATTAGAGTTGGCATTCAATATTTTTTATATTAGACTTTTTTCATCTCCTTAATATCATTTCCTGTATTATGTCTAGATGTCTCTTTAAAATAGCATCTTATCATGTCCTTTCAATGTGTCCTGCTTGTATTACATTCTTTTTTCTCTTTAGATTTAAAAAATCATCTCATTTTCTTTTTATTTACTTTAAAGTTATACCTCTTGTTTCTATTCTTTAGTTATTCTAGAAATCATAAGATGCAACCTCTTTATCAATGACTAATGTTAACAGATACCTTTTCTTCTCCCAGACAACGTAAGGACCTTAGAAGAGCAGTCCCCAACCTTCCTGGCACCAGGGACCGGTGCTCCTATGAGAACCTAATGCCTGATGATCTGAGGCGGAGCTGAGGTGGTGATGCCAGTGCTGGGGAGCAGATACAGATGAAGCTTTGCTCCCTCGCCCACCGATCACCTCCTGCCGGAGCAGCTGCAGATACAGATGAAGCTTTGCTCCCTCGCCCACCAATCACCTCCTGCCATGCGGCCCCATTCCTAACAGGCCACGGACCGGTACTGGCTGCAGGATGGGGTTTGGGGACCCCTGCAAAACACTTACTCCGTTTACCTACATTCCCAACTCATGTTGTTCTTCCCATGTATTCTAAATCTGTACCAGCTGTATTTGTGGGTGTCTGTTTGGTGGGGCGGGTCATTTGTTTCTGCAGCTTTTCACTCAGAGACTGGTCATTTTGTGAGTCAGGTTACCTTAGAATGTTATTTTGGACACTGCATTTGAAAATTCACTTTTAGAAATAATTTGAGGCCTAGGATGATATTGTCATCCTCCAGAGATTGTTTTGGTAGAGACATGGGGACACCAAAAGTCTGAGATCACTTTACATAATACACCCGTCACTCAGATTTAAGTCATCGATGTTTTGCCATTCCTATTTCAGCTATACTTACCACTTCCAAAAAATTTTAAATACATTTTTTAAATGAGTTTTTAAGGCTTGTGATTTTCTGAGCCACCCACATAAGGAGAGGCCAAGCTACCATCTGTGCAAGGGCTGGTTTACTTCAGCTGCACCCTTAACACTAAGGCACCACCATTCAGGGTCCTGGTGAAAGTGGTTTACTAACAGTGACACCAAGAAAAGCATGCTCTCTGCTGTGACACGTGGATTTCCTTTCTTTTCTGTATCTTGACCTAGTAATTCTTCATTAGCTGGTTAGCTCTTTGACACTTCAAATATTTGTATTTTATTCAGTTCTTTTGTTTGTTTTTACTTTTACCGGCTGAGTTTGTTTAAATTACATATCCTGTTATTACTGGAAGTCCCCCTAAATGACTGTGGGGAGAGTTCAAATTACTGATTCAAGTCTTGTAATGATTATAGTATTTTCATTTTCTATTTCATTAGATCATTTTGGTAAGATATGTTCATTGTCTCAGTTTTCAAATTTATTGATATAAGGTTAATTTTTTTTTCTCAAATCTGTTTCATTTATAATTATGTCCTCTTGGTCATTCTTAAAACTGTTTATTTGAGCTCTTTCTCTTCTTGATCACTGGTTTTGCTGTTCCTATTTCGTTTTCTATTTCATTAATTTCTACTCTGTTTTTCTGTCTTTTGAGTTTGTTTTTCTAACTTAAGTTATATGTTGGCACTTTCCCATTTCAAATATGATTTCTTATTTGACCTACTGATTATTTAGAAATTTAAATTTTTTCTAAATTTAGAACCTTTTTAGTTATCCTTTTTGTTGTTGTCTTCTGGTCAAGGGAAATAATTTCCATGGTATTGATTCTTTGAAATTTGATGTTTTTTCATAGCATGTGATCAATTTTCATAAATTTTCCTTTTGTGTTTAAAGAGTATGGATTCTTATTCCATATGCAGAGTTCTACATATGTTCATTAGATCATGTTTGTTCTGACTAGGTCTTTAACTGATTTTAACTACTTGGTCTCCCAGGTTTATTAAAATATCTACCACAATGGTAACGTGGTCAAATGCTCTGTGTAGCTCTCTAAATTTTTGCTTTATATTTTTTGAAATTATCTTACTAAGGACGTATAAACTTAAAGGATGAATCAAACCTTTGATCACTGTGTGGCGATCTTTGTTCAAACAGAATATATTACTATAAAGTCCACTTACACAGCTACAGGAGCTTCTTTTGGGTATCTCTCTGGCATCTCTTGGCTCGCAAAATTTCTGTATCTTTGTTTTAGATGCATTTCTGTAAAAAGCATATAGTAGATTCTGAAAAATCTAATGACCCAAGACTTTTTGCAGGAGCTCAATCTATTTACAATTGGAATTATCTCTACCATATTAAGTGCTTATCTGTCCCGTCCACTTTCTCTCCTGTGTCTTCGTTCTTTTCTTTTTTTTTTTTTTTCCGTATTTCCCTTTTGCCTCCTTAACATATAGTACTGGTACGTGCACTGTTTCTTTTAAAGGCAAGTTCATACTTAATCAAGTCTAAAGTTGGTCCAATCTTTACTCTTTTTCAGAATAATACAAGATCATTAGACTGATTATCATTTCAAGTATCAACCTTAAAGCATCAGACTCATAGCGAATTGGTTATCTAGAATTTTTACTTTATATTGTTTTCCTCCAGCAAATTAGACATTATTGTTTTATATTATCAATATTTCTTTAGGTTTACTCAAATACTTACTATTTTGTTTACTATTACTTCTTACATCGCAGACGTTCTGGGATAATTTTCCTCTACCTTGAAGTATATCTTTTAGAAGTTCCTTTAGTGAGGCAGTTTTGGTGATAAATTCTCCATTTTTTTTCCATCAGAAAACGTCTTAATTTCACCCTCATTCTTAGATAATCCATAGAGCAGAGCAGTCTGAATCAAAAATTTTGGAATGGTATTAATAATACAGCATTTGATAATTAAAAGCTGAAAACTTCATACATACAAAGAAGTGATAAGGTAAGCACTACCTTAATTTTGTGTTGCATTTATCAAATGAGTGTCTGAAATACCTTTCATACGCATTTTCAACTAGATTCTCACAATTATCCTGAAAAGTTTAAGAAAAGCATTTTATGATACCCATTTCTTCTTTTTAATAGTCAAATAGGTTAAATTTTCTAAGATTTGTAATCACTCTCATTATTCTTTTGGTTTTATCCAGCTTCCCTGCTATCTGCTACTACGTAACTTAGGGTGTGCTGCTTCAGTCTTTCTTGGTAAGCCTGATTCCTTTCACGAGTATTAAAATTTCTGTAGTGTTCAAGAAATCCCATTGGTATAATTTTTAGTTTAAAAGAATTTTTTATTAACCAGGATTCTTAATCCCTTCCAGCATGTCAGATAACAAATCTTTTTAAGATAACCAAGTCTTTGGTC
Source organism: Pteropus alecto (assembly GCF_000325575.1). Lineage (NCBI taxonomy): Eukaryota > Metazoa > Chordata > Mammalia > Chiroptera > Pteropodidae > Pteropus > Pteropus alecto. The sequence goes on along the minus strand of NW_006442110.1, from coordinate 650,887 downwards.
TGACACATTAATATATAATTGATCATTTAAGTTAATATAAAAGTTCATTATTTTTTAATCATGTTCCAGAAGAATAAGTTATAAATCTGTGAATAACAGTCCATTAAATTAACAGTTCACTTCTACAGAGGAGAAATGAAAAATCCTGTCATATCCAAGGCTAAAATTCTGCTAAGAGTTGCAAAGTTTTCATATGTCTGTAACACATACACACACACACACACACTCACACACACACTCACGGCAGAGCTTGATAGGAAAGGTAACTGAATTGTCATATCTTTTCTTAACAGCTAAAAGAAGTACTCTAGAGTAGAGCAAAAGACTTTCAATCTTAATGATCATACTCTCTTATTAGGGGGAAAAATAAGTATATTCTCCCAAAATACATATATTTACAAATTATGCATGACATGTATTGTACATAAGAAAATATACAAAAATATACATTGAAAAAGGATGAACTATTGATAAATATCTACTATTTTAAATCATATTAATGGCCAAACATGATTTACTGAGGGCACGTAGGTGCGTGGATGTTTCGTGATGTGATCCAGTGTAATTTAACCTGATTACCAACTGGACTGCCATCATTTTTAAGTATCTCACAATGTGGCTGCAGAGCAAATGGTGGGCCTAGAAGGGCTGTCAGTCTGATGACTTTTTAGTGCCTGCTGACAGTTTGCTGCCCCCTCACCCTGTAACAAAAAATAGTTCCTAGACAGGATTTGTCATTCATTAGGGAGACAATCCCAGGAGGCCCCCTAAGAGAGTGGGGAAGTGAGGGGGAAGGATGGAAGGCAATAAACAGTATGTTAATGAACAGATTATTGCTTTCAGCAACTGGGAATCAATCCTACTGGGGCCACTCTGAGAAATAACTCTGTGTCTTCTTCTGAGGAATGAGAAAGCTAGAGTATTTACAACCCAGTCCTGACCTTCACTGGTTAAGGATGGCCCATCCTGGCCCGCACACAGGACACCTTCAGAAGACCTCGGGTTTGGTAAACTTTAGGTGAGCTACAGGAGGCAGATGTAGCATATGCTACATTTGTAATGCCTGCATTATAAAGATTATCTTCAATCTTGGTTTCTTTGCAGGATTCTTTTTAAGACCATAAGAGAATATTTGTTATATGAGTAAATCTGGAGTTGACAGCTTTAACAGGTAACATAAATGAACACACCCACAAGAATGCCACTGTCAAGTCTTCCCACTTTCCCCACAAACGTGTGACAGAAGACAACATGGCATGCAGACTGAATGAGCGCCAGGGTCAATCTGAATATCAAATGCTGATATAATCTTTTCGTGGATTCGAACGTATAAACAGAAATTCTAACGCTGTCCTCCACCACAGCACAGCACCTCTGTGCCCTGTGCGCTGCGTGCTCCCCGTTCTGGCCATCGCTGGGTCAAAGCACACCAAGCCTCGTCCAACTCTCAGCTGGAAACGATTCACTTCAGAGAGTGTGCAGACTACTCTAAATGAGTGAGAAAATGCCAGTAACCTACTGTTCTAATATACTTTTAGTTTTAGCATCTATCAATTAGCAGGGAGGTGACAGCAATTTCAAAACACTCTTCAAAGAATTCCTTGAATGGGTATCTCAATTCCCTGTGTTTTGAAAATTATACAGAAACCCAACTGTAATGCAACTCCATCCTGGAATTCAGTGTAACTAACTCAGATTAAAATGCTCTGACTTTCCATAATTCTTCGTGTGAAAGGCAAACGGGCAGGTTCCTTGTTTTCATCCCCTTTATAGAAACAACCGCTCTACAGAAATACTGTCCCCAGTCACAGCTTCCTACAGGAGCTACGTAGGAGAACCTGGAAATGCACTGAAACTTCTTTAAGCAGTAAGTATGTCACTGAGTCACGGAAATGTGGTGCGAAGTTATAAAAGTCTATTTTATTTGGGCTGAAATATGTAGATTATTTATTTAGTTTTAAACAAGCTTA
>NW_006442110.1:628544-645641 GCF_000325575.1 Pteropus alecto | reverse complement strand
GGGCAGGTTCCTTGTTTTCATCCCCTTTATAGAAACAATCGCTCTACAGAAATACTGTCCCCAGTCACAGCTTCCTACAGGAGCTACGTAGGAGAACCTGGAAATGCACTGAAACTTCTTTAAGCAGTAAGTATGTCACTGAGTCACGGAAATGTGCGAAGTTATAAAAGTCTATTTTATTTGGGCTGAAATATGTATATTATTTATTTAGTTTTAAAACAAGCTTATTATACAGTTTAATTGTTAATGTCACTTTGATTAACTTTCAATGACCTAGGAACAGAATATTCTGAGGTTTTACTGTACTACTTCATAAGAAATCCATTTTGTGTGGAAATACTGGTTTGTCAATTCCCTTAGTTTAAAATTTCATAACCGAATCACTTTAGCCTATTAAAGACTTTTTAAACTGACATAATATCCTACAAGACTATTCCGATACGTATCAACAAAACTGAACCCCGCTTTCTCCAATAATAAAAGAATGTTTTTTTAAACTGTTACTTTTTAAATGACGTGAGACTAAAGAAAACTGGTTCCTGGGTCCCGAATCATCTCTGGAGAAGAACACTCTGCGCTGCACCGCCTGCTGCCATGCCAGGCAGAGGTAGGGCCGGAAGTCCGCAGCGGCAGCGGTAGCGCCAGCGCCAGCGCAGGCGCCCAGGAGGCTGAAGGCGGAGGAAGGCCCGGCCGCCGCATGCGAGGTCTTCTGCATCAGACTCTGCGTCGTGGCAAAGAGAACCAAGCGATACTCACGCACGACTTTCTCTAAGAAATGAGAACACTTCTTCAGCGTGGACTCCTGTGCGCTAACGCTTTCTCCTCCGTTGGCACGGTCTATCCAGTAGAAGGCGGACAGGCTGTCCAAGATCAGAAGGCACAGGGAGGGGTGGCCGCAGAACACGGTCTCTAGTGAGTAAAGTGTGAGAAGTAACTGGGTGCTGCTACTGCAGTGCACCAAAAACAATCTTCCAAGGCAGTGTGTTATTACTTCTTCAGAACTTTGGGACAGTCTGTGCTCAAGAATCGTGACAAGTCGAAGCATATCAAAGTGGTAATCTGTATCAATAAACATGACTTCTACTTCCAGTCCACCTTCTGATTTTGGAAGTATACATCGTGCTGTTAAATGATACAGCATTTCAGTTTTTCCTGTTCCTTCTGGACCATGAAATTCAAGAATCTCACCTGTGTAAAATTTAAAAATGTCAGTCAAAATGCATCAGCACAATAATACTAGGCTACAAAGTGAAAAGTCTGCAACTGCAAAAGTGTTGAAAGCCATTTACTGGAATGTAAAAAAAAAAATAACCAAATCTATTTGCCATAAGCAAATATACATAAATAAGGAAATTAAAAGTAAGTCATTAAATTTCACCTCTGAGAAAGAAGTCAGTTACTAATTAACATCAAAGAAATTTGAAAAAGTGAATGACAACGTTGATCGGGGCCTAAGGGAATCACCTGGGATGAGCGTGCGTGCGCTCACACTCACACTCACACCGGTGCTACAGGAGAGTTAAGACTGAAGTGCCACAGATCTAGGGCCTTTCAAAACTCTATTGATTACTATGGTGCACACTATTTCTGGTAACTGATCACCCAATGTCCATTCTCTCCTTTTTCCTGACATGTAAATCCAATTGGAGAAGGTGACGTGCTCAATCTAAAAATTGTTTTTCTCAGTCTCCTTTGCAAAGAAGACTCACCAGGTTTCCTAGCTGTCAACAATGAGACACACACAGATGTCTGGTGGGATTTCTAAGTTTTGCTTTCTGGCTGCAGGTGTCACTGCTCTGCCACTTCCTTCTCTGGCAGTCAAGCAGCTACCTTGAAACAAGAAGGAAGAAAGGTGGCCCCTAAGGAGGGTGGGGCAGAGAACAAGAGGAACCCAGGATTTGGATCCCAATATGGCATCCAGGACCAGCCATGCACGGCCTGCCTCGAGACCGCTCTTGACATGAGGAAAATGAGCCTCTATCTGGTGAGCCACCGGGCTGGACTTCTCTTACAGGCACGTCTACACGTTTCCAAACTGCCTTCGCTTACTCTTTGCTATATGAATCTCTCTTGAAACTGTCCAGTCAGGATGACATCTGCATGCGAATTCTTCTCCTGGCATTATAAATCAAAGTCAACTACTCTGCACTTTGAAGACGCCAAATCTCCTATATAGGTTCCAATTACTCTCGTTCATCCAGGAAAGCACAAATTAAACACCCGGGGAAACTGTCTTGCCTCCAGAGCTGTTCAATATTCGCTCTCAACAATGGCCTTCCAATTCTTGCTTAAACTATTGCCATTTAATTTATGGCCGAACTACAAAACTGAAAACACCATGTTAGAAGTGCAAATTCTTAGGTCCCAGACACATGACATAGTCTGAGAATCCAGTTACTTTATTTCCTAATATTACTAATAAACCATTATATGTTGGAACATTCACAAATAATGCGTAAGAAATCTAGCAAGTTGCCATCCCACACCATATTTAGGTAGTATAAAACTTCAGCTAGTTTCTTCTACAATCTCACATACAATTTGCGATTCAAAATTTACATTAAAGAGACTCCCTAACCCCCTCAAAAAGATTCCAGCTTCAAGGAGTGAAACTATTTTCACATTAACAATTGTTCATAGGTGCTCTTATTAAAAGTTAACATAGTGACTAAAACTATTCAACGTAGACGTTCAGTTTTCTCTCTCCTACTGTTATTACTGAGGAGCTAAGCTGCCCCCAGATAAGTCTTTTACTGCCTTATATTATAGAAGGAGCATAAATTACATGTACTGGATGAAGAAACGTTGACAGAATATTAATGGTAGTGAAGGAAAGTTGAAAACAGTTTAGCAAGATTAAGCTGAAGTGGTTTGTAAGACACAATGAAGGGACCACACGGAAACTGCTCCAAATGCTCCCTCTCTGCTCCCCAGAAAAGCAGGCAGAAGAGGCTGATCAGCAGCAGTCGACCTTCCTACAGCACTTTACACACGAAAAGGGGCTTCTTCACACCTCACCTGATCCTAACAACGCAGAGGTAAGAGAAGCAAACTTTACCATCTTCCGCGGTCACACTCATCCTGCTATGTAATTCTGACTTCTGACTTGGTTATGTCTCTTGTCAGCGGCCCTAAGGTTGGGACTTGAATGCCACATTCCGAGCACAAAACAAAGTTATCTTCTGAATGCACTTCATCAGATTACTTTCTTAAGAACTTCTTGAGAGACAACTAGAGAATGAACAGCGAAGTCCTGACTTGGTGAAGGTTCAAGGTTTGTGGAGTTTTGAAAGGAAGCAGATCTGGTAAGGAGTCACAGGCAGGAAGTTGGGGGGGCCTTTGGTTGGCAGAGTCCAGCAAGTGTGAATGCCCAGGAGCAAGGCCTGGAACAAGGGACTAAAACAGAAGATGAAGCAAGAACAGGAATAAACTGTCCAGTGCTACTCTAGCCCCCCACCTGCTGTCCATCCCCCCAAGTTGTGCTGAGACTTAGCTGCTGTCAGGCCGTCAGCCCCCCTCAGATTCAGAAGGCAAGGGTAGTGATTTAGAAGTTCTTCTCACATACATAATACATAAGCAACGTAAGGGTTTTTAATTCACAAATTCACATAAATATCCTAACATGAATTTAGCTTTCAAAATGGTATGCTGAAATGTAGCTCTAGGAGTCACAAAATAAAAATGTCCTATGGCCACAAAAATTTAAGATTCAAGACAATAATTAGAGGCTGGATACAAAAATCTGGGAGAAAGCTACACAGAAATAGAGAACAGAAACTTTTCGGTAGGTGAGAATAACCTTCAAATTAAAAATGGAAGGGCAAACACTCCATTCTTGGGATACCACTATAGTTAGAGAAGTCAGATGAAACAAAAACTGAACAGAAAAGTCAGAAGGGAAAACAACAGAGTACAAATGAGGTTTCAAGAAAATGAAATAGTACTAAATAGTACTAAATGCAGCAGAAAAGTTCTAAAAACAAAAAATGGCAGGGGAGAGGTAGGAAACAGATCTCTCACTGGATAGTGACCTAACAGCAGTAAATGTGTAGTTTGCAAAAGCACATTTCATATAAGTATTATTTTATGAACCAAACTTCAAAAACTGAGATACCAGCAGACTGAAAAGGCACTGCAGGGAGCAGTCACTGCTTTTAGAGTAACATCAAAGATCACCCAGCTTCTAGGAAGTCGGGGAATGCACAAGGAATTAAAAAAAAAATACAATGGTTTATACTCATTTAAAAAGTAAAAAAAAAAAGAAAAAATTCAATAGCAGTTCTATGAAGCTGAAGATTTAAATGAAGATAATTTAAGAAAAATGTACCATATCCCGAGGTGTAAGGGAGGGGAGTCCACAGGGATAAAAACACAGGGCCCTGGTGAGAGGGTAACTGTGAGGTATATCTGGAATTCTCAGAATAGGGAAAAAATGAAAATTTTGCCAAATGTTTTCTTGGAGAGGGGTGGTGCTCATAAACGCCCTTCCGTGTAATGAGAAGGAATAACTCTGTGAGCACTCTCCTACCAGCGGACGCGGGTTTCTAAAACACCACACACTAAGAAATAGCTGCTGGACCATATGGATTCCTGAGATCTTTGGTTCCGCACGAATGCAACTGAGGCCAAGTCGAAGGTTAAGGCCTTGGTTAAGAGGTTATCAGGTATATAAAACACTCTTCTCCTTTTACAGATTAATAGCAAAGCAGGTAAAAAAAAAAAAGTAATTTATAAAAACTGGGGAAGCAAAATGTACAAACTTGCAAATTACATATGAATATGATCAATAAGGTCCTTGAACTAGATTCCCTGCAAATATGTTTAATGATTAACTGAAATCGGTTTCACTAATTTTATACAACTAATTTTATAAGACCAAAAAGTGTGTTCAAACATGTTTTATAGAGGGGACACAGTCATTTTCAGTGTATTTGAAGACACTAGCTCATGTTTCTATGAGCTGCTAAAAATATTACACCCATGCCCAGTCAAAGCACTGAGTATGACAACAAGTACTGAGCAGTTAAAAAAAAAAAAAAAACCAACAACTCTCTACTGCTTGGCACTTGACGAATTAAACTAATCAGAAAATCTGGATGGCTTAAGTCTTGTTACTGTCACAAATGGAATGCTGTAAAGGTCTGGATAACAGATTGCCACGGTGAGTTTAAGATACTAAAGATCCTTCAAAACAAGGAAAAGAAAAAACAGCCAAAAACACATCATCTTGGTACCAACAAATTGTATAATAGATAAATTTGCAGATTATAATCATTACAGTACCAAAGAGGTAAAATATTGTTATATGGTACCCAATAACTACTATCCAAAAAAGCATTGAAAAATGTTTTACAACAGCCTTAGAGACATCATAACCCCTAAATCTCTTACTGCTTCTACCTGAGCTTCTCTATAATTTCTGATAAATTACTGCTGTTGATCAGTAATCTTTATAATCCCAGTTTTACGTGCGCTATTGCTCCAGTGAGTATTCATTTAACTAGTTTTACAGCTCCAAGATCTACGATAGTTTTAAGTAAACTTTGTTAGTGATTGAACAGATGGAGTTTTTGAAGTTTCTATAAATGTAACATTCAAATGTATAAGCTATGCTGCATACTCACATTTCAACATCAGTTTCATAAGCTTCCACTTATTAATATCCTTTGTGATAGAGAGAATTGAAAGACAGTCGATCTTTTGTCTAACTTGATCATAAAATTTGTATTTTATTATTGATAGTTTAGAATTTTATTTGCTAATACATGTGCTCTATAAGAAATATTAAAGGGAATTCCTCAGGCTGAATGAAAGTACCGTGGACAGTAACTTGAATCCAACAAAGTTAATAAAGAATACAAGTAAATGTAACTAGATAAAGTGCAAGTAAATGTAACTAGATGAGTAAATAGGAAAGATAGTATAAATGTGTTTTATATTTGTAACTTTATCTGTTTTAAGAAACAACTGCCTTAAGTAATAATTTCAATTATATCAATTAATAATTTTAAATGTTTATGGGCATACAATATGTAAATATGTAATTTATAACAGCACAAAAGAAGGAAGGAATGAAGACAACAGTAACAAAGTTTTTATAAAATAGTATTTTATAAAATACTATAAAATGAAATTAAGATAGTATTAATCTAAACTAAATTGTCATAAATTATTATATTAATTGTAATCCTCAGGACAACTAATAGTAAGATATTTTTTTGAAAAAGTAAAAGTAATGACAAAGAATTAACTTGGTATGCTACAAAATAGCTATTAAACACAAAAAAAAAAAACAGTAAAAGAAGAACAGAGAAACAAAAAGGACATAAGACATATATAAAACAGAAAGCAAAATGGCAGTCATAAACACTATCTTATTGGTAATTATTTGCTATAAATGGATTAAACAGTCCAAACAAAAAAAAAGAGCAGAGATTGGCAGAATGGAATTAAAATACATGATCCAACGACAGGCTGTCTAAAATGGGCACACTTTACATTCCTAGTTACAAACAGGTTGATAGGGAAAGGACAGAAAAAGATATACCATGCGAACAGTTACCAAAAGAAAGATGAGCAGCTATGCTATTATTAGACAAAACATACTTTTAGAAAAAAATGATTAGAGACAAAGAAAGGCACACACATAAAATATACCATCTTAACCATTTTTAAATGTATAGTTCAGTAGTGTTAAGCATATTCATGTTACTGTGAAACAGATCTCCAGCACTTTTACCTCCTGCAAACTGAAACTCCGTACCCGTCGAACGACCCCCTCCACCCTCACCCCCAGCCCTGGGTAACCATCACTCTACTTGGTTTCTCTGAATTTAACTACTTTAGATACCTCATGCAAGTGGAATCGTGCAAGTATTTTTCTTTTCGTGACTGGCTTATTTCATTTAGCACATCCTCAAGCTTCATCCATGTTGCAGCATGTGTCAGGATTTCATTCTTTGTGAGGCTAAATTATACTCCATCGAATGTACATGCTGCATTTTTATCCATTCATCCGTCGAATGTTTGGCTGGCTTCCATCTCTTAGCTACCATGAACAGCGCTGCTATGAACACGGGCACACACATACCTCTGCAATGCCCTGCTTTCAATTCTCTTGGATACATTATATACCCAGAAGGGCAACTGTTGAGATATATGGTAGCTATTCTGGAGGAACCTCCGTACTGTTTTCCGTAGTGGTTGCACCATTTTATAATCCTGTCAACGCACAAGGGTTCCAATTTCTCCACATCCTCACTAACACTTGTTATTTTCTGGGTTTGGTAGTGGCCATCCTGATGTATGTGAGGTGAAAAAGAACATTTTATAAAGATAAATGGTCAATCCATCAATAAGATATAATAAAAACTTATTTGTGCCCAGTAATACATGACGCCTCAAAGCACGTGAATCAAAAAGTGACAGAGATAAAGGAGGAATAGACAATTCAACGATAATAGTTGGAACCTTTAATAGCCCGCTTTCAATAATGGATAGAACTAGTCAGATCAGCACAGAAATAGAAGACTTGAGCAACACTAAAAACCAACTGGAACTAAAACATCAATGAAACACTGGCCCCAACTAGCCGAATACACATTTTTGTCAAGAGCACATGGAACATTCTCTAAGATCGACCAAATGTTTGGCCATGAAACAAATCTCAGTAATTTTAAAAGATTGAAATCACAGATGTTCTCTGATCAGAAATGAATAAAAACAGAAATCAATAACTAGAAAAGCTCTAAATCTTCCTGACCTTGGTTTAGGCGATGGCTTCTTAACTACACCAAAAGCATAAACAACAAAAGGGAAAAAAACAGATAAATTAGACTTCATCAAAATTAATAACTTTGTACTTCGATGGACACAATAAAGGTAGTAAAAAGACAACCCACAAAATAGGAGAAAATATTTGCAGATCATACAGTTCATAAGGAACTTGTATCTAAGATATATAAAGGACTCTTACAACTCAAAAAAAAAACCCCAATTTTAAATTGCCAATGAGCACATGCAAAGATGCTTAACATCACTAGCCATCAGGGAAATATAATCAAAACCGCAGTGACATCATCACTGCATACTCCCTGGGAAGTCACTATACTCAAAAACATTTGTTTGCACGATGTGGGGAAATTGGAACCATCATACATTTCACTGTTGGTAGCATGTAAACTGTACGGCTGCTTTGGAAAACAGTCTGGCAGTTCTACAAAAGGTTACATAAAGAATTACCATAAAACCTAGCAGTCCCTCTCATGGCTATTACTCAAGAGAACTGAAAACACATAACTACAGAAAAACTTGTACACAAATAATCATAGCATTATTCATAACAGCCAAAAACTACAAACAACCCAAATGTTCATCAACTGATGAATGGATAAATAAAAGGTGGCATACCCACACAATAGAGTATTATTCAATAATAAAAAGGAATGAACTAGTCTAAGGCCACACTACGCTGAACAAGCTCAATTCCGTCTGATCTCGGAAGCTAAGCAGGGTCCGGCCTGATTAGTACTTGGATGGGAGACCACCTAGGAAGACCAGGTGCTGTAGGTGTTAAAAATAAAAAAAATAAGGGATTGTAAACTGACGAGGTCAACCAAGGGTTGCTTTGCCTGAAAAAAAGGGGCAAATCTATGAAGTTAGAAAGCAGATTAGCAGTTGCCTAGGGCCGAGTTCTGCTGGAAGAAACGGGGCGTGATGCTAACAGGCTTGAGTTTCTTCGGGGTGAGGAACATGTTCTGAAAGCGATGGTGCTGATGGCTGCACAGCCGTGTGGATACAAAGATCCCTGAACTGTGCACTCGAGTGTGTGAGCTCTACTTCGATAACACTGTTACATTCAAAAAGAAAAGAGAAAGGAAAAAACAACCTAAGCATACTACCTTCTTTGCAAATTTGTCCCTACCGTAGAAATTCTAATGAACAACTAGGTATGTATTTTCCCTACTCTAGAAATATTAACAGAACGAAGGTACCTAAGGACTTTCCTGCGATTCTCCAACTTCTAAAGGATAAAAAATATAACAAAATTCTCATAAATACTGTGTTGGGATAAAAGAGGTCAATGCTAATTTTGAAGATCTACCGTAGATAAGCCAAACTTCATCTCATCTGACATAGATAAGGAAGGCTTAAAAGTGCTGTCATGATCTGCTTCTCAGTTTTCATTTTATAGTGTACCCTATAAAGCCTCTTGCTAGGAGTATGTGAACATATATGAAAAAACACTTGTTTTACAAATCGTAATTTATGACAATATATTTTGGTTTGAGATTGTTTTTACCATGCACAGGTGAATCTTCATCAGCAAACAGACATGGTTCTATTTCTTTTAAGGAACTTCTCCCTTCAAGTCGGACAAGGAGCTTCAAAGGAAAAAAGAGAGAGAGAAGGAAAAGTCATTATTTAAAAATATAAAACCCTAGAAATCTACACTTCTATAATTTTCCAAAAGTCTATAAAAAGGACTTTTCATAATTTTGAAGATTTGGAAGAAATTATACAATAGGAAATATAACTTAGGAGAAGAGCTATATTCGTGTATTCAGAAAATTTTTTTTTGTTTATATAACAAACAGCGATGGCATAAAGAGAACCCCTGCCCTCAGAGGAAGTGGTAGCGTAGTCTGGACTATAGGACCAAACAGCTAATTGTGAAGTATTTACCCTCCTTATGCATTATAATTATCTTTCTCACTAACTTATACTTATTACACAGATATCAGCTTTTAATTTTTCTCTCCATTAAACTGTCAGCTCCTTATCTAGTGGGGGGACGGGACAAAGGAAAAAGATGGAGAAAACCTCCTTGTGGAGCTCCCACCGAATTGGTTAGGTAAATGGAGCATAGGCAGGCATACCAGGCAGAGGGGACATCAGCTAAGGCGCAGGGATTATACAAAGCACCACATGCAGGTAAACTACAAGCAGATTTGAATTGCTAAGCTTGCAGCATGAAAGCGGCAGGAGATAACGAAGTTCTGCGCGCGAGAGGAAGTCAGAACACAGAAGGTCTCCGACGCCACGCTCAGGAGCCCGCGCTCCGGCTTCTCAGCGAGGGCAAGGAATTTTAAGTGACGCAGTGAGAAGCGGTCTAGATAGTGCAGAGCAGATGGCTAGGACTCCAGACCCAGACCTGCGGGTCACTTCTTTGAGCCTGAGGTTTCTCATCCGTAAAGTGAGGATAACAAACAGGAGCCCCCTCACAAGGTTGCTGAGGATTCACCGTGTTAAGAGTGCTGAGCGCTATGTAAGTATGAGCTAGCGCTACCGGAATTTCAAACAGATCGTCCTGGAGGCCAGTCGGGACCTGAGACTCAAACCAGATGTGGAGAGAAGGCTGGGGTCTGTGGCAGGAATCTGGAGGAGGCATGCCTGCACCCAGACTGAAGTTAGGGTGACGGCAAGCAGAATTCGGGTGACTGATTTAAATGTCAGCGGGGGAAATGTAATCAAAGCTGATTCTCAAGTTTCTTAGGAATCAGCACAGATTTGACAACCCTTCTACACAACAAAAGAAAAAAGAGCATATCACAAACGGGAAGAAGAGCAGTCCACTCTTTGTGTTTTTTTCAACTGAAGCCAAAGTTCTAAAAAGATTTCCTAAAGTGATGAAAAGGCTCTACACATTAATTTAGCGAATATTTACTGCATTTCTATCATGTACAAAGCACTATGGCAGGTAAAATGGAGACGACAAAGATGAAAATTAACCTGCCCTGAACCTGTGGTCTAGGTGCTAGGTGAGATCTTATTATAAAACAAGGCAAAGACTGCCGACTACAGAAGGACGGAGGTGCGAGCTGGAGCAGGGAGGCTGAGGGCCTGCGCCAGGTCGAAACTATTTTCATAAACATTAAGATGCTACTTGTCTTCTTCACTGTTGCCACCTGCACAGACAGTGCAACAGCAACGGTGGCTAAAGCTGCGGGCACCCGGGACAGTCAAGGCCGTGGCACCAAACGCTATTAGCACACAGCGTTCACGGGTAAAAAACCCACTACAAGCAAAAACAGTCTTACATAAAAGGCGGTAAAAGTTACTTGTTCTTTTGAATAGCAACCCTCGAGTACTTTTTAAAATATTCTTTGTGATGACTCGGGAAAACATACTGGTAATAAAGAATTTAACTTTGACAAAAGAGGTCTGGCCTTTGCCCTAGGCTGCTGGGAGATAGTGTCTAAGCCTCTGGGACTATCCTGCCTGAGAAGTGTCCTTGTTTACTAGGGGCCTTGAACCACCCAGATAGTCTAACGATGTGGGGGCTTTGGGTCGGCCAGAACTCTGGTGTCAGCTCTGGTACCAGAGGGCTGGAGGCTGAAGTCTGTCTGGGCAGTTTACCCTGTCCACATGACAGAGCCCCATAATGACTCTGGACATCGAAGTTCAGGTGCACTTCCCTGGTGGGCACGCTGTCACACACTGTCACACACTGTCACACACGACTCCATGGGGAGATGACAACTAGAAGCCCACATTTGGAATTCTTCCGGACTTCGTCCCATTACATCTCTCCCCCTGGCTGACTTTTAACCCGATTCCTTTCACTGCAGTAAACCATAATCGTGAAGAGAACCACTTTCAGTGAGTTCTGAGTCCTTCTAACGAATTCTTAAACCTGAAGGTGGTCTTGGGGACCCCAAACTTGCAATTAGTGTTTGAGTGTGCTCTTGGGGCCCCGAACTCTGCAGTTGGCATCTGAAGTAAAGGCAGTCTTTGGGTTTCCCCAGCCTCACGCAGATAAAGCACTTCTCCCAACTGAAATGCAATGACTCTTCTCTGGGTAAAGCAATTGTGTGAGTCAGTTGGATGCTTTTTTCATGGAATACACTTTTATTATTTGAACTTTGGAAAACTTCTACCCTCCACTGTGAGCTTCACAGCTAGCTTCCCAATACTTAAGATCCTTTTTGGTGAAGCCGCTGATTTTAACAAATGCGATTTTTCTGGACATTTAACAAAATGTGTCAGTACTTGAAAAATCTGCAGAACTTAATGAACCAGTATTTCCAGATGACCGGTACATGATTACACATAAAAGATTCACTCCATGTATAAGACAGATCCATGAGTTTTAATGTCTGAAAAATTCACGTATATGTTATGTTTTATATTGCAACTACCTTTAAGGAAAACTAGTACTTGTTGAATTTTGGCCTAGTATCTGAAAAGATCTTAAAATACTCCTCCTTTTTCCAACTATGTATCTATGAGGTCAGATATTCTTAACGTACTTTAACTGGACAACATATATATAGTAAGAGACTGGATACAAAAGAGGAGAACCCACTTAATTTCTATTTAGCCAGATATTAAAGAGATTTGTAAAGCTGTAAAACTGTCACTCCTCACTACATTTTTTGTTGTTGTTTATTTAGAAAAAGAAAGCTATTTTTCATAAAAATTTTTATAGTATTATTCAATGGGTTCATTATTGTTAATTGTACATGAATGTAAATAAATTTCTCATTGTTTCATTGACAGATATAACTCACATAAAGAAAAGCTCTTTGAAATCCTCAGTAATTTTTAAATGTGTAATGCAGTCCAAGACCGAAAAGCATGAGAACCACTGAGCTGGAAGACTGAGAGTCAGAAGACAGCTTGAAGACAGAAACTTTCATGGACAAGATGGAGCATGTGAAACAACTGAATATGTTTTTTAAAGCATCTATAAAAGTGACCACCATTCTCATCAGAAGGATTAACTTGGGCAGTTACTCCGACCGTTCACTCTTACTGTCGTGGCTCAGAATGCTTCAGAACCCTGCCCTGTGAGAACTCTTCATAAGACAGCATTCAAGGAAACGTTATTTACTGACACGACTCCTGGACTAAGCCGGTGCCTCTCCTCTTACCAAACTGGCCGACTTCGCCTGCCAGTGTCTGACTTTCAACTGTCACTTACAGATCATACTTATTTTCAAAGGTGGAAACTTCCCATCGAGACTATTTAAAACAATGTTTTACAATGCCAAAAACAGCGTGCACAAAGGGGGTGCAAGTAACTCCCCAAACCTTGAAACAGATTTACCCTTAGAATTAATCCTACGGATGATGGATAATAGCAACAATTTGTAGAAGCCACTTTGAGACAAGATATCTTCCAAACATAAGCAGAAAATACCCCCAAAATCTGACACAAATCTGATCATGACAGAAATTAAAATTAACGATGTCCACATTTGAGGAATGAGTTGAAAGAAGTAATTAGTCAATCTGGAGTTGCCGAAGGGCAGAGAAGAGTTTGTTAAGTGTCCAGAGTGAGTAGAACCCAGTAAATTCTGCTGACAGGACAGCTTAACCCCTTCCCGGAAGATGACCGCATCAGGTGATCAGGGCGTGGTGATGGCAGCCATTGACACAATTAATCTATTTCTCTTGATTCTCTAAGCAGTCTTTCTGAGGCCAAATTTCCTAACTGGGAAAGAACACAGAGTGAACACAATAATTTCGGTCTATTTGGTAGATTCAAAAATATTGTAAATTAATAGAGCTGACATTTAGTTTGTAAATCAGTATCTGCTAAGTTTTATTATCATAACAATAGTGATCAACAATTGCTACTATTTGTGCTTACTGTGGAAACAGCAGTATATAATTTATATACATTCTTTTTTAATTGTCTCATTAGTTCTATTAGTTTCCGTTCTGTTTTTCAGATGAGAAAACTAGTAGACACTGCAGCCAAAATTTAACTGAGATCTCTTGGTTCCCAAAGCCTAAAATTCTACTGTGCTACACAGCCTGAGTCAATTATCACCGAGTCCGATCAAATCTGAAGACAGGGACAAAACAGTTTCTGGACACACCAAGCTGAAGATGAAACCCATCTGAGGTCCTGTCTGAGTAATTATCTGGCCTCTTTCAACCACCTCTGTTACTACTCACTCTAAACCAAAGAGCCCCAAATGTTTTCACCGGCAGCATCGCTGCTGGGGCAAGTACACAGTCTACAAAAGGGACAGCACTCAGCTACACAGATATTCACTGGCAAACATTCCAGGCAAGCCAAGTGTGTTCCAGAAACTGAGTGAGGCGCTGGGGATATAGGGATGTAGCAGACACGGCTCCTGTCCTCGAAAAATGTGATGGAGGAGAGTCAGAGGGTTAGAAAGTACAGTAAAGTTCTGTAAGTGCCACAACAGAAACACACACGGGAAAGAGATGGCCAGTTCCAGTCTGTGGGAGAGGCAACTCTAATTCTGAATGAAGAATTCAGCACACCGTTTCCAGGTACATACATAATGAGCATTGATAGCAAAACACTCTCTTTCTTTCTCCCTGGAATGTCTTTTCCCTGTCCTCCCCATTAAATTCCCTAAGGCCTAGACTAAACAAAAATTCTACACACTTTTCCAGGCCACCTCCTTCCATGAAGCTATTACTACAGTTAAGAGCACATTACCGGCCTGTCTCCCTCATCTGGATGTAAACACTTAAAAGGAAAAGGGATCTACCTTGGCTTGCCACCAATTCCAAAATGTTTTACATTTGGCAGAAACTTAGTAGCTGCCTGGTAAACTGAAGGTAAACAGGGCATAAGTAGGTAGAAGTGGGGAAGGATGGAGAGCATGAAGAATCGCAAACTGTTTAGATTTTCATATATTTGGATAAGCAATACAAACGTCCATTAAACAAAAGGCCACGAGTATTCCTATGGCTACCATCAAGGTTCTTAACACTCGCTAACAAAGTCCATTTAAGAGGCAATCATATACATTCAATGCTTGTGAAGTAGAATACACGTCACATAAATGTTTTTGAACATCGGTTAGTTTTGGAAAAGCTTACACTAGAGCAGGAAGGAGTGCTTAAAGATCAAATTAACCAGAAATAAATGACATTAAGGCAAACATGTACGTATAAAATCTACGTGGACAAAGGCTCATTTGCCCTGACCTTTATGATTAAATGTTTGCAGATGGACCCCAGCAGCAAGCTTTCAAACCGGTTAAGTGTGAAGGGCTCCCAAAAGAAGTAAGTATGCTAAAGCACACGCTCCCAAACCTGCCCTAGGATGGGCCTGGATCTCCATCTACGAATTGAATACAATTCTTAATAGTTTCACTAATGATATAAAGAGGAAATTTACTTTAGGCAAAATGTATGTGGACTATAGCCCAGAGAAAGGAAGAGCTGGAATGAGCAGGACCTGTGACACTGTGAAAGTTAAATTTCCTTTCAGGGCAGAGTACTAAGCTTGGCTCTTCAATAAAGCTTTGTCTAAATTACATGGAAAAGACAACCGTTATTCAAATACTATCAGGAGAAATTCCATTGGTTCTAAGTATATTCTCTGAAGGACTGTTGCTTTCATAATTAATATCCTGTAAGAGGAAAAGGAAAATACATAAAAAGTCAAGCAAAAATTACTATACATACCTGACCACTTAAACAGCATTAATTTCTAATAGAATTTGTAAGGACTAAATTTTAAATTTAGGACACTCCACGAATTAGTAATTCCATTACATCCATACTTAACATTTCATTAGGAAATTATAACAGACTGTGCTTCAAAAATTTCATTACACAGAAAAATCAACTGCATGCAAGATCCCAGAAAGACAGCAAAGCACCGAATCAAAACTGCAGCAGCTGAATGCCAGTGGGATGCTTACTGTCCCTTGTGAGGAGGGACTCTGCCCGAGAAAGCTCTTGTGATGAATTCAGTCCTCTCAGTCTCTCTGCCCCAGGGAGGAGGGACTTCTCTAACACAAAAATTTCATTAGACAGAAAAATCAACTGCATGCAAGATCCCAGAAAGACGGCAAAGCACCGAATCAAAACTGCAGCAGCTGAATGCCAGTGGGATGCTTACTGTCCCTTGTGCGGAGGGACTCTGCCCGAGAAAGCTCTTGTGATGAATTCAGTCCTCTCGGTCTCTCTTCCCCAGGGAGGAGGGACTTCTCTAACAGGCAATGTTAAGAGCGGGAACTGAACACGCAATGATCAGCTTGGTCCTCCCTCCTGACACCCTGCCTGCAGGAAGCGCACATTCGGCTGTGTTCCTTCTGGTCCTGAGTTCGACAGAGGCAGGTCCTTAGAGGCCTGAGGGATGAAAACGTTTTAAGGAGCTACATGATCGACTGTGAGAAGTCTAGCAGGAGGACTTGGGAATGAGTTGAGCGCTCCCTGTGGAAACTGAAAGGTCTCGACAACCCTTACAGGAGTACATTTAGGGGGCGGGTGGAGACAGAAACCAGATTTCAGTGGCTAAAGGGTGAATGGGAGATAAGGAAGTGCAGGCAGAAAGGACTAACAACTCTTTACTGTGCTACAGTACAGGAACGAACGGGGCTGGAGAGGCATGTGACTAGGGAGGTTTTCCTGTTTGTTTACTGTTTTATTTTAGGGTACCAGCGGAAGTGATTAGTAGCAAAGATTT
Source organism: Pteropus alecto (assembly GCF_000325575.1). Lineage (NCBI taxonomy): Eukaryota > Metazoa > Chordata > Mammalia > Chiroptera > Pteropodidae > Pteropus > Pteropus alecto. Next base: position 629,233 of record NW_006442110.1, on the reverse strand, counting down.
AAGATGCAGAAGACAGGGGAAAATGACCATAGGAGTAGGAATATCTGCACAAGCAATGTCCTCGAAGAGGAAAAATGGGATGGATGGAATCCATATCACAAGGAAAGAAATTGCTCCTTTTAGAAGCAAAAAATATTTATTCTTTTTTATGGGAGGGAATTCAGAGAAAATCAGTACATACATTATTACCAAACATAAACTTGATGAAATAGAAAGAGTTGATATATTAATATCTAATAAAGCAGACTTCAGAGCAAATAACTAGAGACAAAGACAGACATTACATGATAAGAGGATTAATCCACCAGTAAGACATATGATCCTAAATGTGTACATATCAAACAGCCTCAAAAGACATGAAGCAAAGCTAATGCAAGTGAAAGGAGAAATAGACAAACCCACAATTTTAGTTGGGACTTCAACACTCACCTCTCAGCAACTGATCGATTGACTAGACAGAAAAGCATCAAGGATACAGGAGAGCTGAACAATACAATTGATAGGATCTAATTCTTATATAGAACGTTGCACCCAACAATAGCAGAATAGACATTTTTTTCAGGTGTCCATGGAACATTCATCAAGACAGATCAAATCCTGGGCCATAAAACCAACCTCAACACATTTAAAAGAACTGAAATTAGACACACTATGTTCTCTGAAATGGAAACAAACTAGAAATCATAGCG